>NC_082703.1:33105995-33409932 GCF_949987515.2 Delphinus delphis
GAGAATAAAATATGAATTATTGAAGAAATACATTATTTTTATAGAGATTTTACACCTATGAATAAGAATATAAAACCTAAAATGTTCTGAGTGTGTCAGTCAAGACATCAGAAAGGAAGGCAGGAAGGAAGGAAGGGAAGAAATAAAGAAAAGACAAAGGAAGAAAGAGAGAAGGCAGGGACGGAGGCCAGGAGGAAAGGAAGGAATCCACATCCTTTTTCTTCCTAAAGAAAGTAAAAAAGCTGAGAGACAGCGTTCATAATTTTTGGGAGGGAGGTTGATTCCTATTCGCCGTTAATACTTTGCATTGTCACAGTCAATAAGAAACCCACAAGAATTTGGTTTCTTGATCTCATGTTTTTTGTTTTTTCTTTAACTATAAAGGAAATTAAGTGGACTATCTCATTTCCTTCTTGGGCAGAGGTTGCCATAATATTTGTGTTTGATAAAAGGGTGTCTATCTTTCACAAGGACGTAGTATCTAATTTTTCAAACAATGTATTTTGCAATTCTCAGTTCAAACATTTATCAAAGAATGGACAGGTTTGAAATAAAATAAAATGATACAAAAGGGAAAAGAGCAGAATGATCCAGAGAGAAAAACAGTAAAAAAAAAATATATATATATTTATTTATTTATTTATTTATTTATTCCAGTTGTATATGTTGCTCATCTATTTGCTCCTTATATAAGCATCCTTGGTACCCTGGTTTTTCATCCTATTTCATATCCATAATAGATAAAATTCAACTGAGGACTCTAACAATTGATCTTTTTTTTTTTTTAATAGGAATGGAGTCAAACACTGACAGTTTCCTGCTTAATACCTCTGTAAAAATGTATGATTATAGACCAGAGGATAGAAAATTATGTGATTACTGATTCTCGGAGATACGCGCGTGCGTGCGCACGCACACACACACACACACACACACACACACACACACACACAATAAATTAAGTTAAATAAATAAGATTTTTTTTAAAAAAACTGAATTATCAACTTATTAACTGGCTCATTTTTTAAAGTTCTATCCATTTTTTCTTCATGGAGATTCTCAGTGAGCAAAAATGAACATGAAAAAGGCATAGAGCCTTTCATTACCTAGAAAAGAACACATCAAGATTGAATTGTCAGCAAAGCATATTGGCATTAATACGTTTGAGAAACATGGTTTGAACTCCTAGCTGTGCAAGATACTACACTAAATGATGAGAATATAGAGATGAATCTTGTGTACCTCTGAAAATCCCGTAGGCGTGCTGAGACACGACCATAAACAACTCAATGTAAGGCAGAAAGTATTAGTTCAGAAATACAAAGGTGATATTGAGGAGGAAGAAGGAGAGGATTCATATAGCGCTTGGCCTGTGGCAGGCACTGTCTGATCCGCTTTCCGTGCATTCACTTACTTCATTGCACCAGCACCTGGAGATCAGTATCACTATGGCCTCTGTTTTACAGAGGAGGAAATTATGCCTTAGAGACACGGCATCATTTCCTGAAGTTCACACGCTGCTTAATGGTGGGGTCAGGAATCAACCTTTGGTTTATCTGACTCCAGTTCCTATAATGTATGTAGTCATAGTATAGACGTTCAGTAACTTTACTGAATGCATGAAAGAAATACAGTGGTACACAGAGCTTCCACAAGTAGGCTAAGTTGTTTGGAGAGTTGGAAAGGAAGAAGAGAATGCATGATTCTAGTTGTTTAAATGGGGATGGAAGGCTGCACAGAGCAGAGAAAGGGAAGATATAATCATGATTCTAAAGATCTAAGTTTGGAAAATTAGATGCTGTGATGCCATTAATGGAAAATGACCACAAAAGAAGAGCACAGTTAGAAGATGGCTTTTCTTTTTCATCTATTACATTTGCGGTTTAAGTGAATTGGCCATGGAGTTATAAAGGCCATTGTTAAAGAAAATTATTTATTACTAGGAATATCTAAAACTGAATCATTCAATGACATTTGAGAGGAATTGAGACATATAGTGAGTAGCATAAAAGGGATCTCACGAAATGTTGCCTTTACTCATTTTCTCCCTTGAACGACTGGCTGGCAAGTGAGAAGAACTTCTGTTTAAATCATGCTGTAAATATCTGCTCTCTGTGCATTTTAACCAGCCTGCCTATTTTTAAAACTGCTATTATTTCAAATGAACACTTTAGTGTCATTATTTCATAAATATGAATGTCAGAAATTATCATCGGGTCTAAAGTTATTGCCCGATCTTAGGGCTTCTTAAAGCAAATTTAAAATGAATAATATTTTCTATGATTAATAATAGCATTTATGGAATTTCTCAAGAAAACATATGTGGTTTATTATTATTTATAGCGAAGTAAGCAAAAATTGCTTCTAGCTATGCTTTATGGGTTGTATTATATTTGGTTGTAAATAAAAATAGGAAGGCTATAAATTTAGCTTGTATAATATAATTTAACTAAGTAGCTGCTAATATATTCAGCTATATTAGATATTAACAGAGGAGAAAATACAATGTTGATTTCGTACTTTGGAAGTATGTCCTAGTTATACTCAAATTATCTTTTCCTCAATTATATACTTAGAATTGCATGAATGAATTAAATAGGGTTATGTCCAATCTCACCTATTTGTGTAATCCTGCACACGGTTGTTTTCTGAACAGTAATGTAGCTGGAAACATTGCTTCGCCCAAGCTATGTTAAGAAAGTATCTCACCGACCTTTTTCCTATTTGTCAAACAAAAGCTTTGCCTTGAATCAGTCCACGCCAAGCAGTGTTCCTTCAAGGAAGAGGAAGGAAAAATCTGAGACTCCTCTGAGTTTACATGTCCCCCCAGTGGTTTCGTGGTTTCCCTGTGTGAAGCACGGCCCCGTGAATACTGAGATCTTTACAAGCTGTTTTTTTTTTTTTTTTTTTTTTTTTTTTTTTTTTTTTTTTTTGCGGTACGCGGGCCTCTCACCGCTGTGACCTCTCCCGCCGCGGAGCACAGGCTCCAGACGCGCAGGCCCAGCGGCCACGGCCCACGGGCCCAGCCGCTCCGCGGCACGTGGGATCCTCCCGGACCGGGGCACGAACCCGTGTCCCCCGCATCGGCAGGCGGACCCTCAACCACTGCGCCACCAGGGAAGCCCTACAAGCTGGTTTTTAATCAATTTGAGTATCAGAGGACTTACTGATGGGACTCAGCATCTATGGTTGTGTCGAATATTTACCCCAGTTATAGGCTTTAGCTGATTTGGATATTGTTGAAAAACATTAAAAGTTTATAAGTCCTTGTTAGTTTCCCCACCCTTCTCTCCCAGTTTAGCAGAATCTGACATGGTTACCTCTTGGAAGTCACTGGAGAACTCTCACTTGTTTAAGGGCTTCTATGTGGTAGCATCCCTGAGCTTTTTTCATTTCGATTGATAAAAATCTTCATCATTTGATATGTGAGATTGTTCTCCAAAGCAGAATAACTAAACTATATCATTATATTAAGGACATTTGCATTCACATGCTAATGACTAAATAAATAATTACTGAACAGTTTAAAACTTACATGAAAACAAGCCTGCACCAGGGTGCCTCTCTTTACAAGGTGTCTCTGATTTCTGGCTCCTCCCGTTCGCAGAGGACAATCTGTTGGCCTTCCTCTACCACCCGCAGTCCAGTTTTCATTTGCCTGTAGATCCAATTTCTATGTAGGGTGGGCGAGAAAGGGAAGGTAAGCGTACTAGGTCAGACAAAAAAAACATCTTCACGCCTGCCTCTTCCTTACAGATTTGGCTTGGAGTTCTTTCCCTTTCTCCCATTGGATAGCCTAGCAGAACCCAACAATTCACCAATAATACATTTCCTAAAGTATGAATTAGTCAATATTAAATAGCACTATTTTGAGGATGCAGCACAGTATGTCAGGGAATTTGCTTTTCTTGGATGGAAACTTTAAGCTTCTACCACAGCATAAGGTAAAGGTACATCCCCCCCCCATCTTTCAGTTAATATCCAATTCAAAATCCTGATCGATGGGCACATTTCTAGGAAATGGCATATATAATTATATACATGTATCTTCTGAGAACACTTCTGTTTTAGAACTAATGCATTTAAATTTTTACCACCTATTTAAGAAAATTTTAATTTCTTACTGTCTTAGACCAAGAACTTTGTTTTTCCTTTGCATAGCCGAAGGGCCTCATATAATTATATTTTTTAACAATTCTCTTAAAGGTGAATATGAGACTTTCCTAAGAAAGAGGGCAGAATGTATTGAAGGTTTTCTCAATCTCTCTCTTATTTTCCTCTTAACCCCTTGGGTGCTTATTTTTATCAATCATTGTGAAATCTAATTGTTAATTTCCTTGTATTACTATTTAAGATTTCATAAGTTAGTTTGGAACGGTAGCAAAAGAAGAATTTGGGGTTGTATGCGCTTAATTTCAAACCCCAAAGCTGCTACTGATTATCTGGGAAATACTAGGCAACAGATGTATCTCCTTTCGTTCCAGTGGTTCATCATTTATTAAGCAGGGTAAATAGCATCTACTTCTTAAGGCTGATGTGAATTAAAAGTACTGTGCATAAATCACATAGCCCAGTACCTGGCAAATGGAGGCATTTAGTAAATGGTGGCTGTAGTTATTGAGGTTGTGATAATGATTACCGTATTTCTCATTATGCAAATAAGTGCTCTTTAAGGACTACGGCTGTCTTATATTTGGTTTATGTCCTCTACAACACTCTAATACTGCTAGGCACACGATAAAGAGAGAATGAATACATGAATAAGGTATTTTCAGAAACTCTTCATAAATCTAGTTTAGCAAGTGAATAACGGCAAGGTGAATCTCCCGTTTTTAAGTGGTTTTTCAACCACTTATGGTTTTCATCATTCGGATCGGGTCTCCGGAAGCACTGGCTATTGACCATGACTCCTGTAGCTAACAGAGCCTTATCAGGAGTCTTTTGCATTATGGTGCTGTGATATCTTCTCGGGAAGTTTGATTTGCCAGAATTCTTAAAGCAATCATCAATCATTTCGGTGGTTCTGTATCCAGTTTTGATTACATAACACTTCCTATTGGACTTAATATTTTAATGTACCCAGATAATGCAAGAAATATTTTCATTATGGTTTCTGCAGAATAATTTTTTTAAATTAATTAATTTGTTTATTTTTGCCTGCGTTGGGTCTTGGTTGCTGCGTGCGGGCTTTCTCTAGCTGCGGCGAGCGGGGGCTGCTCTTCTTTGCGGTGTGCAGGCTTCTCATTGCGGTGGCTTCTCTCGTTGCGGAGCACGGGCTCTAGGCGCACGCGCTGAGTAGTTGTGGCTCGTGGGCTCTAGAGCGCAGGCTCGGTAGCTGTGGTGCACGGGCTTAGCTGCTCCATGGCATGTAGCATCTTCCTGGACCAGGGCTCGAACCCGTGTGCCCTGCATCTGCAGACGGATTCTTAACCACTGCGCCACCAGGGAAGCCCCTCTGCAGAATAATTTAATCCGGGCATTGAGAAATGATTGCTTTCACCCAGTTGCTGTGCTATCAAAAATAATCATATTTCTCAACTTATCCCCACATCTCCTTGAAATTTTCCTTTACCTCCTAAAGTTAATGAAATTTGGCTTTGTACCAAGATAGTAATCACACTATTCTTAATTGCCAGCATCTGGAAATAATTCAGATTTTTACCCCTTCATGCCTATGGTTTTGAAAGTGTCTTTAGAAAGTTGCCTTGGAAAATGTTGTAAACTCTCTCTCTCTCAGTTGTTCATCCCGCTTTTCATCAAGCTACAATTATTTGGATATCTGTGAAGGAGAATGCAAACTATCAGGATTTTAAAACCTGCAGTTTTAGGTGAACATCGACAGGTGTTGCTGGTTAAATTCCCTGGCGAGCAGACCCTATAATTAGACTGAGAAAGCCCAGTCAATCAGCACCCACACCTGTGGAAAAGGAAAGGCAGCAAGATTGAACAGAGAGAGACTTCAGGCTGCGATGAAGTCCTTAGAAGGTGTCCGCCGATCTCATAGCGAGTTTGATGCTGCCCTTCCAAGTTGTCCTAAGTTGGGAGCGAGCAAACCAGGCCCTGGTCCTTCCTTATTGACCAACATTGGATGCAGGGTTTCCTGCCTTGAAAGAGGCAGCTCTTCAGCTGAAGGCAATTTCAGGAGAAAGCTGATAGGCCCAGGGCAGCCTAACCAGCAGCGTGGGGGTATAAATTCCTCCATCTTGGAGGGCGTCTCTTCGGTGCAGCATGGCGTTCCCTGCGGTTCTGCCGTAAGCAGGATTCCACGAGAGATGTGAGTAATTCTGATGTTGCTTTTAATATCTGGCTTAATTTGTTCACAGTTTGATTAAAGGATGAGGCATCTTGAAACTCTTCGGTACCATTGATTATCTGACCATTTAGCAACACTTTTGGGCCTATTCTGTTTTTTAAAAACCTCTTAACTACATAAATCACTTTAGGTTTTATTGCATGATCCTTAATTCCTTAAGTCATTCGGGTTTTGTTTACTTCTAAGTTAGATTGTACAACATTTCAGTGTCTAAACTACTTTGCTGAATATTTCATGGGTTCAATGTTGATTTTTGAGAAGTATGAGCTTTTTTTTTTTGGTACTTCTGCCTCTTAGGTCTATGCCAGAAGGTAAGTCAGGCTTAAAATTCTCAGGTTATAAGACAGACTTTGTCTCATATATTAACTGTGGCTTTCAGTGAACGATATGTACTTTCTACTTATCTCAAAATTGGGTTAACTGTTACATATCTACTGCTATGAAGGAAACTTAAGAGGATTGGTGAAGTTTTAAACAAAACCAAATTTACTAACTTTGGACAAGTGGGCTTGGTTTTATTAACATTTATAGTCTCAGAAGATTGAGGAAATTCTCTTATTCATAAATGTTCAAGCTGTTGTACCGCTAGAAAGCTCAAGGTGTTAAGGCCGCGCTACCTCTTGGGTTATGGTTGTAATGCAAAGGAGAATTGGGTCTTCTTTGGTTCATTGCCTTTAGTGTCACAATAAACACATATATATTAAGTAAGAACAGGAGACATGCAGAGCTTTTACATGGGTATAAGTTGGTTTAAGAAAACCATTTGGTAAAATAGACTAATAAAACCTAATTTGGGTAATAAAATACACATGAAAGAAAAATAGAACGGTCTTTCTTGAATATCCTTCAGTTATTTCAGAACTATCTCTTTTAAATGAAACAAAATTTTGCCCTTTCATTGCAGCCTAAAAGGCTTTAAAATTATAAACAATATTGCAGCTGACTGAATCGTTATCCTAATGGGATATTCATCAAAACTCTGAAGATTCACAACGAGAGGCTTTTATAACTGAAATTCAAATGTTATGTACAATGAAAATTTCAGTGCTTGTGTTCTTAAGAATTGGCTTGAAAACATAGAAATCTTACTTTGATTAAAAAGAACATTCCTATGGGTATGAGAAATGATTGGAGGGCTCTAAATATACTGCATGATAAGCTGGGTATGACTCTGATTTTGGCTGGTGTGGACACTTGGGGTATTCTCATTCTTTTTCTCCCCCTAAGTGCAAATGAATCAAATCCAAGTCAGTTTCTGCTCTTTCTTCATTAATGTTTTTAGTTTAAAAGACTGAAAGGAAGTAATCCAAGTATCAACTAGATTTAGCCTTTGATACCACTGTTTTAAAAAAGCATATTCTTTGTAAACATCTCTACTCAACTGGCATTAATGCCAAGTCATGTTTTCTAAAACTTTACAAATTGTTTTTCTCAGTTCCTGTCCTGAGAAGTGCTACTGAGTAGAAAGCTTTCCTACAGAAATCGCGTTCTAGAGCTTTTTGACTCTATCATTGGTTAAAGGTGTGGAGCTCACACAAAGGATTAGATTAAGGATTGGTTGTTAAATCGGACTCGGGCAAATCAGATGTTACCCAGAATCAAGCTTTACTGATAATTTCAAGGAAGCAGTGGATCAAGAGGATAAGCACGAACAGGTCTGGAGCTGCTCATCTAAGCATTTTAATTCTTAGATTCTGTGGAAAATATATTGAGTGGCATTGTTGGAGTATAACTTAAATTGACCAATTTTACTTTTATTTCTCCTATCTGGCATGGACTGAGTTTGCTAATGAAATTTTTAGGTAAGAGTAGAATTTCATTCTACTTACACATTTCAGTTTTCCTTTCTTGAGTGAATCTTAAATTCGCAACATGTGTACTTGGTTATGGTAACACACAGATCATCTCCTTTAATGTGGAAATAATGGCAGTGGTTTCCGTCTTGCAGGTTTCTTCTAATATTACACATCTTAAATCTTCAATCCTTTCGAAATATTTTAAATGCCAACGTGTTTTATGGAATGTTTGCACTATTCAGCTAGAGATCCTGGAATTCCATGAATGTTTGTGGTATAATTTTTGGAAGAAAAAAGATTTGTTCTGATGAAGACTTCACAGTTTTTTATAAGGAAAAACAAAGGTTTTCAAACCAATAGTGACAATGAAAGATATTCTCTCTTTTAAAAATATTTCAAATGCCAATTTTTATGAACGTAACCATACATCAGTAGGTGGTTCTATACTTATTTCCTCTATAGAACGTCAGGAGCTGATGTATTCAGTAGGGTAGAGGATATTTTTGGTGTGCTGCTTTTGTCTGGGAATGTTTGTAACTGAGTTCGGTTGATTGTAACCTTTATTTCACCTCTGTAACATTGCCACTCAACTGTTGAATAAAATCTTCATAGCATTTGATGGAAAAAAGAACCCATGTTCAAACGTAGCTTTCTAAGACGCTATTAGCTGAACAGAACTAAACATAATGAAGTCTCATTTCCAGAACTTCTCAGAGGAGGTTGTCAGGTTGAACAAGTAGAGATTTTTATTTGATAATTTGCTGAAGATAATTATAAGTTCTAATATCCCTAAAACAGAGTATTAATCAGGAATTTAAATGATCAAACCTGAGCCCTGTGTGGGACTATTTCACATGTGTTTGCAGATTGTAATGATGACAGTTCATAGTGAGCCACTGAAGAGGAAGCACTGGGTCTCTCCACTTGATAACATAAACATCACATAAACATAACTTTAACCAGTCTGGGCCCAGTGCCCAGGGATCCAGTCGAGCAAACAAAACTGAACAAAGAAATTTTTAAGATGAAGAGCTCACGACACTGACATAATTGACAGTGTACTGAATTAATGGAGGAAGTCTTTATGCATCTTTTCAAAATGGGTGTAACCTGATTCAGTGATGTCGCACAGCTGAGCAAAAACCTGATGCGTTTGGTTGTGAAGATAAGACCAAATGATGGGAGGGGTGCTCACACTAACACAGCCACGTGAGCCCCATGGTCACTGCTTGTGTCTGGAGCCAGATTTCTGGGTTCAACATGTAGCTCTTTGACCAACCACATGATGAATCCGGTTTTGTTCCTTACACTCCGGTCTCAAGCCCAATACTCATTTCACCTCCCTGAAGTTAAGAAGTCTTAGATTTCCAAATGATGGACTTCCCTTTTTCCCTCCATTAAGTTGGGCAGGCTTCTGTGTGAATTATGGCTGCAACCTATTTCAGCCCTTGACGTACTCTAGGAGACAGTGGCAGAACTTAAAAGCAGGTTCTTTACCTTCATGCCCATCTGTTTGAGGGCTCATGATTGGAAGATAGGCAAGAAGTAGTGATGAGTGTTGACCAAGTGTAACTTCGGCTCATCTCTCTCTCAGTGCTGGGTTAAAACATCTAGAGCAGCATTAAGAAGTGGCTTCAACTGTGGACCATAGTCACATGGGCAGGATATGGGCAGTGTTTTGTCTACATAACTGAAGGTAAAACATTACAAATTAACAGATTGAACATGTCATTTACATTTCCTGAAAGTGGGATTTTTAAAAAAATGGACTTTGGTTGAGCCTGGGGTTCGTGTCAAGTATTAGACATAACCCTGAAACAAAAGAAAATAAAATTCAAGTAGACATCTTTCAAAATTGTGCAAATGATGTCGTCTCAAAGTTGCAGAGAGCAAATAAGCAATTCTAGTCGTCACAAAGACACTTACGCAGCCCATTTTCCTCATTTTATAGCCGAGGAAAAGGATACATCAGTGCCAGGTGCTTTTCCCAAAGAACCACTATAGTTATTGACATTTGCCTGATTTAAAAAATAAGGAATTACAGGTTCAGTCAGTGTTCCATTATGCTGTATGGCTCAATGGGTCCTTACTGCCTGAATTCAAATCTTGGCGGGCTTCCCTGGTGGCGCAGTGGTTGAGAGTCCGCCTGCCGATGCAGGGGACGCGGGTTCGTGCCCCAGTCCGGGAAGATCCCACGTGCTGCGGAGCGGCTGGGCCCGTGAGCCATGGCCGCTGGGCCTGCGCGTCCGGAGCCTGTGCTCCGCAATGGAAAAGGCCACAACAGTGAGAGGCCCGCGTACCAGAAAAAAAAAAAAAAAAAAAAAAAAAAATCTTGGCTTTTCCATTTCTAGCTAAATAACTTGAAGAAAGTTAATATTTTTGTGTCTTGGTTTTCTCACCTATAAAATGGGAATAATGTAATGCCTTCTACATAGGATTATTTTGTACGGATCAAATTTATCCATACAAAGCACCTACTTTCATACAGTAAACACTCAGTGTTGACCAGTGTTATAAATTAATCACTTGATAAATTGATGCTTATCCCTATATGAATATATACATACCTATCTTTGAAATATACTTTCTTGGTTAGCTGTTAACCCTTTTGATAAGGTTATAGCTGTGGAAATCATCTCAGAAAGGCACTTGCTGTAAGTAGAATCTACTCTATAACTCTTCCAAGGAATGTAACTAGTGCTGCATCATGGGAAACTAAACTACATGCCTAGTTTCGTCTTTTCCTCTACAAAGCAAGTGACCTAATGGCGATGATAATGATTTTATCTGAACTGCATAACACGAAAGAACGTGTACCACATGACTGGCGAAATGTGAGTTTTTCCCTGTGTAACATTTTATGACTTAATATTAGTAGAATATTAGAACCCTATTGTGCTGCTGCAATAAAAGTGCAACTGTAGGTTTTTGCCGAACAGGTAAGGGTGAGAGAATAAAAACAATTATGAGTTAAATGGGCAATTCTGTTATTTCAGAATTATGTGAGATTATGGAATAATGTAATTGCCCTACTCTTAAATTGAGAAGCAACTGGATGTTTATTAGCAGCTCTTGGATGTAAGATACTGGATATTTTTAACAATGCATGGTATGGGAAAAATAAGTCACTTCCAAGAAATGTTAGTTAATTCCACTTAATTGCAATTTCATGTGACTAAACAAAAATTTTGAAAAGAGGCCTACATTATTAAAGATGTGGCATTCTATCCAGTTGCAGTTTTCAGATTTACATCTTTCTAAATATCATAATCTCTTATGTCTTCCAAAAGTCACCTTTTATAGTTTAGCAAAGTAGATATGTTAGTCCTATATATTAAGGCTTCTCATAATTTTCTTAAAATACTTTATGTAAATATTTCTTAACATCTCTATTGGAGTGTAATTGCTTTACAATGGTGTGTTAGTTTCTGCTGTATAACAAAGTGAATCAGTTATACATATGTCCCCGTATCCCCTCCTTCTTGCATCTCCCTCCCACCCTCCCTATCCCACCCCTCTGGGGGGTCACAGAGCACCGAGCTGATCTCCCTGTGCTATGCAGCTGCTTCCCACTAGCTATCTATTTTACATTTACTAGTGTATATACTTCCATGCCACTGTCACTTCATCCCAGCTTACCCTTCCCCCTCTCCATGTCCTGAAGTCCATTCACATCTGCATCTTTATTCCTGTCCTGACCCTAGGTGCTTCAGAAACATTTTTTTTTTAATTCCATATGTATGAGTTAGCATGTGGTATTTTTCTTTCTGACTTACTTCACTCTGTATGACAGATTCTAGGTCCATCCACCGCACTACAAATAACTCAATTTCGTTTCTTTTTATGGCTGAGTAATATTCCATTGTATATATGTGCCACATCTTCTTTATTCATTCATCGATCGATGGACACTTAGGTTGCTTCCATGTCTTGGCTATTGTAAATATTGCTGTAGTGAACATTGTGGTACATGACTCTTTTTGAATTATGGTTTTCTCAGGATATATACCCAGTAGTGGGATTGCTGGGTCGTATGGTAGTTCCATTATTAGTTTTTTAAGGAACCTCCATACCATTCTCCATAGTGGCTGTATCAATTTACATTCACACCAACAGTGCAAGCGTGTTCCCTTTTCTCCACACCCTCTCTACCATTTATTGTTTGTAGATTTTTTGATGATGGTCATTCTGACTGGTGTGAGGTGATACCTCATTGCAGTTTTGATTTGCATTTCTCTAATGATTGGTGATGTTGAGCATCCTTTCATGTGTTTGTTGGCCATCTGTATGTCTTTGGAGAAATCTCTATTTAGATCTTCTGCCCATTTTTGGATTGGGGTGTTTGTTTTTTTGATATAGAGCTGCATGAGCTGCTTGTATATTTTGGAGATTAATGCCTTGTCACTTGCTTTGTTTGCAAATATTTTCTCCCATTCTGAGGGTTGTCTTTTTGTCTTGTTTATGGTTTCCTTTGCTGTGCAAAAGCTTTGAAGTTTCATTAGGTCCCATTTGTTTATTTTTTTTTATTTCCATTTATCTAGGAGTTGGTTCAAAAAGGATCTTGCTGTGATTTATGTGATCCGCCTATGTTTTCCTCTAAGAGTTTGATGGTGTCTGGCCTTACATTGAAGTCTTTAATCCATTTGAGGTTTATTGTTTATGGTTTTAGGAAGTGTTCTAATTTCATTCTTTGACATGTACCTGTCCAGTTTTCCCAGCACCACTTATTGAAGAGGCTGTCTTTTCTACATTGTATATTCTTGCCTCCCTTATCAAAGATAAGGTGACCATAGGTGTGTGGGTTTATCTCTGGTCTTTCTATCCTGTTCCATTGTTCTATATTTCTGTTTTTTATGCCAGTACCATACTATCTTGATTACTGTAGCTTTGTAGTATCAGTGGTAAATGGGAGTGTTTCCTTAATTTCACTTTCAGATTTTTCATCATTAGTGTATAGGAATGCAATAGATTTCTGTGCATTAATTTTGTACTTCCTACTTTACCAAATTCATTGATTACCTCTAGTAGTTTTCTGGTAGCATCTTTAGGATTCTCTATGTATAGTATCATGTCCTCTGCAAACAGTGACAATTCTACTTCTTTTACTTTTACTTGGATTCCTTCTATTTTTCTTCTCTGATTGCTGTGGCTAAAACTTCCAAAACTATGTTGAATAACAGTGGTGAGAGTGAGCAACCTTGTCTTCTTCCTGATCTTAGCAGAAATGGTTTCAGTTTTTCACCGTTGAGAATGATGTTGGCTGTGGGTTTGTCATATATGACCTTTATTATGTTGAGGTAAGTTCCCTCTATGCCTTCTTTCTGTAGGGTTTTTTTTTTTTTTAATCATAAATGGGTGTTGAATTTTGTCAAAAGCTTTTTCTGCATCTATTGAGATCATATTGTTTTTCTCCTTCAATATGTTAACATGGTGCATCACATTGAATTTGCATATATTAAAGAATCCTTGCATTTCTGGGATAAACCCCACCTGATCATGGTGTCTGATCCTTTTAATATGCTGTTGGATTCTGTTTGCTAGTATTTTGTTTAGGATTTTTGCATCTATGTTCATCAGTGATATTGGCCTGTAGTTTTCTTTCTTTGTGACATCTTTGTCTGGTTTTGGTATCAGGGTGATGGTGGCCTCATAGAATGAGTTTAGGACTGTTCCTCCCTCTGCTGTATTTTGGAAGAGTTTGAGAAGGATAGGTGTTAGCTCTTCTCTAAATGTTTTATAGATTTTGCCTCTGAGAAGCCATCTGGTCTTGGGCATTTGTTTGTTGGAAGATCATTAATCACAGTCTCAATTTCAGTACTTGTGATTGGTCTGTTTATATTTTCTATTTCTTCCGGGTTCAGTCTGGGAAAGTTGTGCTTTTCTAAGAATTTGTCCATTTCTTCCAGGTTGTCCATTTTAGTGGTATATAGTCTTTTGTAGTAATTGGTCATGATGGTTTGTATTTCTAAAGTGTCAGTTGTTACTTCTTTTTCATTTCTAATTCTATTGATTTTAGTCTTCTCCCTTTTTTCTTGATGAGTCTGGCTAACAGTTTATTAGTTTTGTTTACCTTCTCAAAGAACCAGCTTTTAGTTGTATTGATCTTTGCTATCATTTCCTTGTTTTCCTTTTCATTTATTTCTGATCTAACCTTTATGATTTCTTCTGCTAACTTTGGGGGGTTTTTGTTCTTCTTTAATTGCTTTAGATGTAACGTTAGGTTGTTTATTTGAGATTTTTCTTGTTTATTGAGGTAGGATTGTATTGCTATAAACTTCCCTCTTAGAACTGCTTTTGCTGCCTCCCATAGGTTTTGGGTCATCATGTTTTCAAGGTCATTTGTTTCTAGGTGTTTTTTGATTTCCACTTTGATTTCTTCAGTGATGTCTTCGTTATTTGGTACTGTATTGTTTAGCTGCCATGTGTTTGTATTTTTTACAGAATTTTTCCTGTAATTCATATCTAGTCTCATAGCATTGTGGTCAGAAGAGATACTTGATATGATTTCAGTTTTCTTAAATTTACCAAGGCTTGATTTGTGAGCCAAGTTATGATCTGTCCTGGAGAATGTTCCATGAGCACTTGAGAAGAAAGTGTATTCTGTTGTTTTTGGGTGGAATGTTCTATAAATATCAATTAAGTCTAGTTTAATGGGTCATTTAAAGCTTGTGTTTCTTTATTTTCGTTTTGGATGATCTGTCCATTGGTGAAAGTGTGGTATTAAAGACCTACTATTATTGTGTTACTGTTGATTTCCCCTTTTATGGCTGTTAGCATTTCCCTTATGTATTGAGGTGCTCCTATGTTGAGTGCATAAATATTTACAGTTGTTATGTCTTCTTCTTGGATTGATCCCTTGATCATTATGTAATGTCCTTCTTTGTCTCCTGTAATAGTCTTTATTTTAAAGTCTGTTTTGTCTGATATGAGAATTGCTACTCCAGCTTTCTTTTGATTTCCATTTGCATAGAATATCTTGTTCTGTCCCCTCACTTTCAGTCTGTGTGTGTCCCTGGGTCTGAAGTGGGTCTCTTGTAGACAGCATATATACAGGTCTAGTTTTTGTACCCATTCAGCCAGTCTGTGTCTTTTGGTTGGAGCATTTAATCCATTTACATTTAAGGTAATTATCGATATGTATGTTCCTGTTACCATTTTCTTAATTGTTTTGGGTTTGTTATTGTAGGTCTTTTCCTTCTCTTGTGTTTCCTGCCTAGAGAAGTTCCTGTAGCATTTGTTGTAAAGCTGGATTGGTGGTGTTGAATTCTCTTAGCTTTTGCTTGTCTGTAAAGGTTTTAATTTCTCCATCAAATCTGAATGAGATCCTTGCTGGGTAGAGTAATCTTGGTTGTAGGTTTTTCCCTTTCATCACTTTAAATACGTCCTGCCAGTCCCTTCAGGCTTGCAGAGTTTCTGCTGAAAGATCAGCTGTTAACCTTATGGGGATTCCCTCGTATGTTAATTGTTGCTCTTCCTTTGCTGCTTTTAATGTTTTTTTTCTTTGTATTTAATTTTTGATAGTCTGATTACTATGTGTCTTGGCGTGTTTCTCCTTGGATTTATCCTGTATGGGCCTCTCTGCACTTCCTGGACTTCATTGACTATTTCCTTTCCCATATTAGGGAATTTTTCAACTATAATCTCTTCAAATATTTTCTCAGTCCCTTTCTTTTTCTATTCTTCTTCTGGGATCCCTGTAATTCGAATGTTGGTGCATTTAATGTTGTCCCAGAGGTCTCTGAGACTGTCCTCAATTCTTTTCATTCTTTTTTGCTTATTCTGCTCTGTGGTAGTTATTTCCACTGTTTTATCTTCTAGGTCACTTATCCGTTCTTGTGCGTCAGTTATTCTGCTATTGATTCCTTCTAGAGAATTTTTAATTTCATTTATTGTGTTGTTTGTCATTGTTTGTTTGTTTAGTTCTTCTAGGTACTTGTGAAACGTTTCTTGTATTGTCTCTGTTCTATTTCCAAGATATTGGATCATCTTTACTATGATTACTCTGAATTCTTTTTCAGGTAGACTGCCTATTTCCTCTTCACTTGTTAGGTCTGGTGGGTTTTTACCTTGCTCCTTCATCTGCTGTGTATTTCTGTCTTTTCATTTTGCTTAACTTATTGTGTTTGGGGTCTCCATTTCACAGGCTGCAGGTTTGTAGTTCCCATTGTTTTTGGTGTCTGTCCCCAGTGGCTAAAGTTGGCTCAGTGGGTTGTGTAGGCTTCCTGGTGGAGGGGGCTGGTGCCTGTGTTCTGGTGGGTGAGGTTGGATCTTGGCTTTCTGGTGGGCAGGACCACGTCTGGTGGTGTGTTTTGGAGTGTCTGTGACCTTATTATGATTTTAGACAGACTCTCTGCTAATGGGTGGGGTTGTGTTCCTGTCTTGCTAGTTGTTTGTCATAGGGTCTCCAGCATTGGAGGTTGCTGGTCGTTGAGTGGAGGTGGGTCTTAACATTGAGACGGAGATCTCTGGGAGAGCTCTTGCTGATTGATACTACATTGGGCCAGGAGGTCTCTGGTGGACCAGTGTCCTGAACTTGTCTCTCCCACCTCAGAGCCTCAGGCCTGACACCCAGAGCACCAAGACACTGTCAGCCACACGGCTCAGAAGAAAAGGGAGAAGAAGAAAGAAGGAAAAATAAATAAAATAGTTATTAAAATAAAAAATAAAATATATTATTAAAATAAAAAGATAAAAAAGTAATTTAAAAAAATGAGCACCCAAACCAATTAAAAAATCCACCAATGATAACAAGTGCTCAAAACTATACTAAAAAGAGAAACGGACAGACCGATCCCTGGGACAAATGGTGAAAGAAACCTATACAGACAAAGTCCCGCAGAGTAGCATACACATACACACTCACAGAGAAAAAGGAAAAAGAATACATATGTGTAAGAACAGAGCAACCGAGTCAACAAACAAATCTACCAGTGGTAATAAGCTCTGAATACTAAACTAAGATAAACATAAAACCAGAAACAAATCAGACACAGAAAGCAAACCCCAAGTCTACATTTGCTCCTGATTCCACCACCCCAATTTTGGGGTGATTTGTTGTTTATTCACATATTCCACAGATGCAGGTACCTCAAGTTGCTCGTGGAGATTTAATCCGCTGCTCCTGAGGCTGCTGGGAGAGATTTCCCTTTCTCTTCTCTGTTCGTACAGCTCATGGGGTTCAGCTTTGGATTTGGTCCCGCCTCTGCATGTACGTCGCCCTCTGGCTTCTTTTGGGAGGTCTGAGATCTTCTGCCAGTTTTCAGTAGGTGTTCTGTAGGAGGTGCTCCGCATGTAGATGTATTTTTGTTGTATTTGCGGGGAGGAAGGTGCTCTCCATGACTTACTCTGCCATCTTGAAGGTCCTCTATGCAAATATTTTTATCTCTTAAATTTTCTGAAGGTTTTAATTATGGTTATCCATGATGCTTTGTGTTTCTAAAACATAAGACAAGAATTGTAGAGGTATGTAGACTATTTGAGAGAACAATATTTATTTTTGTATTTACTTACACCGAAGTGTAGTTGACTTAAAATATTAGTTTCAGGTATACAACATAGTGATTGGATACTTTTATAATTACATACCATACAAAGTTATTATAATATTATTGACTGTGTTTCTTGTGCTGTTCTTTACATCCCTGAGGTTTGTCTATTTCATAATTGGTAATGTGGACCTCTTAATCTCCTTCATTCATCTTGCCATACCCTCCCACACAGCTCCCTTCTGGAAACCGTTAGCTTTCTGTGTCTGCGTGTTTGTTTCTTTCATTATATTTGCTAGAACAATAATTAGACCAGTGGAACTACTGCTCAGTTTTAGCAGCTCACCTGGGTTAGTGTGAAAAATCATGCCTTAAACGCAAATAAATTCTATAGTGTATTCTGCCATGAAATCAACTACTGTGAAGCATAAAAAAATACCAAATACCACGCTGTGTATGTGTGTATGTGCTTTTTAAATACCTCCTCATGAATCTATCCAGTTTAGTAAGTTATTTCTTTAGTGGAAACTTCTCAAGTTTCTATTCCCTTTTCCTAAAGTTTCATCTGGGCATATCCATTGCTATTTGTATCAATAAGCTACTTAGACTCACTGGCCTGAGTGTACATAGCTGAGTTAATATAGCTCATGATTTGGACATGACTCTGGGATGTGTTAGGGATGACTCTAGAGTGTGGGAATTGGCATTCAAGAAAACATAAGTGTAGGAGTACTATAGAAATCCACCCCAGATCTCAGCTTCGTCCTTTATTATAGCGCTTCAGCACATTAGCAAGTACCAACAAAACATTTTAGAGAAAGGCTCAATTATAAGAAAAGATGAGCTGTACAATAGGGAAATTATAACTGTGATCCTCCCAATATCTTAAGTCCCACCTGAATATCATTCCAGAGCTCTTAGAATCACTACAGGAGGAATTGGAATCTTCCTGTCCCAAGGCTCATGACGACTGCTGTCACTCTCTGACATATCATTCTCCTTTGCTTAGAAGTGTTGCAGGAAGAGGTTCCCCTTCCAGAGCCCGAGAGTGGGCTCTTGTCTAACAATAGGAAATGAATTGCCCAAGGAGCCACACGTGGTGACAAAGCAGGAGGCTTTATTGGGAAGGGGCAGCTGGATGGAGAGCAGCTGGGTAAGGGAACCCGGGAGAACTGCTCTGCCACGTGGCTTGCAGTCTTGGGTTTTACGGCGATGGGTTAGTTTCTGGGTTGTCTCTGGCCAATCATTCTGACTCAAGGTCCTTCCCAGTGGTGCATGCATCACATAGCAAAGATGGATTCCAGCGAGGAGGATTCTGGGAGGTTGGTAGGACATATGGACTGGCGTCTCCTTTTCACCTTTCCCAAGCTTTTCTGGTTGGTGGTGGCTTGTTACTTCCATGTTCCTTACCAGGACCTCCTGTCATAAAATAACTCATGCAAATGGTTACTGTAGGGCCTGGCCAGGGTGGGTGGTGTCAGTCAGTGCTTCCCCCTAACAGAAGCGTTCTCTGTGCCTTTCTGTGCTTTTCATCTATCCACTGCCTTTTTGAGTCACTTTAGGAGGGTTGTGGTCTTTCAGAATATAATGCCTGTCTTCCTCTAAGCCTTACTGTGAAGCCCATAGTCATTGCCTCCAGAAATTGAAAAAAAGGAAATTTCTCACACTTTCACCTGCAACTTCTCTGTCTTTCTAAGGTTTAAAGCCTGGTAGTAACCATCCTTTACCCCAAACCAGATAAAGTCACTGGTTGCACAGAAGACCATATGGGTTTCTTTGAAAATACAGAGGACCTTTGGTGGTGTATTTTTCTCACCTCTGCCAGGAGTTGTTCATCACACTAAACAAGGGCTACTAGGTGAAAACAGTTGAATTCTTACAGTAATAAGGAATTTTGGATCGCTAGAAGGTTAGCATCCTCATATATAGAATTCACTCTGGTGTAATAATGAAGCAAAATTTAGGGATTGGGGGGCAAAAGTTTGAGAAACCCGAGTTGACTCATATCAGAGATTTTCTGAGCCCTCTCTTCCTCTAAAGCTATAAAGTTAGATCTGACAGGGGCTGTTGTATTAAGTAGCTATTGCTTCAAGGCTTAAAATAATTATTTTATTTTTTTTTTAGACTTCCAAGTGTTGCTGGCCTGGCCAAACCTCACTGTGGGAGGATATAGCTAAAGGGCATGGATACAGGGAAGCATGGAAAATTGGGGCCATTAATAGACTTAGTCTACAAAGTTGTACTAGTAGAGGAAGCATTGAGAAATAGACAGCAAAGCATGGCTCTTATTATAGGACCTGGTCTAGAGGGGACATCTCAGGACAGGAATTTAGGTCAGCTCTACTCAAACTTTTCAGTGTCTGAAGCTGACAAAGATGAAATTATCTGTAGGTTTTATAAAAGTGCACTCAGAAGTTTTTAAAAATTGCTTTTAAAAGTAGGCTTATTTTATAATGTGTGAATCAGTGAATATATCTCTATACACTTACCCAAATTATTTTATTTCATGGTATTTTCTTTTGTGACAAAGAAAAACCTAAGAAATAGGTTATTCTTGAAACTGAATTATATCCTCAGGTACAAGATTTAAAAATAAAGAAAGATCATACAGCCTTTTTTATCTGCCCTTAAACTTCCAAACTCTCTGTGGCATAATGGGAGCATGGCAGAAGGCCACCTGGCTGACAAACATTGTCACAAGCCAGCCTTGCAGTGGAGTCCTCAGTGCTATTTTGTTCAGGACAGGAAACAACAAAACCTGTTCAAAGGCTGTCTCACAAAAGGTAAACAATACCAGCTTAAAAAAAAAACAAAAGTCAAAGTGAATCAGCAAAAATGTTCAGTATTGGGCTTCCCTGGTGGCGCAGTGGTTGAGAGTCCGCCTGCCGATGCAGGGGACACGGGTTCGTGCTCCGGTCCGGGAAGATCCCGCATGCCGCGGAGCGGCTGGGCCCGTGAGCCATGGCCGCTGAGCCTGCGCGTCGGGAGCCTGTGCTCCGCAACGGGAGAGGCCACAGCAGTAAGAGTCCTGCATAACGCAAAAAAAAAAAAAAAGTTCTGTATTAAAGTGAAATATAAAGTACAAATACTGAGGTCTTTTCAACATAATGAAGTCCATGGAAAGAGATTAATACAAATGGTTAGATATCATTGATATCTTATGATAAAATTTTAAAAGGGGGATATGTATTTTCCTTAAATGTAACTTACGTGTATCAAATCACACACAGTATTTAGTTTTTCTTTGGTTACTTGCTTACACATTAGTTTATAACTTTAATCAGCAGTACCTAGTTTATTATACTTTGTTGTTATTTAGCATTAAAACTTTTTAATGACTTGCTATAATTAATTATATTAAGGATTGGCTAAAACATGTAATTGCTAATTGCAATAAAATGAAAATTTATGAGAAGAAAAGGATAGAGTGAAGAAATTAAATGTGGGTAAAAGCAGAAAGTTTAAAATAATGGTTAACGATAAAATTCCTGAGACATAAAGACATGAGAGAGTGACTTTTCAGAATGATATAAAGTCAAAAAATAATATTAATTTAAAATGGAAAATGGAGCCAGATAGCACAGACTTTGTGAGCCTGGAGTTTTGGAGAATAAATCATACTTTGAAGACTATTAAGATACATGTTCTCTGAAGTCTTTGCAGCTTAACAAACTAGGATTGGGTGTAGTTTTAGTCAATATTGTAATATTTCTGCCTGAAAATCTCTTCAGTAATCGGGTGTCACGGGACCAGGAAAGCGGAGCTGGCATCTGTGTGTTCAGCCCGCTTCTTTATCTCTTGTTGACTGGCCTCACTTCTGGACGAACAGGCGAGAAGGAAAAAGTAAGAATGGTCTTCAGACTGTCTGCAAAGAAGAGGGAAGATTTTAAGAGGGAGGGAAGAGAAAATGAAAGTAAAACAGTGGTGACTAGAAATGGGTGAAAGTCAAAGGGTACAGACTTCCAGGTGGAAGGTGATTAAGTGCTGGGGACATAATGTGCAGCGTGGTGACCTTGGTTAATACCACGCATTGTATATGTGAAAGTTGCTGAGAGAATAGATAATGGTTCTCACCACACACACGATTATAACTATACGAGGTGGTGGATACGTTGACTCATGTTACTGTGGCAGTTTGCAGCGCCACATATATAGTCATTACACTGATACTTATGCAGCGTTCTGTGCCAATTCTATCTCAGGCTAGAAAAGGAAATAGTGGTGGTGGCGGCGGACGTGGTTCTCACCACCATCAGATTCTATTTTCCTCCCCAGTCTGGATGATGGAGAGACCTCGGGAAAGACTTAAGGACCTTCAGCCTTACTTTCTTCTCTGCCCCTCGCAAGCTGTGAAAGGTTCACCAGCTAAAGACTTCTTTTTCCTTACGGATTCCGTATGTCACTTGAGTTGAACTCCCAGCTTCGAGTAGCTGGGGTTTTCTGGGTTTGTGTTTTGTTTCGCCAGCTTCTAGGAGTGTTGATCGGCTCATGTGCAGCTTAGCATTTGTCTAGAGACTGTCCCGAGGGGCCCCCTACGCAGAGTTCCGGAGGGCCTTCCTGACATGGCTCACACCCCTGGAGGGCTCTGACCGGCAAGTCCCATCAGTCTCAGCGGCCCCCAGTTCTGACGCCTCCAGCCTCTGCTCAGGGAGACCTGCGTTCTTGGGATCACTTGTTTGAAATGCAGCCTGGAAAGTACCCGTGGGCAGAAAGCCTGAGCAGGGGGAGGGCTCGTGTGGTTGTTTGTCTTCCCTCAGGAAGTCCTGTGCTGCCTGTTTGCCAGAATTTCTAATGGTTTATTTTGTGTAGTGTGTCCAGTTTTAGAGCTGGTTTGGGGAGGAGTGCTTTTGTCCTGTACCAGTTCATCAGTGATGTGGCCGGAAGGACAAAGCTGCATTTTCAATTTGTATTATTTTGTCTAAGTGTTTTTACTCTACTGCACTCCAAAAGGACAAAAACATAAGAGAGATTATCTTCTTTATTTTTTCTGTACATGGAAAGAAAATAACTACCTTGTTTAATACCTTTTATTCCTTGAAAGTGGATTAATTATCCCTCCTGAACGCTAAGGCGATGTGATGTGCATTTTTTAAGCATTTGTAATTCCATCATACAACTTACGTGGCAACCACTTTTCTCACTATCGTCAAAGTTAACATGAAATAGTAATTCAATTAGTGAACTATCCGTATCTGCTTTCACAGTTCGCTTTAAATTTTCCAGAGGACCCATTAAAGGAGCATTATCTCCATCAGGTACCTAATTATTTGCCTTCATATTCTAAGCACTTTACCTTTCATCTTTAATACTGACTTCCTTGAATGTTTTCTGCGGTTGAATTTGTTCCAGTTTAAGGGAACTCCTGTTAGGTCATGCCGTTCCTCTGGATTTTCATTTTCTGGGTTTCTTGTGCTTTTTCTCCATTGCTCCCTTACAATTAATATCGATCACTTTTCACCTCTAGGATATTTATATCTCAGAAGTACATCTTCTTGAGCATCTTTCTAATTTGCCCAAGTATTTTTCTTTATGCCCTTCCTGATGTTCAGGGGCATCTGGCTAAGAACCAGTTTTTATAGACTTAAAATTGATTTTACTTTGTATAATTTTTTATTTTTTCATTTTAAAATTACCACTACTGATTTGCTTAGAATTATAATTTTAGTAAGCATACCTTTTTGCTCTAAGGTATACAATACACATTATCTTTCCCTTTGATACTGAAACAGAGAGCACTGTCTACCAATCCTAGGTGGTAAGTGTATAAAATCCCAGTATTTAATTTTAATGTTCAATGTTGACTTGATTACAACAAACACGAGGCCTCCGAGACAGCTCACTGCATTTCTTAGTGATGCGGTGAAGTATCGGAACAGCTGCTGCTTTTCCTCACTTTAATGTCCTGCTTCCTCGACTTTCCTCTTGTTCCTTAATGCTGTTTCTCCCTCCCTCTGCAACCTTTCTTTCCATCTTCCATCATTAATTTTTCTCTCTTCATCTCATTTAAGCCTTATAAAGGAAATGCTCCGCTTTTTAAAAATTTTTATTGAAGTATAGTTGCTTTACAGCATTGTGTTAGTTTCTGCTATACAGCAAAGTGACTCACATATATATATATATATATATATAAAAATATAATCTCCCCTCTCTTTTAGATTCCCTTCTCATTTAGGTCACCACAGAGCACTGAGTAGAGTTCCCTGTGTTATACAGTGGGTTCTCATTAGTTACCTATTTTATACATAGTAGTGTATGTGTGTGAATTCCAATCTTCCAATTCATCCCACCCCTGCTTCCCCCCTTGATATCCCTAAGTTTGTTCTCTACATCTGTGTCTCTTTCTGCCTTGCAAGTAAGTTCATCTGCACCATTTTTCTAGGTTCCACATATAAGCGACATATATACGATATTTGTTTTTCTCTTTCTGACTTACTTCACTCTATATGACAGTCTCTGGGTCTATGCGTGTCTCTGCAAATGGCACTGTTTTGTTTCTTTTTATGGCTAATACTCCATTGTATATATGTACCGCATCTTTATCCATTCATCTGTTGATGGAAATTTAGGTTGCTTCCATGTCCTGGCTATTGTAAATAGTGCTGCAATGAACATGGGGGTGCGTGTAGCTTTTTGAACTGTGGTTTTCTCAGGGTATATGCCCAGGAGTGGGATTGCTGCATCATACGGTAGCTCTACTTTTAGTTTTTTAAGGAACCTCCGTACGGTTCTGCACAGTTGCTGTACCAGTTTACATTCCCACCAACAGTGTAGGAGGGTTCCCTTTTCTCCACACCCTCTCCAGCAAGCATAGGACATGCTCCACTTTTTAAGTAGTGTAAAAATAGAGATCTAAGTGTGTTGCTGAAGTGTGTTTCTTAATTATACACTGAACAATTAAGAAAATAGAAAATCAAACCCAGTTCTGATTCCTGGTTCCGTGGCCTTAACCACCATGACATATTACCTACAAACCGAAGCTAACATGTAATGATTTTTTAAATGGAATAAAATCTGTCCAGGATAATACTACTTCTTCTCAGATTAGTAAATCTGTTTCCAATTGTGAAATTCGTCCTACATGTTAAGCAATATAGTTAAAAATGTTGAAGCTATACAAAATAAACTATTTAGGAATGTAGAAAATCTTACTTTATAATAGAATTACGGTAAAACCCAGGCACTGGTTCAACTTTAGATTTTTCCTTCATCCCAGCATTTGAATAAGGAAAAAATCTAGTTATCTAATCAGTGGGATCTATGCTGAGATCACTAATGGTTCTGTATATGTCAAGGGAAACCATTTCAAATACATGATAAAGCAAGAAAACTTGTTTCATCCAAACATCCATTCATCCATCCATGCATGTGCCTGTTCACTCACTGATTTATTTGGTTAATAAATATTGACTAATTATTTGCCAAATGTCTTGTTAGGCAGTGACAGTATAACAGTGAACCTAATTTTCTCTGCCTGCCCTTAATGAGCTTTGAATTATAGTAAACTCTACAGAAAGAGAGGAGTTCTTTATCTATACAGAAGGGATAAGATCATATCTCAATATCATTTTATTAAATTATTAATAATTAATATTCTGTTTTAACTGGAAAATAAACCACGTATTTCCTCAGAATACTCTGGATTAGGAAATCTAGTTATGGCAATAATTTTCGTTCATCACTGTCTCCAGTAAGGATAGCGAGAACGCTCTTTTAAAGTCTGTATACTCTTTTTTTTTTTTTTTTTTTCTAAAGTCTGTATACTCTTGATCTTTAAGGTTGGCTACCCTTCTGGATGTGAGTAGTATTTATGAATGCATAGGAGCCCTCTTCTAACTCTGAGTTGGTGGAGTGGGATTTAGCATAAAATAAGTGGGTGTAGATTCTCTAAGGAATCTCGTACTCAGAAGTACTGTGAGGCCCTTGATAAGAGGTTTCAACACAAACAACATTTCCTAAGAAATCTAAGGACAGAAAAGATCCTCCAACACATTTATTATGACATTGTGCTTCTCCATTCTACTTGTGAACTTTATTAAAGAAAATAAATGTAACCCTTTACTGAAAATTAGAACAAAGTAGACTTATGTCCCTAAAAGGTTTAAACAAAATGACTTGTAAAGAGACTAATTATCTTTCTTCCATAAAGTAGTATGTCCTGACCCTTCAGAGAACCCTGGTGGGTTTATCAGAAAGCACATGTTTTTTAATGAAGAACATGGGGGTGCGAGCTGAGTGATACTGACAGGACAGATTTGCAAAATGGGAGAGAAGGGAGCCACAGGTGGCAGGGATTCCTACTTTAAGAGAGGCTCACAAAAATATAAATGCATAAAGAAAAAAAATAAAACAGTCCTGTCAATAGTCAGCAAATCCTTTCTCTAGAGGGGCTGGTAGTAGTAGTTTAGGCTTTGGGGTGTATGGTCTCTGTGGCAAGTACTAAACTCTGCCATCTCCATGTGAAAGCAGCCATAGACAGGATGTGAATCAGAATGTCTGTGTTACAAGGGACCGTCACTTACCTGGACTGCAGGCTGGCATTTCTGGTTTCATGGGCTGGGTTTGCTGACCTCGATACTAGGTGGATGTGAGCATGTTAAATACAGTCTAAATGATGGAAAAATGGTTTGGAGATGCTGGCCTAGCGGTTTTATAGTTTACATAATTGATACAAGAAAACCATACAGAAGTTTAGCAGCTTCCCAGACGAAGTGCATAATAAGTTAAAATTACAATAAATAATACAGCAGACTGTTTTAATATTCCTTTAGAGGTATGTTTTGTTGCTGACTTGTTAATAAGTCTATAAACAGTCTTTGTACATTATTATTATTATTATTATTATTATTTTGCGGTACGTGGGCCTCTCACTGTTGTGGCCTCTCCCATTGTGGAGCACAGGCTCCGGACGCGCAGGCTCAGTGGCCATGGCTCATGGGCTCAGCCGCTCTGCGGCATGTGGGATCTTCGCAGACCAGGGCATGAACCCGTGTCCCCTGAATCGGCAGGTGGACTCTCAACCACTGCACCACCAGGGAAGCCCAGTCTTTGTACATTATTAACGCAGCCTTTTTGTTTCATTCAAAAAAACAGAAGATGTGGCACATATATACAATGGAATATTACTCAGCCATAAAAAGAAACAAAATTGAGTTATTTGTAGTGAGGTGGATGGACCTAGAGTCTCTCATACAGAGTGAAGTAAGTCAAAAAGAGAAAAACAAATATCGTATGCTAACACATATATATGGAATCTAAACAAAAGAAACCCAAAAGGTTCTGAAGAACCTAGGGGCAGGACAGGAATAAAGAGGCAGACGTAGAGAATGTACTTGAGGACACGGGGAGGGGGGAGGGTAAGCTGGGACAAAGAGAGTGGCATGGACATATATACACTACCAGACGTAAAATAGATAGCTAGTGGGAAGCAGCTGCATAGCGCAGGGAGATCAGCTCGGTGCTTTGTGACCACCTAAAGGGGTGGGATAGGGAGGGTGGGAGGGAGATGCAAGAGGGAGGAGATGTGGGGATGTATGTATATGTATAGCTGATTCACTTTGTTATACAGCGAAAACTGACACACCATTGTAAAGTAATTATACTCCAATAAAAATGTTTAAAAAAAAAAAAACCAGCTACTGTTGGCTTTATGTTTTTTAATAATAAACTGCAATTACCATATGGTCTTAATCAGTAAAGATTCAATATTTATATTGCAGAGGTTTTCCGCTGTAGGAGGGGGTTTAGGTGATTTTTATAATTATGATAGTTTCAAATAAAAAATTATTCCAAGAGAAAGCTATAAAATTAATAATGGGGGGCTTCCCTGGTGGCGCAGTGGTTGAGAGTTCGCCTGCCGATTCAGGGGACATGGGTTCGTGTCCCAGTCCGGGAAGATCCCACATGGCCCGTGAGCCATGGCTGCTGAGCCTGCGCGTCCGGAGCCTGTGCTCCACAACGGGAGAGGCCGCAACAGTGAGAGGCCTGCGTACTGCAACAAAAAATAAAAAAATAGTAATGTTACTTTTTAGAAAAGCTGTAGCTGTTTATCTCAGCTTTAGAATACAGAAGTCCTCAAATCACTGAGTGTATTAAGTTTCTTGTCAGAAATTTATTTGCTTTTTAGAAGTGAGCTTACTTCTAATAACACTGTATACGTAGAGGTTTCGTTTTTAGAGATTAATTGAAAAAGAGCCGGTTTGACATTTTAATGTGTGTTGCCTCTATTGATTATCTAGAGCTTCAGTCAGATAAGTCATGTCACTAACTTTCCATTCCTATTACCATTTTTCACCTTCAGATATCTATTTTATAATCTGTCTCCTATTTTCTTGTACCTTCTTTAATTCCTTAATCCCATCTGCTGATAATTCTTATAGAACTACGTAAATGAAACCGAAAACCTTGGCCTGACGATGTCTAGTACGTATGCTGACTCCCCTGTTCTCTTAAAGCTCTTCTAACTTCTTGACCACTTGAAGAGCTTTCCCCTGGAATTTTCTTCCTTCACTGCCTGCCCTTTGAAATCCTGTGCATTCACACGGGTCTAGGTCACATACCATCTTCTGCAAGAATCCTTTCCCTAAGGACTGGGAAGTATTCATATTCTATTTCTCTTTGAGAAACTAAGACTGATCCTGCAGGCTGACATCCCAGTTAGGAAGAGTTTGCGGCAGAGGCCAAGGCTCTGTCCTGTGATACTGTTGTAGGACCTCAGTCCCTGGTCATCTCAGAGGAGGGACTGGTATCCCCTAGTTAGGAAACTGCAAAGCCCCCATGACCCACCCAGTGGGTCCCTCTGTGGAGTGGAATATCAGGCTGAGAGTTCCTTAGTTGCCCTGATAAGTGCTGTTTCTAAAGGCTTGCGGTGTTTGGTCTGGTCCTGTGCTTTTGTGTGCCTACCTCTTTGTATTGCCAAAGATAGGTTTACAGACAGTAGATAACCAGGGTAAATCAGGTTTGCATATTAATTATGATGAAAGCACAGCAGGGAGTAGGGTCTGGCCCATCTCCCTTGGAGTTACACCTTTTCGCAGTGGTTGATGAACATTAATAATCAGAATCCCCTGGGGATGGAGACAAGCAAGAGAAAACAAATGGTGGTGAAGAAGCGCTCTGGTTGGAGCCCACGCGGCAGCCTGGAAACCTCGTGTGTTTCACTCTCCACAGCCTTTTTTCCAGTGGGAGTTCTAGGCAAGGCCAAACAAAACAGCAGCTGCTTCATTAGGGGCCCCTCTCTGAGGGAGGTCAGCAAGTTCCAGGACTCTGAGACCTGTCGCCATCACTCCACTGGCTTTGGGAAAAGTATGGGGAAATTGACCAGAGGCAAACTTGTCAAATTACATGGATTGATTGTAGAATTATTCAGCTACAAAGGTTATCGAATATAAAATACAAAACAAAAAGTATCCAATATGTGATCGTCCAGCGTACCTAAAGCAGGCCTTCCCACTAATACCATATAAACGTGCATGTATTTCTTGGGGCTAAGGGTGGAAGGCCACAGTTCATACCCAGTAGAGGGGCACTGTAATGACTCATTACTTACTTTGTAGAGATATGGGCCCCTCTCTTGCGCTCCTCTTCTTCTCTTCCCACAGCTCTCCCCCCAGAGCTCCTGCCTGTCCCTGGATTGGGCCAGGTATGAGAGCTGTCCTGATGTAAGTGCAGAGCTTTAAGATTCAACCTGCAAATGTCTAGAGAAGGAAGGGGTATATGCAGCCCTGTGGCAGGAGCAAGGTCCACTGAGTTATGGAAGCTCAGGGTTTTACAGTCAGTGAACCTTACTTTATGATGACCACATGCTTTCTGTTAACGTAGATATGTAGATAATTGTACATCGTTAATATATGCAAAGCAGGCAGTCCTATAGTATTGATTCCCTATGTGATTAATCGCATCTGGCCCTGATGCTGGCTGTAGTTTTACTTAGATGGAGGTTGGGCAACTGGGATATGCTGATCCTGATCAGGAACAATGTATTTCCCTAGCATCAGGTAACTCTTACTGGTAATGATTAAGTGTTAAGGCCAGAACAAAGACCCAGGGTTCTATTTAATACATACTTGCTACAAGACTTCAAGAACTTTAATCCACATAGAAGATGGAGCCTACCCAGCACTAGCTTTAAGCTTTATTTCTGGTTATCTCTGAGCTCCTCCCCTGCTTTTCAGCATCCCAGGCTAGCTAGCGATGACTACAGATTTTTGTGGCTTTACTTCTGCTAACATGGAAGCCCCTTGGGAGTTGGGACCACATTTTAATCAATTTTGTGTACTTTAAAGAACACAGTTGAAGTATCTTACATCATTGGTATCTCTTTATTACATGCATACCTGAATACATAAATTTTAAAATAAGCACTTTTCTTTAAAAATACATTGCAAAACACAGAAAAATTCCCAATTGAAAAAGTTTCAGTTGTGATGTTAGTTGAAGCAGACACCTCTGTCCCCTAGGAAAGCCTAAAATGGATTTTTTCAGGGACTCTGAAACACATCTGAGTGCTGAAGTTTGCAGCTGTGTCTCACTCGTATCATTATTAGTGGTGGTATTGTTGTTACATTTTATTTTCTGTTATATTTTCAAAATTTACTTTGAAAATTCAAGATTATCTAGGTAGATGAAAAATAGAAATTGATTTTTTAAAGGATCAATGAGAGAATAAGTGTTAAGATAATTTTTGAATTGCTCTTAATATCTGTTTAAGTGAGCTACTAAGGAAAACATTCAGACATCTAGAGTTTGAAACCCGTTAAAGTTAGCTTGGTAATCAGAGGCAGAGAGCCCATTCTCTGTGTATGAAGGTTGCCAGTAGTTAAGATAGTCGGAAAGATATTCTAAGGTGAGTGAAGTAAATTATGTAAGGGCTAAAAAGGACGAAAAGTAAAGAAGAAGGTTAAAAAGACAGTGACAGTTAACTTGCATCTCCCAGAGGTGAATTACATAAGGAAAAAAAAGAAGTCAGACGTTTGACTTTGTATAAATGAAGAGCTTGCAAGCAACTTGGAAGTACAGGGACAGTAAGAAACCCATCTCCACCTCCTGCTAACTCTAGTTTGGTATTTTTAGACATATATCCCTGTTGAGGAAATAGTATCATATTCCCATCCAAACAAGGTTTTAAGTTTGGTTGTTCAAAACAGGAATATGGTTCTTCAGGAAAACATTGCCATCAGGCACAATGTCCATTTGGCAAATACTAAGTGGTCTAATAATTTCAATAAGGACAGACTCTGTGCCTGTTACAATACGTAGAGATTCTTATTTTCTTAGAAGCAGAACTTCCCTCGCCTCCCCAAGGACCTGTTGCACGTGAGTGCTTACTCAGAGCACATGCTTGAAGAATAGCAGATGGTCTGGGACAGTACTTACTTAACTACTTTATTTTTTCTGAGTGGTGTGTACTAAATAAAGGCAGCCGCCACCTAGTCCAAGGTAATAGAAATGACTTTTAGAGTCTGTGTAAAGGAAGAGAGAATGAAGTACTAATGTCACAGCCAGGGAGAGGAAATACAGGGACTAAAAAGGTGTCCTGTGGGGAATTTGATAGCCTTTCTGCCGTGTGGATGAGTGAGTTCTCTTCCCTGCCACCCATGAAACTCGAGATTAAAAACATCCATATCTAGTTAATGTGCGTGGGGATAGGTTTGTGCTGAGTTATGACTTCAGGGTGGGTCCAGTGGAGGGGCCTAGGACACCACAACTGGGTCAGAAAGAAACAACAGACTTTCCCATCGTGCAGGACAGATAGGGCAAACAAGTTACCATGGAAATGGTGGAGGAAAGTAGAAGACCTTGACTAAAGGGCACATGATAAACTAATCTTCGGTAGAAATGGGTGACATCCCAACTCAAACCTTTAAGATTATAAGAAATTTGTGAAAAGTGTTCTTCCCCCATTCTTGAGAACTGTCACACATTCAGTTATACTTTAGTACAAATGGAGTTGAGTAGTGTTTTTAGAGCCATGACTTACAAAGGCTGGGGTATCACAGTGCACTGAAGACCGGAGCGTCTCACGGAAGCTGAAATAACATTACTATACGGTAAGGAGCCAAACGTAGTTGACATCGTCTCTCACTTATGCTACTGCTGCAGCCACTTAAGCGTCAACCTCTTGCCATCATCTGTACTGCAGCTAGTGTTGTATTTAAGATTAATCCTATCCTGATTGACGGTTAAAATTTGCCCATATTCCATATCCTACAGAGTAGTCTAAGCTTCTGAACAAAGTTCCTGTTCTGAACCCCGGCCTGTGCCTTTCTTAGCATGATTTCTCACCGTCCGGTGAATGCATGTGGTGTTCTCTGTTGGTTACTGGAAGACGTGAACTGGTCCCTTTTACACAAAACTGTTTTCTCAAGCGGCATCCATGCAAGAGAATTCTAACAGGTGAGGCCTTGCCCCCTCCAGGAAACAAATCCTAAAGTTTCAGTATGGGTTACCTGTTTTTCTTCAATGCCCACAGAGTACCCCAGGAGTGATTTTCGCCTTAGCATTTAATAGAACATATTAAAACAATCTGTTCATATGTCTATCTCCAGCAGTGGAACTTAAATTTTCTGAGGTTGGGAACTTGTTCTCTCTCATCTTTTGTGTCTCTGGAGACAAGGAGAGGAGCATACAGAGTAGGAAGTTAATACATGTTACTGCAGCAAATTTGAGTCATTAGGAAAAGTACAGAGAATTTAAAATTAATCATTATCTATTTTTGGTCTCTTCTAGAATATTTAATTTCATATGTAACATATATAGTCATATTTTTAGCAAAGAATGTTTTTACTGGAGAGTCAAAATATATTTTGTTCCAGTTTCACTTTCTGATAAAATTTTTAGTCTCTTTCTAGAACATTCTGCTTTATAGTCTCCATTGTTTGCCAGTTGTGTCATTTCTACTCTAGAAATAGCCTTAAGAACTACCTCACCGTCCGTATTTATTGCTTGAACTTTATTTTAGGCCCTGGTTACAAAGCCATCTAGTGGGTCTCTTAATATCTTCTTTGTCTTAGTAATCATCCAAACTGTTAACAGTTTTCAAAAGGTACGGATCAGTATTTTCGTTGCCTAAGGGATAATTCCAAACACCTTATCAAGGAAATCAGTGCCGCCTTAGGATCTGCTCCAATCTACCTGCCCACACATTTCTGATACAGCACACCCATTGCTGCTCCACACACATTTTAGCCCGGAAATTGACGGTTTTCTGAGCCCGTCATGTGCTTTCCCATTGCTGTTTCTTTGTTTGTGCGCTCATGTAGCATGGACTGTCTTCTCTCCACTTCCACTGTCAAAATCCCACCCATCCCTTGCATCCCAGTTGACGTAAGGTCTCTTCCGGAAATCCCTCACCATATAGCTCTAGTCAAATTAACATGTTTATTACAGTATCAGGGAAGTTTTTCATACTATATCTACTTGTGTGTTTATATAACTCACTAAACTTTAGTTATTTTCAAGCAGTAGAAATGACATGGAAACTTCTGAATTCCTGTATAATGTTTAGTACAACTACTAATAGTACCAGAAAACTCTCTTGTGTTGAAGGAAAGAATCTTGGAGTTGGAAAGGATCACATCGTCTACACCCCCCAATCTGAAGGACAGGGACATAGAAAACTGTTTCTGAAAGTGATACATTTGAAGATAGAGCCTGGTAACTGGTCTGCCAGTTTATTTCTCTTTCCACCTTTTTATGAATACATGCCATAATAGCTTTTCCTGCCAGGGGTCCGGACCAGCACACTGTTCATTGGAAGTTGCTGCAGTCAGCGAAATGTTCTGTGTCTGCACAGTCCAATGTGGTGGTCACTAGCCACGTACAGCTCTTGAGTACTTGAAGTGTGCCTAGTACAAATGAGGAATTGAATTGATAATTTCCTTCATTTTAATTCATTTAAATTAAGCACGTGAGGCTACCCTAAACAGTGCAGCAGACTAAATGAGGATTTTCAAAAAACTGTTTTGAGAACAAGAAGATGCTGATGACACCTACAGTTTTGTGGTCAAGAAAGCACAAATGCCGTTATATTCTGCCTTGAATTTTAAAGGACATTTTTTTTCAGTGCAGACACGTAGCCACACACTCACTGGAGTGTTATTAGAGTCTTTTCCCTGGCACAGAACAAACGGCGGCTCGTAAAGACTGAGTTGCAGGTAAGTAGTGGGAGTTGTGAAGGATGATGTGCACCAGATAATTGAGGAGATGATTTGATTCAGTCTGTTGCTATTGGGAGAACGTTAATGAGGAACATCTCAAAAGGAAGGGAGCCTGGAGTTTTCTAGGGCCAGGGAGTCATGAGGAGGGATGGAGATGAGTCTTACTCTGAATAATTGAGGAAGGGTGGAGATAGGAATATATAGAAGCAGGACAATGCTTTGCCTGGCCGTTGCTCTGCACACAAAGGGCTGAGCGGGACTTGAATCACTCCTTCTTCCCAGGGAGATGTGTATGTATATGTACATTAAAAATTTTCGGTAAGAATTTAAATTTCACAAATTTGACCTGTTAAAATTTCTTCACTTCTAGTCAAAGGTCTGGAGAGTCCAGGTTAAGAACTTTTGCTCCATGGTCTCCTACCAAACTTCCAGCGGGAATTTTCTGTTTAATAGTTTGCCTAGGAAAAATCTGTTTACTTATAGTCTAACATCTAAATATATTATCAAGCATTTAGAATCAAATTCTGAAACATTGAGCATCAGTTATATACCAGACAAGTAGGAAGTACTTTAATATATTAATCTCATTGTATCAATAATTACCATCCTACAAACAAGGTAGCTGAGACTAACAGAGCTGAAGTGATTTGTTCCATTTAGCTCTGGACCTTCTGTTCCCATATATTTAGATACTAGTAACTTCACCAGCATGTAACCAAATGTCATCTTGGGTCACCTCAGTGCTGTGATTATGGACAGTAATTGACGAGCTTTGGGATTGGTGGATGAGCTTATGCCCATCCTTAGATTTCCGCAGACGCCGGTGTACTTTCTGTCTGTGGTCACCTCAGATTTGGGGTTCTTGTTTCGTACAGATCCTGTTCATGGAGCATTTTGCCATATCTTTGTGCGTAGAATGTATCTATAGGAAGTACACAAAAATGAATTTGACTCTTGGGCCCTTTCCTTGAATTACACACATGGACATTATACACATGGACATACAAACATCAGCACATTCACACACTCTCCAGTGCAAGTACAGCGATGTCTGTGGCTGTGTTTTTGTTTTTTTTGTGTGTGTGTGTGTGTGTGTGTGTGTGTGTGTGGTACGCGGGCCTCTCACTGTTGTGGCCTCTCCCGCTGTGGAGCACAGGCTCCGGACGCGCGGGCTCAGCGGCAATGGCTCACGGGCCCAGCCACTCCGCGGCATGTGGGATCCTCCTAGACGGGGACACGAACCCGCGTCCCCTGCATCGGCAGGCGGACTCCCAACCACTGCGCCACCAGGGAAGCCCTGTGGCTGTGTTTGACTCTGATATTTGTTACTCAGAGTTACACGCTATTCCATGGCAGTACAGGGAGATTCCAGCGCTTTTGCTTTGTCCCCTTCCCGCTCCATTCCCGACAGCCTCAGCCCAGCCCACGTGGCCAAGCTCTACAATCCAGCTCTCCAAACAGATGCCCCTGGGCCCCTGCTCAGGTCAGAGGAAGGACCCGAAGAAGAGGTTCAAGCAGGCCTTGGTTGCTGCCTCAGTGGTATTAAGGGGTTACGGTCTTCGAGCATAGATGCGGTAGGCTCTGGACAGCCGCGTTCCATTTGCCCTGTACATCCTTGCACCGTGGAAAGGGGTGTGGATGAGGAAGGAAAGAACAAGGCCCTCTACAGGGCAGAGGCTAAGGTAGGGGTCCCTCTCACTTAGACTAAGGTTGGAATGAAAATGTGTGGCCTCTACGACATGTGGAAGTTATTCTGGAAGCAATATGCAGGATGGTTTGGAAGGGGCTGAGTCAGAAGGCATAAAGACCAAGAAGCTATTGGAATAGTCAAATCTACCTGATTTAGGAAAATGGCAATGAAGATAGAAGGGAGTGGACGGATTCAAGAGATGCTTAGGTGCTGTGTATGATCTGTTGAGCTCAGTGACCCAGTAAATCCCAGAGTAGGGGAGAGAGGTTGAAAACCAGGATGCATCAGAGCCTTCTAAGTAGTGAGGCCAGTATATGAAAATATAATTTTATTCTAGACATCTCACTGGTGCACTGTGCTGTCTCTCAGGCTTTAAATCAGTCCGAAATGAAAATCTGGAGCATGATTATAATTTTACAACTTGCTTTTGGTTGAAAATAATGAGAATTACTATTGTTATATTTTTCATTATTAGCCTAAGGAATGTATTCTTTGAAGATGCATGTTCTAGTTAAATATACCTAAAAGAAAGAATCATATAGTTTATTGTAGTGTGGATATTTTTAGATCTCATCAAAACATAAGCAGTATGCTTATTCAAAATACCATTATTTATAAGGAATGAGACTAAATCCCTTCTGTTTCACCTAGTTCACTGTGTGTTGAATATTTTCCTGAACCCAACTTGACCCCTTAGAGCATAGATGAAATTCTTTCAGGTTGAAATACATCTCTATGAAATAAAAGTGAATTGTGCTTAAACCAGGCTTATGATGGTAACTACTGGCTTGGAAAGAAATTGTTTAATTATTTATGTAAATTTAATTATGCCAGTTTAAGTAGAGGCTTGTCATAAATATTAGTCAAACAAAAGATAATTATTTGAATGGCGTTACTTCTAATAAAGCAACATAAAAAGACTAAACTAATTAGGAACTAAAATGCATATGCTGTGAGCTTAACATGAAATTTTCAGTTATGATATTACTTTGTATAACTTGATAGTTTATTGCTGCCGCTATTAAAGTAAACCCTCCTTATAGCACTTACGATGTTGGACTCCTACAGATAACATTGTAATGAGGGTATGATGCATTTTGATTGAGTTACCACAAGGGAGAAATTTAATTTAATTAAACTGGTCTTCATTAAAGTATTGCATTCAACGGAAGTAATTACATGGCACGTACAGTATAGAAGAATTCCTGCTGTTTAAAAGGGAGAACGTTCACAATAGACCAGCCATGATATTATTAGAGTGCCTTTCTCAATAATGCACCTCTGACTTCTGCATAATGATAGAGCAGACGTGCTCTGGTTTTTAAAATAAATAACTTGTATAAATACATCCGTGTAGAATTTATATATATAAATAAATATGTACATACTTAGACCTATTTGCATGTATACACAAAATACTATAAAGTTGAGAACATCTATTAACGTTTATACTCAAACATTTAGCATAACAAAATACACAAATACCTGTTATAAAATGTTTGAGACATATTCTCTATATATCCAACACAATTATTAAATACACTGATAATTCTTGAATAATCGGTTTATGAATATGTTAAAATTTTAAATGTAGGGGGTGGGGTAGATAGGTACACTTAAAATGTTAAATTGTGGGAAAATCGCTGTGGCCATGACAGTAGCCTATGATACCTCCCCCAAGTCAATAATATTTTATATAGATAAGAAAACCTGACTTCAGATGTGTTAAAGAGCATGGAGTAAATGATAACTTGAGTTACTATTTTTTCTTCTCAAAAATAGTAAAATAAAGCCTATGAAAATTATCACGCTTCTAAATGAATCTGTTGGTTAACTGGTTGCTGAACTAAGTTTATATGTCACAGTCGGCAAAATATAAAACCTTGTTTGCCTTCCTTCATCTCTTGGTTCCACTGTCTGTAAATGCTTTCTTGTTTCTTCTGCTACCCTCTTGAACACTTACGGAATCTGCTTCCCTGTATCTTTCCCCCGCCATTGGAGGAGCCCTGTGTCGGTTCTTTCTTTGCCTGATGTGTCTGTGTTCGTTCATTAATATATTGAAGAAATTAAAGCTTGAGTTTAAAACTTAGCTGAGTGATGTTGCACCAGTTCTGAAGTTGTACTGAGCAAAGTTTTTTTGTTTTTTGTTTTTCTTCAGAATTGACACAAGTGTGCTTGAGCTATCCTGGGCTGGCATGAGTTCCTATAAGAGAATATTACGCTTCTCCCCCTCCACTCACTACTGTTTCTCCTGTTAAGTCTACGTGAACGATCTTCAAATCTATACTCTTCTGACCGGGAGCCGGATCATATTGCTACGAGCCTTGCTATCACCACACAAAAATCTAGTAGCCATGTTAAACATGGCTTAAGTCTAGTATCTCCTTCCTTCACAAACATCATATTTTCCCTCTGGAGTTCTTTCTTGTTTAATAAGATCATTATTCACCTGGTAAACCAAACTAGAACCTTAGTTTTCTGTCTACCCTCATATTCAAATTTTTTATCAAATGGCCAACATAGTGCGTATCAAATGGGTACATGAATCTGTATGTATCTTATATTTTTTTACTTCCTGCGCCTTTCCATTCCCACTAATGGTGCCTGACTCTAGGCTGTTGGCATGTAATGTGAGGGCTGTTGGTGACATCAGCTGTGTAGGGTCTTGTGCACAGCAAGCCCTGCTCTTGGGTTTAATACTCGGAGATCACGTCTTAAAAGTTCTTCATTTCCTCTTGAGTTTGTGTTTTGTAAGTGAAGTCTGAAGAGATAATGGAGCACAGGCTCAACCAATAATAATAAAAAAAAATCATGACATGTCAAAACGGGAGACTGAAGGAACAATTTGCATTTTAGCGCATTTAAAGGCACTTTTATCCTGCTCTTTGAACAAAACACCCTCCATTTTCACGTTGCACTGAGCCCTTTGCGTAGGCTGCCCTGACTCCTCGGTGAGTGTGTCGCTCCTTTCCCTGATCCTGGCCTCCTGGTTCTGTGGTCCATGTTTACAGGTGTGCCGTCCATCACAGCCTCAGGCCCCGGGCACTCCAACCTCTACCCGCCTGCCCAGCACTGTTTACCATCATTCCCCTGCTTACAGCAGAGAATCCCTATTTTCGTAAACCATCTGCAGTTTTCGTCTCAGGTGGCCTCAGCCTGCCGTGGCTTGAAGCAGGATTTCAGTTCCCCGGCCAGAGACTGAAGTCAGGCCGTGGCAGTGAGAGCACTGAATCCTAGCCACTTAGACCAGTAAGGACAGTGGCCAGTGACAAGGCCCTGGCCCGTCGGCTTTGTAGAAATAAATTTCCACAAAGAGACGGAAATTAGTGAAACAAGTGGAGTGTTTATTAGGGGGAAAAAGAGTACATGAGGTTAGACACACAGGCGGGCTCAGAGAAAGAGTTGGTGTGCTCGTGCTAGTTTGAAGCACTTCTATGGGGCATTTCTTCCAAGTTCCCTTTGACCAATCATCTTGCTTTGCCTGTTTCTGTATTTGGTTTATCTCAGGGTCCTCCCATGTGTGCGCGCGCGCATCTCTTAGCCGAGATGGATTCTGGCGCAGAGGCCTATGGGTAGGTTGACGTCACTTACTATGGGGTGACGCCCCCTCCCTTTTGACCTCCGAGGAGCCGTTCTGCGCACGCATAGTCAGGAGGGTCTCCTTGAGCTCGAGAATGAGGAAGGTGTAGTATCTCATCTGGGCAGGGCTCAGCTTCTCCTCCCACCTGCTGTTATCTTCATCGTGGATATCTGTCCATAGGGGACAGCCTCCAGTTGTTCAGCCTGGGGCCCATCTATCTCCTGCCTCAGTTTCTCTCACCCTGCCCCTGTTCATCTATTTTTTTAAATAATTTTTTTCTTTCTTTTTTCTATAAATTTACTTATTCATTTTTGTATGTGTTGGGTCTTCGTTGCTGCATGCGGACTTTCTCCAGTGGGGGTGAGGGGGGCCACTCTCCACTGTGGTGCCCGGGCCTCTAATTGTGTGGCCTCTCCCATTACCGAGCATGGGCTCTAGGTACACGGGCCTCAGTAGTTGTAGCACGCAGGCTCAGTAGTTGTGGCTCGTGGGCTCTAGAACGCAGGCCTAGTAGTTGTGGCGCACGGTGCTCCGTGGGATGTGGGATCCTCCCAGACCAGGGATTGAACCCATGTCCCCTGCATTGGCAGGTGGATTCCTAACCAGTGCACCACCAGGGAAGTACCGATGTTCGTCTATTTTTATACCTGGATTTCTAACCCTTTCCTAGAAGCCACCTCTTTCTGACTATTGAAATAAATTCTCCTTAACCTACAGCTTCTTGCTAAAATCCCTGCTTTCCCACTAGCTAGCCACTATCTATCTAGTGGCTCTCAGGAAACATTTCTCTTGCTTCCCTTATATTCCTGCCTTCTATAATGCTGATTTAATGACTTGCCTCCCTTGTGTATATTTTCCTCTTTCCTCAAGTGCAGAATCTGTATATGATACGTACATGTCCAGTTCCAGAAAAATGCCTTAAGTGCAGTGGAGTTCAGTGTCGGTTCTTCAGCTCTGTTGCTTCTTCATTAATAGTTAATGACATTTTGTTGCCAAACAAAGGAAGCCCAACACTTTTATATGGGTCAAAAAATACATACCATTGTTAAAATACTGAAAAGACAGAAATAATTGTTTTTTAACTATAAATCCTACTTTCATTTGCCATAAAATGGCTATTTTGATGGTTAAATTATATTTCATCTAATGATAGTCTGATCACCCCTTTTGAATACATACTTGTTTTCAAGATGACACATCTGAAGACTTGGGGGTCACAAATTTATGTTTTTGTGTAATAATTCCAACATATCTTTGTGAAAGAGTTCGTTTTAATGTATTATCAATACATTTATAAATATTGTAATTTTATATTATACATTAATATATTTGTATTTAAAAGATAATTATTTTTAATAAGATTCCCTGAATAACTATATTCAGTTTCATTTTTGGGGGGTACAAGAGATATATTTGCAAAGATTTATTGCTAATACAACTATCATAGCAGTTAGAAAATAACCTTGATCCATAGGTGTCTGTAACATTTCCTAAGAAACATGATGTAATATACTTGAGTTTTAAAAGGTGGTTGTATATATTTTTACCAAGCCCTGGTAGAAATGTCTGTTTTATCACTTGAATTCTCTATTTTAACTTTTCGTTTATGGCATAAACATTTGAGGAGTTTTGAAATGTGCATTCTAAATTTTCTTGTTGATTTTTTGTGTGTGGCCAGTAGACTATGGAAGGCAAGCAGAATGCACTAGAACAGTGTTTTCTCCCTTTGTATACATTCTAAGATCCCTTCCTTCCAACAGCATTTAGACCACAGGAGGCTTAAAAGCTTTTGTATTTTCTAGAATGTTGTTCACTGCTCAGTTTCTTAAAAGTTAGAAATAGAAATCAAAATAAGAGGTATTTTTATTCACCACACAGTATTTCCTTCCAGTGTTCCTGGCATACAGTACAATGCTTTATAACGCCGGTGTTTCAAATGAAAACTAAAAAGCAGGTTGAACTTTCAAGTGAGTATATAGGATAATAGGGACCTTGATAGCAATTACATTTTAAGCTTTGTGTAAAGGTAGCAACTTGTAGTTTTGCAAATCCTTTTGGTCAGCAGATTGTCGTTTGAACCTTTTGAAATTGTGTCAAGTGGATAGTTTAGTGGTGTTATCCTTGTTTTTCAGAGGAGGAAGTTCAAGAAGGCGATATAGTTTGCTCAGACTTAAAGAGGAAAGGCTAGAATTCCAACCCAGGTCTTCTGACACAGGGTCCAACTCTCTGTCTCTTCCATTGTTTTTCAGGGCTAACGGTTGTCAGAGACATTTTCTCCCCTTCGCTGGTTTTCTAATTTAACAGGCTAATCTATCAGTGCTTCAAGAATTGAAGATGATGAGAACAGAATCTGGAGATTGAACATATACTTAAGCTTTCCACAAATACCACACCCTGTGCACCTAATAAATGCTGATTTCCCTCTAGGATCTTTCCAGAGTGTATTTAAAAGACGCTTTCTGATAATAGTTTTAGTCCAGTCTGAAAATAACTTCTTATATCTCATTATGAGAGCCATAGTTCCCGCTTGTACACTGATAAAAATCTAACTTTATCTTGCCAATATGACTATCATGTATATTTATTTAGTCTCTAATCCCCAAATTCTTCCTCATTTATAAATTGGAGATAATACCTACGATAAGGAAGGAATGCAATCATATATATATAATCAGAATTCTTGACAAATAATAAATGTTGAGCAAGTCATCTTCTAAAAAGCCTAATGACTACAGCAGGAAATGTCAGCTAACACAAGAGTCAAGTTCTAATAAACGCCTTATAGGATGATTCAAAATAGATGATTCTTTTAATCGTCAGTACACACTTTTGTATGACTTGTGTCTTTTTAAAAACTCTATTCAAATCAAGTAAATTAAGAATCAGACTCTATATAAATAACACAATCTCTCATTATATGAACCAAACTTCCAAAATGCTTGTATTCTGGGATTTAGTATAGTCTATAAGAAAAAGATGTTCTTTCATACACTGTTAATCTTTTTCAAATTATTTTTATGGGTCTTCTAAAAATGAAACCAGTTAACAGTGTTATGACACTTCAAAATCAGTAAAATCCGGAATTCTGTATTAGAATCTTCTAGTAAACTGACATTGAGTTACTTTGTACTTTAATTCTTAGTATTTTACCCACACTAAATAATTCATATTAATCAAAGGAATATTCTTTTAGGAATGAATTAAGTTTTCACATCTAATTGCTGATTCTACCACATTCTTAAAAATTGTTAGTTCTCTTCTCTAGCTCAAAATGCCATTCATTCTTGTCTAATTAACTTTGCCTAATGAACTTTGTTCTTCCTTAATTCTTTGATCACAAAGTACATACACTGTGACTTGATAACTTGTTAAATTTTTGATAAATCAGTTAAAGCAAAGGTGGGTTTTTTAATGAAGGAACAGGATTTTTTGTATACTCTCATTTCTTGTCTTATCAAGGAAGTGAAATTATGCATACCTTTCTAATTACCTTTTGTAGCAGTGCGAACATGAGTTTCCTGTTTACTGCTCAGAAAATAACGCTTAAAAACACTAAATAAATCAGTTTACAGATTCAACACTGAGAGGGAAATGTGGTCCCATATCTTTCAGTGTATTTTGTGATTACTTATCTTTCAAATAACCTCCATTTCTGAACGACTGCATCTTCTGAGCTGAGTTTGCTCAGATACTCCTTTCTGCCCACCTCTGCCTAATGTTAAACTTTTGTGTAGTGGAAATCCCCCAAAATGGATTGGTTCTTAAAGGATTTTTTTCCTGGAGTCTGATCTAGCATAACGTAATATCACCTGTGTTTAACATACTTGTATGTTTCACCGAGGGGCTGTAGAGCAAAGAGCAACTTGTATATACAGTTGGCTGCTTCTAAGAACCTGAGAGAAGAAGAGCTCGTTTTTTTTTTTTTAAGTGAAGTATCATTGATTTACAGTGTTGGGTTAGTTTCTGCTGTACAGCAAAGTGATTCAGTTATACCTGTACATACAGTCTTTTTCATATTCTTTTCCATTGTGCTTTATTACAGGATATTGAATATAGTTCCCTGTGTCATGTCCAGAACTTCAGTATCCATAATTTATTATTAACTGTATGGGCTGCTATATTATTACTGATTGTTTTTCTGAATTGTAGTAGTTCAGAGTAACCCGTTGGATTTTTTTGGTTGATGTTTTGTTTTTAATGAGACATTCAATTTAAATAAACTTAATTCCATTAAAATAAATACGTAGTGGAAAAGATGACCCATATCTTCCCATGTAATTCAAACGTGTGTTTTCCACTGCATTGAACATGTGATGGTCTGTTTTCTGTGATTGTTGGCTAGCTGTTAAAGTTGTATCTGTAGCCCTCCTGGGTGGCCAGGGATTACTGAAGACTCAGCTCAGGTTGAGACTTTTTTTCCTCCATGGCACAGTCTGCTTTCTTTTCATCCTTGTTATTTCAGTTCCTTCTTGCTGCACTTTGCCACCTGTCTCCCCAAGTCTGCTGTCTGACTTAGTTCTCAGCTTGTTGCTTCAGTTAACTTTGCAGTGGACCCCCTGGCAGCCTCCATTGTTTCCTGCCGATGCTCCGCATTTTCCCGCTGCTTTGAGTCGCTGTGTTTGGCTTCCCTCCCCCCAGCCCGTTTATCAGTAGTCAGCTGGTTGAACTATTGTCTGGAGCACTGTGGATTTCCTACCGATTTTAGCACTAATTCCCTACTGATCTTTCGTTACACTTTTATTTCATTTTCTACTGAATTCTGTCTTAGGATGCTAGCATTATTTTGTAAGACCCATTGCTAAGAGAGATGTTTTCCCCCAAATACTCTAGAATCTGTTGAGTTACTTTCTTTTTTTTTTCTTGTTGAGGTTGCAGAACTTCCTTTAATGGATGTATTTTATTTTTTTTCACATCTTTATTGGAGTATAATTGCTTTACAATGGTGCATTAATTTCTGCTTTATAACAAAGTGAATCAGCTATACATATACATATATCCCCATATCTCTTCCCTCTTGCGTCTCCCTCCCACCCTCCCTATCCCACCTCTCTAGGTGGTCACAAAGCACCGAGCTGATCTCCCTGTGCTATGCGGCTGCTTCCCACTAGCTATCTGTTTTACATTTGGTAGTATATGTGAGTCCATGCCACTCTACTTTCTTTATTAGAATTGACCAGGAATGAAGTATAGTTTGCAATTTGTCTACTGGGAAAAAATACACTTAAATTTGACAAGGTGTTTATATAAATATATACTATGTCTCGTTGCTGTGATGTTTGTACTTCAATCCAAAAATACTCCGTTGGTGACTCGTTAAGTTACCATCTCCTTTCACAGACTTTATTTGTGATATCCTGAAGGTGCTTACCTTAGAGAGAATTGGTATTACTCACTAAGTGTATTTTCAGAACAGTCCTGGTGTTTCTTTGATCTAGTTACCTTCTGTGGCATTATGACTTGAGTACTATAAGGTCCTGTTCTCAAGAGTGGTGTTTATTGTCTAGATCCAAGGGAAGCTTTTATTACTGATTTTTTTTTTTTTCATCTGATTGTCACATAAGAAGTGGGAGGGATTCCTCCAGGACTCATGACTCCTTAGAGTCCAGTATTAAATTTCGTATGAATTCTTAGTGTGATTTCCTGTTACTTACATAAAATTTACAAAGTCTGAAAACTTCCTAAGGAAAAAGAATTTTCTGTCTCCTAAATAATAATTTATTTGGGGCTTCCCTGGTGGCACAGTGGTTAAGAATCCGCCTGCCAATGCAGGGGGCACGGGTTCGAGCCCTGGCCTGGGAAGATCCCACGTGCCGCGGAGCAACTAAGCCCGTGTGCCACAACTACTGAGCCTGCGCCCTGGAGCCCGCGAGCCACAACTGAGCCCACGTGCCACAACTACTGAAGCCCGTGCGCCTAGAGCCCGTGCTCCGCAACAAGAGAAGCCACCGCAATGAGAAGCCCGCGCACCGCAACAAAGAGTAGCCTCTGCTCGCCACAACTAGAGAAAGCCTGTGCACAGCAACAAAGACCCAACCCAACCAAAAATAAATAAATTAAAAAAATAATTTCTTTAAAAACATAAGTAGTCTACCTTAAACAATGAAAACACTTGTAATTTCTAACTTTTGGCCTAATGTTTGTCATGTAAAGTAAGTGTAACCAGTGCGAAACTGTGGAACCTAAGTGTAGGAGTTGAAGCTGTAAAGAAGCCAAGTAAAATGTAAATAACATGAGCTTTGGAAGAAGACATTTTTGTGTTTAAATCTAGCCTTAGACATGTTTTAGCAATAGAATCACAAGCAAGACTGTAATTGTGGTTTGGAGCAGATCAATGATTTTCAAAGTTTTTTGGTTTGTTTTGACAGAATTTTGAAAACATAATCTCCACGTGTTTGTTTCACGAGTAGTCAGACTACTCTGGTTGGAGCGAACGTAGGGAACTCAGAGTTCTGAATGGCTTTCTTCAAGTTCTCCCCACAAGGTGACTCTGAGAAACTTTTGCCTTTCTCAAAGCTTCTGTAGAACAGTTTGAAAGCCTCTAGACTAGACACTATCCCATTGTATTGGGTTGGCCAAAAAGTTCGTTTGGGTTTTTCTGTAACATTGAAAAACCCGAACGAACTTTTGGCCAATGTGAATCTTTAAATGCAGCAAATCACGTGACTATGTGTACTCTGTCGCTGTGTTTCCAGTGTGCTTCTCTCCTTAAGACCAAGGATCCATCATTTAACTACCGCCTTCTCCCCACCTCCCCCTCTGAAATAGAGTAGTAATGACAGAGTCTCAGGGCTATTCCTGCTTCAGCAGGATCCCCGCTCTTACCTCTTCCCTAGCATCGGTCTCCCACCACCAGGAGCTTTTATTATCCCACAACAAATGCTGTCACGTGCTTGGCACTGCCTAAATCAGTCACCAGAAAAGCCCTACGCCCATCTGGGTCTCATCTCCCTGACACTGAGTCATGGGGCTCTGCCTGTTTCCTAATCTAACCTTTCATTCTCTCCCAAGAGGGCAAAACCCTTGCAACTATGCCCTCTGGAGTTTTTATTTACACCAGCTTTCTTGCCCTTCTCTCTCTTCTTGGAATAGCCATGTAAAATCCTACGATTATAATTTCTGACAATTCCCATGCAGCTGAAGAGAAATCTTTTTTTTTTTTTTCTTTCCTTTAAAATTTTGATATCTAGGCTCTAATGACTGCAGATCTCTGGCAGCCTTCTGTTTTCTTAGTGTCTTTCACTCACTCTCCTGAATATTTTAAAACTTCTTCGTTGTATATCAGTCTCTAACATATCTTTCCCCATCTTCACTATCCACTGATGACATTGGTTCCCATGTAAATGAGAGAAGAACTTTTATGTCTTTCCAGCACAACATACCCGAACTTCCTTCAGTTTCTTTCTACCTCTTGTTCTATAGATGAGCCCTGCCTTCCTTCATGCATTAGATCTCATCTGTACTTCCATCCAATGATACTTCTCTCTAGTTACCTCCTTTCTATAGCATTATGCTAATTCTTCTCTCTACTGGCTCATTCCCACCAGCTTGCAAAACTGAAACTCTATTTTAAATAAACTTTCCGTTGGTCCCATATCCCTTTCTGAATATTGCTTCATTTCTCTGCTGCCAGATGACATGAGAACTACTTTAAAAAGTTGTCTGTACTCTGTGTCACTCCTTTAAAATAGCTCTTGAAATAATGCCATCAAAATTACTAGTATTGGGCTTCCCTGGTGGTGCAGTGGTTGAGAGTCCGCCTGCTGATGCAGGGGACACGGGTTCGTGCCCCGGTTCGGGAAGATCCCACATGCCGCGAAGCGGCTGGGCCCGTGAGCCATGGCCGCTGAGCCTGCGCGTCCAGAGCCTGTGCTCCGCAACGGGAGAGGCCACAACAGTGAGAGGCCCGTGTACCGCAAAAAAAAAAAAAAAAAACTAGTATTAAGGTCACTAATGACCTCAACGTTAAGTTGCATGGGTAATTTTCCCCCCCGTCTCATATGCCGTTTTGCTCACTTTTTCTTTCTTGAAACAGGTTTTTTGGCCCCTGGTATCCCATTGCCCTCCTTTCTCCTCTTGCCTCACAGGCTATTTTCAGTTTTGTTAACTAGTCTCTTCTCATCCTCCTGACTTCGGAGCATGAAGTACTTTTCTTGCAACTCTTGTTCATTACCACCTAGGTAACTCCTGTGTGAGCTCATCCAACTTCTTGCCTTTAAATAACATCTTCCAAGTTTATATCTCCAACCTGCACTGCCCCCCTCAACCAAATTCCTGAGTTTCCACAAAACCTGATCCGTGCCAGTCCTCTTCCATCGTAATAAATGGCAACTTCGTCCTCAGGCCAAAACCCTAGGAGTCACCCTCGACTCATCTGCTTTAGTATCCCACATCCATTCCAGCCACAGATCGTGTTCGTATTCACTTGAATTTATATCCAGAATCCTACTGCATCTGCACATCCAACAAAAAAATCTTGTGGTCAACCCACCACACAAATTGTACCTGGGTTATTTCAATGCTCTCCTTGAACTAATCTGTTTCCCCTTGTGCTCCTACGGTGTATGCTTAGGTCACCAGCCAGTGATTCTGCTAACATTTGAGTTAAAAATTGACACATCTCTGGTTTTAAAAAAAAAAAAAAAAAATCTTCAAATGGTTTCCCATTTCGCTAACAGTAAAAGCTAAAATCATTAGAATGAGCTGCTATTAGGGTGCCCGTCTAATTTACCATCCCCAAACAAAAACCTTCTCCATAGTGGAAGGGGCCACTTTTAATAATTGCTCCCAGACAACATGCATAGACAGACACAATCCCAGACAAAGAGGAAGTGTTCTCCTCCTACCTGTAAGCCCCTCCGCAGTCTACCCCGACCCCCTGCAATGCACTTGACCTCATCTCCTGTCCTCCCCACCCTTGCAGACACCTCTCACTTAGATACTGCATCTCTTGCACTTCGTAGAAGCTGCCCAGCTTTCTCCTGCATCAAGGTTATTTGCTTTTGCAGATCTTTTTGCTAGAAGCACCTACCCTTCCTTCACATATTCTTAGAGATCACCCCCTACTTTCCTTTGTTTCTGTTCAAATGTTGCCTAACCAGAGTCCCTCCTGGACACTTCAGCAGAGAGCCTCTTTCTCTCACATCTGGCATATACTTAGCATCCTTTATGTTCTTCGCATACCATTTATAACCATCTGATACATTTTTAATGGATATGTTTACTATTGCCTTCCTTGCCTGCTAGAATAAGTTAGAAATGTACAGAAACTTCTGATTTCTCAATGATACTAGCCTAGAATATGCTGAAAAAAAGAAGGTGCTCAATTAAAATTGATAGCTTAATGAGTAAAAAACATTTGCTTTCTACTAAATTGTTCATGATCTCCTAGTTTGTCTGGCATTGATCAGACGATAAGAAGTCAGCTCATACTGCACTACTTCACATCATTCTCATTCAGGAACAGAAAGCCAATATAATTTTAGACTGTAGAAGACTTTCTTGTTTCCTGAAGTGTGTATCTGTATCTAGGTGTGTATACAGATACATAATTTGAAATGTTCTTTATTATGGTATAGTTTTCAAAGGCCTATGGTTGTATTTCACATGAATTTATATGTTTTATTGCACATTTTTAAAAACAAGCTAGCATGCTCTCTTTCTTGCTCTGATATGTCAATTCTAGGTCCAAAAATATTCACTGATTAATTGATAGAACAAACATATACCCAGTTAAGAATATCGGTTTTAGTCCAGAAAGATTATTTCACGAATGTGGAATTAGAGCAAGAAAACAGAATAGTTTCTATTGATTGAAGGAAACAAAAGGTCTGATCTCAAACTTAAACAAAAACTATTTAATTTCACTTCTCTACTCGTGGCCTCAAAGCGATATTCTTGTCAGCCCATTAAGGAAATCTATTTTCATGATCATCTTCTATTCTAGAAGATACTTTATCTTGGATAAAATCAGGAAATCATATTTGTGGTGTCCATTGTTTCATCATCTTTCCTGGCTACATGTTAACTTGAACTTCATCTTTCTAAAGTATTGGTTTCCCCTTCGACCTTACTTACATAATTGATTTTCCATTTATGACATATTGTCCAATTTTGCCAGTTTAAATCCAATTTGAATGAGCTCTTTACAAATCAATTCATTGCCATAAATCCATTAATATTTTCCATTATCTAAAGCATATTCTTCACGAATATATATCTTAATCCCATATTTCATTAACATTAATAAGTAAGTTATTAGGAAACTTGAGAACTTCAAATGGGGTTTGGAACACTAGAATACATTTTTAAAATACTTGAACTTCCAGTTAGCTCAGCTTTGTTTATCTAGTAATAATATAAACTACTCCATCCCTATAAGCAGTTGAATTGCTGCTAGATTTAACATTTAATATCAGGTAGAAATATTTGGACAGACATGAAAAACTGCAGTGTAGTGTACTAAGTATACACTAAGTTAGGAGAAGCAGATACATTTTAAAAAATCAAGAATTTCAAGGTTCAAAATTAGAGTTAATAATATGGCACTACGATAAACTTACACCAGTTTTTTTGAGTTAAGTATTTTAATGGATGAAAATGAAGTATGTATACAATATAAAACATAATCTAAGTTGCATTAATAGGAAAAATATGAAAGTACAGATAAAAATGATAACGTTAAGATTATGGTCAATTTTAATTCCCTTTTTATAGTTTTAAATTGCCTGGGTTATTTTATAGTAAGAATGTATTAACTTTATATTTAAACTTTTTCTCTCTCCTTCCCTACCAAGATAAAAATAAGTAAAACAGAGAAACAAAATGTCAGTCACCACATGCTGAGAATCTACCTCCTAAGCACCTACTGATGTACTTTAGTGGTTATGAATTCTCTTGTATTACACCATCCTCCTAACAAAACCCTCAGTCTTTAATTACGATGATCTCTAATCCATCCTTCCCACTCGAGACAGATACATAGTTCTGTAACACAAAATAAATTGTTATTGCTCAACTTAACCTCTTTTTGCAATTGGCCTTTGCTTTCTGGATAGAATTTAAATTCCTTAGCATGCTGTCCAAGTCATAGTGAATCCCTGGTCCCTGTTTTCACGCCCCACCTGTTTTCTATAGGCACTAATGTTCAGGCATACTGAATTTGTTGCTCAACATACATGTCCGTCTGCCCCCATGTCCCATGCTTTGTACAAGGAATACCCCACCATTTGCCCACCCAACTTGGTATTGTTCAGCGATCAGCTCAGATACCTAGCCTCTCTGTCCTGTTAATCCATCCAAAACCTTTAAGTGAACCACCTAGACCTACCATATGCCGGTAGCATATTTCTCGAACGCTGTTGTACACATCTTGGTTCTCTCTTATATCTGTGCATGAAGCTGTGAGCTGGTGCAGCTGCATCTCTGTAGTAACTGTTGATCTAACCATTGGTTACCAAGAACATACTCAAGAAATAGGTGATGAATGAATGCTGAATGATCTATTTTTCGTTGTGCTGCTGTTAAAGTATCTTTGCAAACAGAAATCACGGCAGGAAACAATCCAGACAAGCACAGCTTCCAAAAAGTAGATATTAAAGATGCGTCTGATAGTGAACGTATGAAAGGTGTATGAGATCATGTTAAAGTGATGCAAAGTCATTACCTGTGTGTTCAGATGGACCAAATATCATGGAAATTTTCATCTCACAAAACAGGATAACAATTAGACTCTTCCTTTATAGTTACACAAACAAACTTTGAAAAGTCTGGTAGCAATATATTCAAACTCAGCCTTTCAATGTTGATGAATATTACTATTCTGTTACATAGTCATATTGTAACATCTGGAAAATGAACATTGTTTGGCGCAGTGGTTGAGAGTCCGCCTGCCGATGCAGGGGACACGGGTTCGTGCCCCGGTCCGGGAAGATCCCACATGCCGCGGAGCGGCTGGGCCGGTGAGCCATGGCCGCTGAGCCTGCGCGTCCGGAGCCTGTGCTCCGCAACGGGAGAGGCCGCGGCAGTGAGAGGCCCCGCACCGCGATGAAGAGTGGCCCCCGCTTGCTACAAGTAGAGAAAGCCCGCACACAGAAATGAAGACCCAACACAGCCAAAAAATAAATAAATAAATAAAATAATGTTAAATAAAGTATATCACAGACATTTGAAATCTTTATTAATTATATTAAAACACTTCTCACCTATTGAAATGTCAGCTATTTTAAATCTACATTAAGAGCCAGACTGAATACAAATTTGTTTTCAACTTAATTGTTTTTTTTGGTTTGGCTCTTATCCATTATTTGCATACCATCTTAGATGTCTTTATTTTATAAAACCTTTCTAATATATATATATATGTATGTATTTATTTACTGATTTTTTGCGGTAGGCGGGCCTCTCACTGTTGTGGCCTCTCCCGCTGTGGAGCACAGGATCCGGACGCGCAGGCTCAGGGGCCATGGCTCACGGGCCCAGCCGCTCTGTGGCATGTGGGATCTTCCCGGACCGGGGCACGAACCCGTGTCCCCTGCATCGGCAGGCGGACTCCCAACCACTGCGCCACCAGGGAAGCCCTCTAATATTTTTTACTTCCCACAGGGTATTGCCTAAGGGCATGTGGTAGCTACTGTAAATCATAGGTAGGCGCTATGTACATTTGTAAAATCCTGTAGTGAAATAGTCATCAATATGGTCTAGATGTTTTATTTGGTTTTGAGAAAAAGGGGTGCCGGTTGTTCTGGATTGTGGTTTTACACACGTGGCTGAGGATCACATCTAACTCGCTCACGCTCCTGGTCTGACTCATTAAGAGAAGCGATTTCCTTGACAGATGTGAGAGGTGACTGCACTTTTCCCATCACCTGCTGTGCCACCTAGAAAGCTTTTCCTCCGAAATAATCAGGGGACGTGTTTGTAAAGGAAGTGAGTGACAGGCCTCCACTGCAGTCAGGTGAGCCTGTAGAGCTTATATGCATATCAGATGTTACGCGAAACAGTTCACACAGTTCTAGTCATGTTGATAGACTACTTCTCAACTTGAGACTTGTTGAACTATACAGTGTACACTGACATGACACTGAGAAGCAAATTGCGTACTGTTTTTGAAAGGTTTGTGATGCCAAACTGGTAAACAAAAGTCTGTCCTTATTACCAAAACATCTAATATATCCTGTCAGAAGTGGTGAAATCCCAGGGAAGAGGTACTTTCAAGAATATGAACCCAAGAAGCCTGCTCTAAGCCATAAAAGCTCTTATCTGTCAATATCATACACGGCAAATGTGTTTAAAAAAGCGCATAATGGTGTGCTATTGTTATTGCTGAGACATCACTCTTCTTTAGGTGTGCATTAGGGACTTGTTACGGTGCAGAATGTTTTGCCCACTAAATGCCTATATGAGACAAGATCGTCGACTCAGCTGTAAACAGAGGGCACTCTTCCTAGAAAAATGTCTGAAATTGGCTTTATAAATGTGAACAACAGGAAGCCTTCTCCATTCTTATTTTCCTGATCATTGTTTAAGGAGTTGAGAGCAAATATAAATAAAAATGTGATTTTTTGAAAAATCTTGAAAGGCTTACCTTAACATTTCATTGTTTCTTCTACTTTTATTAAAGACTAAAATATATCAGGCACTGGGCACAAACAACCATAAAAAAAAACCCCTGCCCTGCCCAGTGAACTCAAAATGCATGCAGCACGTGCTGCATGTCACGCTAAACCATTGACTTTGGGGTGGAATTTTTCTGCCATTAAGAAAAAGGCTCTTAGTCTCCGGTTAAAATAGAAGAGCTGAGTAATACAGTTGTTACAGTTTTGCTACACGTACAACTCAAAGAGACTTTAGAATTGAGACCATATGGTTGAGGGGAAAAAGAGGCTAAGATGTTTGATAATCTGCCTTTGGGAAGATAAGAAAGGAGGGACAGTACCATCAAATGTTGTGTCAGCCTGTTGATTACTCCCTTCCGCAGGCCCTCACACCTCATGCCACCTTGGGTACTGATGGCCTGGGCCACAGAAACCACCAAATACGCTCTTCACATTTCACCGCCGTTGAACTATAAGAAACGGCGTAGCTAAAGAGAATCAGTGACTCATCGTAAGTGACACTGGTTAATTTGTCTTTAGACAAAGGTCAGGGGAAAAAAAGTGGACTATAATGCGTTTCAACAACCAGGATCTGCCTTATATTCTTAAGACTAAGAAAAACAAGTTAAAGTGCCGTAGGACTGCTCAAGAACAATACTGTCATTTGTTCCTGAATTCTAAATCTTCCATGTTTCATGCGGAAATCTTGCTGTTCCAGGCCAGATTAAAATGAAACCTTTAAAACATTTCTAAACTGCCACTTTGAAAAACATACCCTTTAAGAACTTAAAGAAGAAAAAATGTTTTGGAAAACAGAACTGCAGATACAATACATTTTAATACTCTAATTTTGCAACATCTCTTTGAAATCACTGAAATTCTTACATAGAGCACCATATCATTACAGCTGGTACTCTTGATTAGATTAGTGTCCTTTGAAAGATTGTGAATAATCTTCAAAGGAGGTATATGAAATTCAAAAATATTTGAATGACAGGAATCATAAAGGTGCCTGATAAAAATGAAACCTTTCTTCTTATCCAGTTGGCCAGAACTTTGCAGTGCTGAGTAAACTTGGTACAGAAACAAACAAAAAGAAGTTGATTTCCTTAATGCCTTTTATTCTCGGTGAGAGTAGGTAGAGGTTTTTTTTTTTTTTTAATGCATAGATACTGAGTTATCCCTTCTTTGTGATTTAACTTATTGAAAGTATATTAGTTTTTATTGCAGGAAGGCCTAGCTCTTTTAAGATGTTAGGTTTTCCAGAAAGGCAACCAGAAACAGATGGAAACAAAGCAAGCTAGGGCAGGATCTTTAAATTCCTTTAAAAACTCCTGCCCTGCCCCCTACACCTCCATTGCCTCTGCCAGCCCCATTGCTCTCTGATCTGGGCTTTGAGAAGAAATGGGGAGGGGAGTAACCATGATTGTAGACCAAGGAATCTTTAAACTAGACTGGTTTTAATAATTAAAAGTGACAGAAAAGTTATGGATTCTGTCTCAGAGTTCATGCTAAAATCAAATTGAGAATCCCCAACGTGTTACATTTTCATTCCTTAATCAAAATGGAAATTTGACGTAAAATCTGAGCTCTTCTGGAAGATGGTGTGTCTATTAATGGAACAGAACTGTCACCTATTAAAGCTGGAAAGGACTTCATCACCAATCCCAGCACTTAATTTTGTAAATGAGGAATTTGAGAAAGGTTGAACAAGTGACCCAAGTTTACAAGGTGAACTCAGAGCTGGTTCTAGAAGTCAGATGATCTAATTTACAGTTCAGGGCTGTTTGTCCTTTAGGTGCCTCTGTAATAGGGCTTGAAAAGGCTTGGCATGGCGAATCTGAAAAGAGAAAAGCGAGAAAGCAGTAAAGATAAAATTGATTTCACAACTTGACCTGAATTGTCAACCTCTCCTATAAGGGTTCTAACCTTATAGCTCAGCTATAAAATGATGAAAGGTGAATTTAAACTAGGTAGACTTTTACTTTGCAACATTTCTCTGTAATGCTTCTTAATAAAAGAGCCTTAATTCTTGATAATATATTTTAGCATGAATGAGTATGTTAATCATGAGTACGGTTCAGAATATCTAAATCTATATAAGCCAAGAAGAATATTTGAGCCATATAGTGTTCTCTATGCTTTTAATAATTAAAACAAACTATAATCTGGTTACAGTTATGTGCCAGGTCCTACTAAGTTCTTCAAATGAATACTTGTGAACGACTTATGAGGCAGGTAACATTGCTACCCCAGTTTACAGATGAGAGAATGGAGACGTAAAAAGGTTAAATACTTTGCTCATGGTCACAGAAGTCTATGAGCAGGACTTAACCCAATCTGTCTTATTTTAGATGCCTCAGGCTTGCCCAGTACACTGCCGCTTTGGATGAAGTAGTCCTTGAATTTTTTAAGTCATCTGCATATTAAAAGGGGATACTTTAAAAGAAATTTTAGCAGTAAAAGAATAACCTTTTAAAATATAGCTTTTTCTGTATTTAATTGTATTATGTCCTATGCCCATTTCATGTTTCTTTTCTTGATCATTCTCTATATTAAGGGCAAATGTGCTTAATATAATATCCTTTTGAGAGACCATGAGGAAATCAATGCAAACTCTTAAGAACTTGGGTTCAATGTAAGAAAGAACTACATGTAATGAAAATATTAAGGAATGTTGTAGAAATTAACAAAAGGAGGGATGATGTGCATGAGAAGGCCTAGGAGTTGCCTTTGCAGGTGGTAAGGAGGTGCTTCGCCATCTTTACAGCCCTGTTTGGACCAGTTTCTGTCTCTCACATGGCTTGTTCTTACCAAATTATTGTAGGATATTTATTACTAGGAACACAAGCAGTATTTTGACTTGGAGTCATAATGCAAACCCAAATTTGGCACAGTATATTCAAACATCACTTTAACTCGGGAAATTAGGACTTCAATTAAAGAACCAGTATATGGGACGGAGTGAGAGAGTGGCATGGACATATATACACTACCAAATATAAAATAGATAGCTAGTGGGAAGCAGCCACATAGCACAGGGAGATCAGCTCGGTGCTTTGTGACCACCTAGAGGGGTGGGATGGGGGGGAGGGAGGGAGACGCAAGAGGGAGGGGATATGGGGATATATGTATACGTATAGCTGATTCACTTTGTTATAAAGCAGAAACTAACACACCATTGTAAAGCAATTATACTCCAATAAAAACGTTTAAAAAAGAAAAGACACACGCTGGCAAAAAAATAAAATAAAGAACCAGCATAAAGCCAGCAAGATAATAAATCTGAAACTGATTTTTTTCTTGATGGGTTATATTTCTGTGACCTCAATGGTGACGCCACCTGTCAGCGCTGTTAATGCCTTAGCACGCGCCCCTCGCACCCCTTTCCCCACTCCTAACCCTTCACCTTGAGCCGTTTTCTTCTCCCCCCGTCTCACTCTGGTCTCATATTGTTAGAGCTCAAAAATCTTCAGTTCACTGACATGTATATTTACAAGCTGTAAGCAATGATCTCTGAAACTGAACTAGGAAAATACATATACTACTTGCTCAGGTTAAAATGAAAGCAAAGATTGAATCACAGCTGAAAGTAGTTTTATTTTTATTTATTATAACATCTTTAAAAAATACAGTATTCAGTGTAATGTAGAAATTTTTGGTTAACCTCATTTTAAGCCCAAGTGAAGTTTCTTTAAAACAAAGGTAGAGGTACTAACTTTACATTTAAAATTGAATTTGAACTCCTTTTACAATAAAGATTTTGAATTTCCATTTTACTATGTGCCCTTCTTGTATGTTGCATCAACTAACGCTGATGTTCTGCTAACAGCTGTATACCTATGCATTATTTTTTTTTTCCATTTTCCAATTTCTCACTCTTTCCCTGTGACAGCAATGCCCTTTCCATTAAGGCAAAAAAGAAATAAGACTTGAAAATGTGAGTAAATGCACTTGTGCTGATTTGGGAAGAATGTGAATAGAAATCAGGTGGAAGGAAGTAATGGCTTCATTTTCCTGTGATAACATGTATTAAAATTTGAGGGAGTTAATAAAAAGGGAATGGCGCTAAAAAGTCAGAACTGAAGAGAAAAGCCTAGTAAGTTTATCTCTAAGCCTAAGGCTGTCATTTCTTAAACTATTGCAACTTGATACGAGGGAGATCTCTGAACAGTGGGTGCCCTTTCATTTACAATCCATGCTTCAGTACCCTGGTGTGACAGGATGACTGGAGGACAGAGACTGCCATATGCATTTCTGTTGAAAGCCAAACCCCTCCAAATGTCAATCTTAACTCTTACTCTGAAAAATGTATACTTGTTCCCAAAGTTATCTTGAAACACAGTCAATAAATTTTAAACTGACCTCCAAAAATCTAAACGACCTATCTTTTGAGTGCATAAGTAACATATCTTATGTGTGTATGTTTTTTTAAAAACATGTTGGATCTGTTCAGTTGGTATCTTGCAATTGATATCTTTTGCAGTATAAGGGCCTTCTGCATTTTTTTTTGCAGTAATAAGTGTGGTCAGTAAGGTCTGAACACATCTTGTGCAGTACGACTTGGATTTATAAGATGGCCTAGAGAGACCAAAGGTAATCACTAGAACAGAAGAATTACTTGATACTCCAATTGAAAAGAAGTCATTAAGATACTGTGTACTTTGAAACTGCCAAAGAATATGCACTTTGTAGAAAACAGACATCGAAGTAAATACTAACACTAAAGCAACTTAAAACACATTAATTGAAGACTGTTTCCTCACTGAAACAGTTTCCTTGAGTTGAGATGTTGCAGCTTCATCCAACACTTTTTCTGACTGTGAAATGTAAACTCATGATCCATTTTCTTTCCCCTCAGGTCACTCATCATTTCTTTCAGTTGCTCTACAGGAAATGTGCCTCATGGTTGCATGGTGGGGAACTTAATGTGTATAACTTGATTATCATTTACTTTGAACTCTAAGACTTAGCATTTTAAAGGTTCAGTCTTACTGAAGAAAGCATTTTGTGTCTCTTCGCATCCCCTTAAGGATATTAGATTGATGACTCTGGTCCACCAAGCTGCCATCATGACAGTCCCCCTTTTTGCTTTATACCTGAATAACTCCAGTTTTTCACTATGGAAAGTAACTCTACCAGAGCACTTAAGATGTTTCTGGAAAAGAAAAAAAAAAAAAAGAAAAATTAAACCCATATTTTAACATCTTAGATTTTAAGTTCTTTTCTTTTTCCTGGCCACAAACACAAACTACATAGCTGATATTCCTCCATGATGGTTGCTTTCGTATATTTAATACACTGTATTGTATTTAAGATGTAACAGAATTCTTTTTGTCAACATCATGGTACTTAGCCTTTTTGTCTACTCCTAACATCCTCAGGCATGTTATCTACTGCTACTGTGCTTGGTTTAAAATCTACCCTGGGGCACTTGGACAAGTCTGAACTGTTTGTGAGTAATGGGAAAAAATAAAGTGTCAAACATTAGAAACACTATTTTTCCACAGAATTTTGTAGGAACACGGTTAATAGTGTTTCAGCTTCTTGGGCTGTCGTATGGATCAAGGCTCTTATTAGTATCCATCATTAACTACTAGCTTCTCATTTTCCTGTTTGTTGCTTTACGATCACGATACAGCTCCAGCTTCTCGAGGTATCACTATAATATTCATAGGGAAAAATCAGTAGAGGGCAAGGGCAGTGACTAAGGGGTAGGTTAGAGGAAGAATCTAGTAGTGCCCATCACACATCCCCTGATGTCTCATTGAACAGAACTGGCTCCACAGTTACGCTAAATTGTGAGGTAGGCTGGAAAAATACTTCCTTTCTTGCCCTGGAGTAATAGGCAGACAAGAGAGATGCCTGTGGGATTGGCTAATGAGTTTGCCGATTAAAAATATCTACCGCCACAGCCCAGATTAGCTTCCCCATCCGTTGCCTGTGCTTTGATCTCAGGCTGTGTATTTTGTTTTTTGTTCCTGAAGCACACTGGCCTCTTCTGTGCTTGATGGAATACATCCCTGGAGTAAGACCGTGGGCGGCTTTAGAGACCTAGGCAGGCAGTGTGAGTCCTGAGAGATCTGCCTGCAAGTTACAGAACATTCACAGTATGAGGATGTTTCTGAAGCAGAATCCAGCCGTAAACTTGGGAATCTGGACAAATGTGGGCTCATCAGCTGAAGCTTTTGCAATTTACTGAACTGCTGAGGACAGTAACTCTTATGATGAGACGGGGTAACAGTCCCTGGGTACTGTGGGGTCTCCTTTCTGTCGTGAGAAAGCTTCCTCAGAGTTAGTTTGTTCTGCTCCAAAACCATCGGTGGATATCCTTTTCTGTAGTTGTCTCAGTGGAACCCTTTTTCTGCTTTTCCAAAACTTGAGGGAGATCGGAGGCATAATCGTGCTCTTTGGCATTTTACCTGCCGATGAAAACAACATTTCATTATTCAGTCAAAATGGTTGGACGGTGTTTCTACTTTGGAAACTGAACTTTCTAAAACATCTCTGTATACTGAATCCTATCGTTTGCTGACTTCAAAACACTCTTCTTAAGAACTTCTGTTACTTGCTTAGAGCTTTATAGCCAATGTTCTGCTACTTAAAAATCCATATGATGGCTTCATCTAATGCTCTGATCTAAGTCTCATCTTCCACAGCAGTTCCCGCCATCTCCACTAGAATCCAGTCGTACACTAGATGACTCCTGTGTTTTCCCCTGGCGTGACTCTGCATAGCTGCTCTCCCTCCAGAACCTTAGCTTTGGGAGCCCCTGTGTCTCTGGCAAAACCTCTTTCTTTCCTGTGTCCCGAGTCATCCAGAACACTAAAATTCTTCTTTTCTTCGTCTCCACTGTCCGCCAAATAAAGTTTCATCCTTGGTTCACTGGCGTCTTCTATTTCTTCCTCTTGACTCTCACCCCACCTTGTTAGAAAATGGAAACACTGGAATGGGAAAATGAATTTGTACGTGTTGATCACTTACTTCCTAGGGCCCACTGCTGGGAACTTGGCATAGATCATTTCTTTTGATCTTTAGAATTGGAAATAGTCCTTAAATCTTTTGAACCTCCTTCTCTAGTTAAATATTCTTAAGAGAGTTCAGGTACTTCCTGGCTTTAACTTTCCCCTTTTACGTAACCTGCTCCCACAGCTTTCGTCACTACAATCAGGTTTCATGATATCAAAGGTTAACTTCACAGCTGATGGTGAAACAGTAATCCGTTTCTTTCTCTCAAATCCTACTGTGATCATCCTTGTCTGGACGTTGAAATGCCATTTTCTTTGCTTCTGCCCTTAGAGCTTTTTTTTTTTAACGCCATCCCACCTATTATTTCATCTTGCTAAAAAACTGATTTGAATGTGTCTGTCACTTACTCGAAATCCTTCCATGTCCACTCTCCTGTTATATTCATTTTCACCTCTATATGTGGCAGTTAAGTCTTTCTGCAAGTACACCCAGATCTCTATTCCCAGCCACATATTCTGCACTCCTGCAGTGCTTCCATGTATCTGGTTATCTAAACTACTCTTTCCCCTGCATCCTTGTAACAATGTTTCTTTATTCTTGTCTGTCTTCAGTCTAAAAGGAAGTCTTCAATATCTACTTGACGAAATTGTCTTTTAGAGCACAGATTATATGCAATTTATTTCCTTTTCATCCTAATGCAATACAGACTATTACTCTGCCTTGTCGTCTATGGTAGTTTATGCCACTTATACGGTACTTTTCAAATACCTGCTTGGAAAAGAATACTTGAAAGTATTCTTTATAAGTATATCGTATTTTTAAGCCAGTTAAAGGTGTGAAAATTGCCATGTACATTTTCGAATTGCATGTAGCCTAAATACTTTGAATAAAAGTGAAATGTAAAAATTCTTAATGAAAAAATCTTCACGTAATTAAATTAAGTGTAAGAGCTCAAATGTAATATTAGCAATTTCACAGGAGTTACGTAGTCAACAAAAATATGAACAAGATGAGGTTAAAATCATACGAAATACAAAGTGCTACATTTGTCATACGGTAACATTGACCCAGAAAGGTAGAAAAGACACACAATCTTGTCTCTCCATCGTTAGAAAGTTTCTCTCAAATCCTCTACACTTTTAGCTTTGCAGTTGAGATGTTACCGAAGAATCTATCTCTGATGTGGGACAATTCAGATACTTGTCAATACCTCAGTTACTCTGATATTGCAAAAGAGTGTGGGTGGAATGGGGGCCAGGAGTAAAATATATACGGTAATGGAAAATCATACCGTAATGCTTCCGATATAGGATTTGTTATTTAACGTAATGGAAAATCATACCGTAATGTTTCCGATGTAGGATTTGTTATTGAACGTAATGGAAAATCATACCGTAACGTTTCCGATGTAGGATTTGTTATTGAACGTAATGGAAAATCGTACCGTAATGTTTCCGATGTAGGATTTGTTATTGAACGTAATGGGAAATCATACCGTAATGTTTCCGATGTAGGATTTGTGATTGAACGTAATGGAAAATCATACCGTAATGTTTCCGATGTAGGATTTGTGATTGAACGCGGTGGTTTTCAGTGTGCTTGATCAGTATCAACGTCACCTGAGAAAGGATTAGAACCGCCTCTTAACCTTATGAATCAAGCTGTGAGGACGGGACCCGGAATCCTGTTTTAAGAATCCTTTCAGGTGTTTTCTGATGCACATTGAAGTTTTAAAAATCACCGATTTGTATACCCACTTACAAAATCCTGCTGTTTGTTTATAAATTCACCTCAGCATTATAAAGCATGGTGTGTAATCTGGAGCTATTTAAGAAAATTCATTTTTCTTCCCAGAGAATATTTATCACCAAAGTAATGTCCTGGTAATAGCTGAAATGAATGATGATAATGAAGTCAGAAAACTTACGTATCCTGTTAATAAAGATCTGTTTACTGGGCACCTGTCTCTGTCAGGTTCTATTTACTGGAAGCCCTATATCCCCATCCCTGCCACCCCCAGCCTCATAGACAGTGAGCTTCCTGAGGCCAAAGAGTGTGTCTGTTCTGCTGACTACCAGGCACCTACATGCACTTCACACCTGCAGAACACATTGATTCTAGAAATCAAATATAAACAAGACAAATGCGGGTTTTGGTTTTTTTTTTAACCCCATGGAGATGATATTCTAATTAGGGACATGGGACATAAACAAATCAAATAAAAAATTCTACAGCGAAAGTGCTAACTGGGCACCCTGAAAGAGAAGAGTCAAACAGTCTTCAGACGGGTGCTCAGAGAAGGTCTCTCCAGGGATTTGACATTTACTGAGACCTGGAACTTGAGAAACAGCCTGAAGATCTGGGGGGACAGCTTCCCTGGCAGACAGTAAAGAAAGGGGCAAAGGCCCTGAATGGCGAGAAGAGCTGGTGTCACTGGAGGAACCGTCGGTGTGTCTGCTTAATTAGTGAGTGGGCAATTGGCAGGAAAGGAAGCTGGACAGTCAGTCAAGGGTTGGAGTTGCAGAGCCTTCTGATCTGGGGCAAAGAGCTCACTGGAAAAAAAATACATGTAGTGTGTTTCAACATCAAGTGATTCTGTAAGGTGATAGAAGGTGATGCACTCTTCAAATTCTGGCTATTATTAAAGAGTAAGTAAGAATGAAGGGGGAGAATCTAACAGGTACTGAATTGTCTACACCGAAGAAGGCAGTTTAGGGTCAGGTTTCACATGATAATTCTTAGGTGTCTAGTTACTGGTCAGTACGTCTGACTGGAAGCTCAGTTCTACCCAGCCCCCTGGCTTTTCTTAGAACATCAGAAGAATTTCAGCATTTCATGCCTGGAAGTTCGAAATGCTATCTTTTACCATCTGTTTTTTGAGATTGAGTATTGAGCACTGCAGAGAAGTAGGCTTGAAAAGTAACTAGAAGACTGTGAGACCAAGCATACTGTTTGCTAAAGATGCTATTCCTTTCCCTCCCATAAACCTTGGAAACACCACATACCCATTATTAGAAGCTGCCTAGCAGTTAGGCAGGCAGAGCCTAAACATAGAACATCTTGGCCAGTGATTCCTTTAACTGAGTTAATACTTAGGATTCTAGGTGACGAAATACTGTCTTGAGCTTGAAAGGGAGAAAAAGGAATGATTTTCCACCTGACTTACATAGTGACTTCATAATATTACAGTTCCAATATAAAGGTCCCAGGTGCTTTTCTTTCAAGTATTGAGCAAAACTGTTCTCTTGGAACACTCTCAGAAGTAACACCGGCATGGTTTACTTGTCCATAAATGTTTGGTTTCTTCAGGCTTCTGCTTAAAAATCTTCTCGTAAGAGTGTGGTTTCATCCTGGACAACTTCTCAGTTGTCCGCAACATGATGTCTGCATTCACTGTGGTAAAATAGCCCATGTTTTTCTGCTGGTGTATATATATAAAATGATAAAAGTAAAAATTAATGTATTTGCACACTAGCTCTATGTTGCTAGCCCCTTTTTAAAAATTTTGTATTTCTGTATTTAAAAAGTGTGATTCTTTTTAGAGCGTAACACATTATCATTTAATTATGCTCTTGTCTGCTTTTTAAAGTAACTTTCTCTTTTCAGTAATATCAGGGTTCTTTTGTTATTTATTATGGGAAAGTAATGCTTGAGTGCAGTAATTTTATAGTTTGCAAAGCATCAGAGTTATAAGGTAACCCAGGGAGTATTACTATTCTCAAGTTAACTTGTGAATGTCAGATAGATTTGAAAGTAAAAACAACTCAAGTTTTGTGATTTCTGGGTCATCTTTGTGGCTCACTTTTTTCATTGAGATGAAATAATCAAAATGTATACGTGCTTTTATAATGCGGCCATTCAGCATTTTCGTATCTGAATCTTTAGAGACTTTCAGGGCAAGAGTAGTGACATACTTGGTATTAAGGAAAGGCAAACTGAGTCTGTGGCAGTTACGTGGCTTGGTGCTAATGTTTTGGATGTGCCTCATTAAAGAATCAAAATGCTTAGCTTTGTCGGTAAAGTATAGCATGAATCAATCCATGTGAGTTAAATGGTGTTTGATTAAAATAACCCCAATAAAAATGAGCATTGATAACTTTGAAAGAATCTAGAGTGTTTGAATGATTGCAAGAATAGTAATACAGCTTGGTTTCACTAGACATTTAATTCTTTTAGTAATTGTCACAAATACATTGAAATTCAGCAAACTGATTCATTATAATGATATACTATACCTAAAGTATCAAATAAGTAATCTGACTTATCATATAGCCGTATGTTTGGGGAAAAAAAAAGTCGGCAACATAAAAAGCAAGAGCTCAATCCTGTATTGTCTGTTGAAGAGTATTTTTTTCCTGTAGAGCTCCTTTTAAATACATTTTTAAGCTGTGAAAAGTCCTGTAAATTGTGAAGAAATTAGCATTGTTAAAAATCAGACTTAATAGCTTGTTAGAGTACATAGAATGTGTGCCGACAAGGTAGTTAACATAGGACCATTCTACACGTACTCTGGTAGTACGAGTGAAAGGGGCCTGGCATGTGTTGAAATACCATATAAAAGGTCTTACGATATAAAGCTATACTAAAATATATTCCAAGTGACTAATGAGAAGCTCTGTACGTAGTTGATTTGCTTTACTCATCTGTTTTCTATTCAGTAATTCAATATTCAGTTAGTGGTAAATATTTAACAGCAGAGAAAATTAACATTTCAACTTTTAAACACTATGAAAATGGGTTAGCTCCGAATTACACACAATATTCACTCTTTCATTTATTTTAACCCCGTACCATTTTTTTTTAATTTCCTCATCTGCTTGCAGTATGTACTCACTTAACAAAACTAATAAATTAGATCAGGGAAACCAGTGGGAAGACTGTAAGTACAGTGAAAGTTGGCTTATCCAATAATTAATATTTGAGCCAAATAGGATTATTACCTCAGGATAGCAAGAGCTAAAATTATCCTTTAAACAAAGACAGCTTTCATCTGGAACATTTTATTAGCATGACTGTTTCTACCTGTTCATAAACCACTACTACTGTAAAATCATATTTAAATTATATGCTTAGCTTTATATACTGATAACTATTTCGTCTTTCAAGGCGATGCTTCTGTGAGCACAGCACAACCGAATCCGCCATTCTGGTTGCACACTGAGCCATCCATGGGCTGCCAACCTGGTAAAGTGATGGAATAGCCCACAGATGGCACAGCTGAGGTACACAGCTGAGATGACATCCTGCGTGTAACATGCATAGGCCTAGGGATCAGTGGTAAAAGGAGGTGTGGATCTGTATGACTTCCAGTGACTCACTTGGGGGTAACTGTTCTTCCTAGCTATCCAGCATCGGGCTCTGCGGGTGTTCTATTTTTTATAGAGAAACAGGAGACACAGCAAGAGCCCTTAGAGTTGAAGTAATGCTGCTGCAGAGGCTCATTGAATCTTACACCAAGAGACAGCGGGCAACAAGGAGTCATCTTCCTGGCAGCGGCAGTGGTCACTGATCTGTCAGGAGGAGACAGGGATGCTTCCATAAGACATGGTCGTGGAGAAATGGTTCACCTTCCTCCCTTCACATAAAGGTGATTTATCCCAACATCTCTTCATTTGTCTTGCCTAATTTTGAGAGTAACTGGACAAATGTAGTAACCATGGCCTGAGAATAGCATGGTTACCGGGTGTTAGAACTCTCGTGAGCAGGTGTCTGGAACAAAGCATCAGTTGACTCACCTGAACCACCATAAATAGAAGCTGAGTGTGAGGGGCGCTAGGAAGTATGGTCAAGAAGGGAGTGATGTCTGCTGTGGCCTTGAGACGAACTCTAGGGAGGGAGCTGTAGTCGATTGTGCAGTTGCCCCTTGGTATCTGCAGGGCATTGCTTTACCTTTTGACATGAGTCAGACACATTTCCAGTTCTCTAAATCCATGGTGATTTTGCTTTGATCAAACACTGGCTGTTTTCCATTGTGTTTCACAGTGTTGGACCTTTTTATCTGAAGGGACTTGACCCCTGAACCTCAAGTTCTGCAATATAATAAGACCAACAGGAGAAAACTCACAAATGGGCCATTCAGCCAGGTCAGCCCTCCCCTCCTCACACTATACATACTGCTGTCACCACACCTCCACGCTGTAGTCCGCTTCCTGAGTATTTCCTGAATGGAGAATGTTCAATAACTGAGGTCTTCTTCCTATTCGTTCTCCCAATCTCCTATCTGTCAATCTCCAGCTCATTCAGGAAAAATGATCTCCTGAATCATATAGTAACTCCCTTGGGTTCAGCCCAAACTATTTCTGTGACCAAACCTTTACCGACAGGGGTCACCAATCTATCACCTTCACCTAAAAGCACTTCTTGCTCTGAGATACGCCCACATACACATCTACTAAACCTACCCCAAAGTCTGTTCCTGTTTGCTCGTGTGACGTTATTCAGCCCACCAGCTTGACAAAGGAGTTCTTCCATGTGTCCTTGTCTGGATTTTCTGGGGGAAAGGGGAGATTCAAAAGTAGACTACCCCTCGGCCACCTTTTTGTTGTTCACTTAGATGATGCGTATTAACCAGACTGTAGGGACTGCTAACGTTGCTAGGCCTCAACACATGAAGGAAATCATCTGTATTGTACCTCTTGCTTCAATCCAGCAGGAACTAAAAACGTTTGCTGTCCAAAAGAACACCCTTCTTTTCTTCTTATCCTTTTCTGAGTATACTCCTCTTTCTAATAGTAATGTTATGCATCTCCCTTATGGAGCGCTTCCTGAGCTGTGGGCGCTATTAGGTGATTTGAATGCATTAGCAGTTCACGTCTCACAATATTTATTTACATAAGGATTGCTGTTTTTACTTAAGTGTATAAACAGGAGCTCAGAGATGAAATTTGCCAAAGATCCCAGGGCTGGTAAGTGATGGGGACTGTATGTACATACGTCCCACTTGGGTCTGAGGCGAAAGTCCATGTTCTGCCTGTTCTACAGGGTGCATCTTAATTAAAAATTACTAAATTTTATCAAATATATAGGAAAACATACTTTAAATTGTAGAAAGTCCCACAGCCGCTTTCTGTTGACTCCTATGAAATTCCTGAAATGGTATTTATAAACAAATAGTTACGCAGTTTTTATTTGTTTTTTCTTTTTGTGCAGCATAGGTCCCAATGGCATGTATTTTAAAACTTTATTTACAAATCAAGATGTTTTCGTCCAGTTGAAATACCTGTCCTATTTTCAGAAAACTGAAAATGCAACATTCTGGCCTTTGTCGGTGAGGACATTGACTCAACTCACATCTACTTTCACTTAAAGTGTTAGGAAAATCATCTGCGAAGAAGCAAAAAAGTATTGAGCATGACATTCATTAGAATGCACTTGACATTCTTGCTGAAAATAAAACTTTCTAAAACGTCTCTCAGCAATTTTCTGATAAGAGTACATAGAGGCTTGAAGCATTTTTATTGTTAGCATAATTCCTCTTATTTTAAACTCTTGGTGACTGTGTAGGAAGCCCTAGTGATCTAGACAGCCACATCAAGTTAGCATCTTAAGATTAACAGGTCCTTCAGGCTTAGAACTTGAAGGGGGGTGGTCACTTATTGAGGAGAAAGAAAGCTTTGTTATTGTAACAAATCCCAGCATCATTTAGACAGTTTGTTTTCTGCAACCAGAGTTAAATGATTTCTCCTGCATTATCCAATAAATAGACTTCTAAAGCGTGTAATTATAGTACCTTTGCACATCGTGGGATAGATTGAAATGAAAACGACAGAACAGCACTTGGTCCATCTAAGATGCTTTACGTCACTTCATTTACATGCTATAAACATTGTCTCATGAGAAGTGGTTTTAGTGCTGGCTGCCTTCCTCAGTTTTTACGTCTTTAATAGTCTTTAATAGTCACCAACCCCATATATACACATTAACCTGTCTCAAGAATCAGATTAAAACATCTTTTCTCATTTTCGCCAGTGTAACACCGATCAAAATCCAGGCATTTAGAGCACTGACTTAATACTGAAATTAGGCGAGAGTGCTCTCCAAGGCAGTAATTGCAAACTCTCCCTGAAGTGTATGGTATTATATTGATCCTGATCCATGACTTCCAGGCAGTCAGCCACTTGACTCTTGACAATGACCGTGAGGGGTAAGCAGGTAGGAAACGCTAGAGTACTTAGGGTTTCCCACTTCATGTTTTCTAATTTGATATGTGAATGGCTACTGAAATCTGGAGCAGAGCAAAGAAACAGCGCTTGGGAATTTCATGATGTGGAGAGTTTCCCGTGATTTTTTTTTTTTGTAATTTGTGATCATCACCTCAGCTGTAAAGCTAAATATTTGAAACTCCTTTACCTATACTTAAACCCGTTACATGACTAATAGTATACTTTTACTGCTCTATTTTGTTCCCATTTGGAGAGGAACAGCTGAGGAAAAATTATAGTGAGGAAATACTGGGAATATCTTAGATATAATTACGTATATCAGCCCTCTTCACCCTTCTCTCCAGTTTCTGCCCTTTCCATCTCAGACTAGACATTGGATCATCCTATGCCCAGCGAATGGCTGGATAGCTCTGCAAAGCGGAATCATATTTTACGTATAAACTCTAGGCCAAGTCCTCTCTGATGTGATGTTCTGAGGCACAGCTAGTCCTGCTGGTACCATTTTTCTTCTGTTGGTCATGATAGACAATCACCTGTCTGTTTTGATCACTGTGAATTTTATTTCAATTAACTTGATATCTTGTGACATTTGTTTATTCAACAAGTTTGTGTGTGTTTGTGTGTTTCTGCCTCCATTGAATGATGTCTTGGTACACAGAGAATGACATAGACTTCCCACCCTCAAGGTACTTAAAATCTAAAGGGGTAATGGGGACATTGTACACAATAAGAGTGTCATGATTGCCACTGGGGAAAAATAAACTATATAAAATATTATTAGAGCATAAAAGATAGACCAGCTTACCTGGGGATTGGCCAAAAACTCAGAGGACCCTTACTTTATGGACTGGAACCTCATCTCTTTAATTTTCTCAGAACTCCCCCTGGTGGTGCTAAATTTCCAAGCGCCATGAAAAGGCTGTTATCAAAAGTACACCCTTGAGAATCAGAGCAATCTAGAGTAAACTTTACAGAAAAAATTTCAGTGAGAATGGTACCATTCAATGGGAATACACAGTAATAATTTATAAAATTTCTAGGTTACCGGTTATCCCTCTACCATAGTGAACAGGCAATCAAACATTCTCCTTAGGCTGTTATTAAGTATCTTAACTATTATATTTCAGTACTGAGTTTAAGATTCAAATAAAATTCTTGGCCAGTTTCTTTCAGGAAAAAAGGGCTAAATATAAATTATGCCAAAACTGAAATTGTTATTTTTGGCACTGTACATCACCCAGATGGATAACAGTAAGCAACTCGATTCAGTAGGTTAACTAATTTAGTTGTCTCGGGGTAGGTTTACAGATGACTTATCCTGGCAAACCCACTGGGAAGCAGTCTGCTCAAGATTTTATGTTCCACAAGAGTCATCTTAAAAATCCTCTGATGCTGGGCTTCCCTGGTGGCGCAGTGGTTGGGAGTCCGCCTGCCGATGCAGGGGACACGGGTTCGTGCCCCGGTCCGGGAGGATCCCACGTGCCACGGAGCGGCTGGGCCCGTGAGCCATGGCCGCTGAGCCTGTGCGTCCGGAGCCTGTGCTCCACAACGGGAGAGGCCACAACGGTGAGGGGCCCGCGTACCACAAAAAAAAAAAAAAAAAAAATCCTCTAATGCTAAAAGCAGATAACTGACAACTCCACTTCAGACTCTTCTAGGAAATGACACATTTTGTCTTTTTTTTTTTCCCCCCAAAACTATGGCTCGGAGTTGAAGCCCTGAGTAGGTCCAAAGATGTTTTGATAAAACACCATCTTATTCTTGCTTGGGGACATCTTGTCCATCCCCCCATTAAAATTTTAAGTGGTTTTGGAAGTAAGTGGACTTGAGTTCCAGGACAGGCTCTGATTCTAATTATTAAAAAGAACTTGTACTACCTTTTTAGCCTCAATGAGACTCAGTTTTTTTCATCTGTAAAAGAGGCAACATTATCTCATAGGGCTCTTGGGGAATTTAAATGATAATAAAATGATATTGTCTTGACCATAATAGGTTCTTGGTTATTTTATAACCTTTTCCTTCATTTGCAAAATTTGGTGGTGCTTTTATTAGATAAAGAGAGCTATGTAACCTGTCACGTTTTGTTCTTCATACTGTCAAAGTATAGTTCCATTACTCATACATTTCGTGCATTACAATTAATGTTGCAGTTACCTACCCTATCACATTTCATTATTTAGCTTTTAGTTTATTCCCCATATTTAATTGTACTATTTTCCATCTCTCACTGGAAATACTAAAGAATTTGGATATAGAGTAATCGTAGCTTCCTTGGGACTCCATATTCATTACTAATGTTTAGGAGAGCTATCACAAATACCTTTTAGCTTCCAAAATCTGTGGTCCTCGTTTGAAGCCTGCTAGCTTATTTTGGATGTGATTGTCATATTTCAAGTACTATGATGTGTATTCTCACTGACTGAAAGGTCAAGTTGAATGCATGGTTCCCTAGGATCCCCAAATCATTTAATACTTGGTCATTTAAAGGAATTCGCTGTAGGGTTATGAGAGAAGCCGTATACAAATAAGAAAGTGAGCAATGGAAGTGTTGAAAGTAATAAAAGGGATGCACGTAATTATGTATTAAATGAATGGGACCTACAAATATGGATAAACATTTCAGGGGGAAAACCTCATCAGTGAAGGTATTAATGATGTGAGATTTGAGCTGAGTCCTGAGGATACATTATATTTGAATTAAAAAGAGAAAGAGGCTATTTTCGAATGGAAATGATGGGAACAAAGATACAAATGAAAATGACTCCATGATAATCAGGGAAGAGTTAATATATTAGTTTGGAGTATAGTGTTTTTGCAGACTATCCTTTCCCAGAAGCAAAGAAAGGGTGTTAAAAAAGAAGGGTTTGAGCAAAGTTAACCTTCTATCAAAGAAGAAACTTCGGTTAAAATCCTCACCGTAGTAGTAGAATCAGCCGCAAGTATGGAATTACACAACGCCATTCACAGCATCATCGTAAATGGAAATAGTTGTTAACAGGCCAGGAATTCAGATTTCTATTAAATGTTGGTGTATAGCTGCTTTAAAATGAGGATATTTATTCTTATGAGAAAATCCATCATTTTAGGCATCCCCAGACTTGCCCTGTATGCACTATAAATAAGTATGGCATGAAGGAGTGGGGAGGGATTTTAAATTCCTTATCAGATTCTCTATCATTTTTCAGTCTCCTGTTGAATCAGTTCACCTCAGTGGCAGTCAACTGGTCATTTTAGAGAGGTTTCAGATATTCTGGGTGCATTTTCCCTGAGACAGGACATGGCTATGCCTTGGCCCTGTGCTCAGCTTGTAGACCAAGACATGGTGGTTCTCTTCTTGCTTCTAGTTGTACAGCACAGGGCTTGAGGGTGCTGCCCTAGAACAAGACACCCTAGGTACGAATCCTTTTCCATCTCTCTGATTGACCTTGGCAAGCTATTCAACTTGTCTGTTTCACTTTCATCATCTGTAAGATGGTGTTGAGGGGACTAAATGGATTACTACAAATAGAGTCTTTAAAATAATTTTTCACACACTGTAAGCCCTCAACGTTAGAACATTATTATTACTAATTCAGTGGGTCATGTCTGGACATGCAGCACTAAGGCAGTCCTTGTCATTCCACTGGAAACACTACCCAAAATGACACTCTCCTGGTTCATTACAACAGCCATCCCTCCACACACACAAGGCCGGGATGGTCGCGATCTCTGGAAAGCCCTCATAAAAAGCAACCATCTTCCCCATACTGCTTCCAAACAATTGATCGTGTGGCAGGTTGAGGCGAAAGCGTAACTGTTAACAGGTAAGGAGTTGCCTGCTCCAGCAGGCATGCTGGATCCTTACTCCCCTTAGAAAGGTTGCTCATAAGGAGAAAGCTAGAGCTCAGAGGAAGTGATTTACCAAATTTACCAGTGTCATCATTCATCTGCTTCCGCTGCAATGGAGGAGTGGGGCAGAGGAAAGTCAGAATTGTTCCGTTAATCGCTATGCCTGCACGTGGGAGGAATCATCAGGGTGGGGAAAACGTTCTCCACCTTGAGCATGTTGCAGAAGTACTTACAGAAGTAGAAAACTAATCTTGAGTTGTCAGATACTTAGCCCACCTGCAATATTCCCAGAAGCATAGTTTCAGTTGGGTGAATGCTGACCAGGGCATTGCCTACGTTTTCTCTGTAAAGTCATGAGCATAGCAAAGCCGCAGGTCCCACAACATTTACAAAGAAATGCCTCGTGCAATTGCTCTTCACAGTGAGCGAGTTTAGGGCGTTTTGCAAATATTTCTCTGTCCTCCGTGATTTCGAAATGCTCTTCTTAATTTGTACTCACGTTAATACATTATGTGAGAATAGGTGTCTATGTAATACTGCCTTCTTATTCTACTATTCTTTAATCTCTTCAGGACTTTCATGTTCTATCCCTTCACCTTAAGTGTTCTGAATAACGCCAGTGTCTCTTCTATCTTTGAAGGTGAAATACTGTTTCATCTTCAATGTGAAGGAAGCGTGTATTGGTCATGAGACACTTGACATGAAGCTATACTTCAAACGTGGGGTTTAAGGTGCTAGGTTTTAAGTAGAGAAGAGATTGGCCGATGTATCAACAGTTCTTTTAGTAGAGCGATGGTCTCCTCCCACATCAATAGTAAGTTAATGCCCTTGCAAGGCAGGTTGGTATTTGTGCTACTGACTTGAATGCTTCTACTTATTTCTTCGTAAATGAAGCAGTGTCTGCAAAGACATGGGGTCAATCTGACCAGCAAGCGCCAATTGATAATATGGATATTGATTTTGTGAGCCCCCCTTATTACTCCAAGAATAAGGAATCAGTGTCTTCAGTGATTTTTTTTAATCATACATAGAAAATAAATTTCTGTAAACAGGAGAAATCCTCCAGCAGCATTCCAAGCTATAATAGACTACGCAAAATCTGTAGATGTGGTATGACATGAAGGTCAAGTAAAGAAATGTTGGTGAATTTTTGTCATCCTGTTAGAAGCCGAACTCGACCATGTAAACCAGTATTAAAAATTGAAGTTATCTCCAGGCATGGTTGCACAGGTAACTGCAAAAATTGGTAGTATTACAGTAACTGACTCCTTAGCATATAGGCTCTGCATTATACGTGCATGATTATGTGTGCATTTATTTTCTTTATAGAACGGAAATGCTGCAATTCAGTACATGTCTCATGCTGCCATTTCCTGAGCATACAACACAGTTGCTTGATACGTCGCTCTTTATAGTGACGGTATCTTGGAGGAAGATTGAAAGAATAAGCTACTAATAGGATATCAACTTATGAACACAATGGGTAAAATGTAGAATTCCTACTGTTCTCCAAGTTCTGGGCAAAGTTCTTTGCAAGCATTCATCATTTAATCCATACGACTACACGGTGCCATGCTGGGCATGAGAATTTTGATGTTCAGTAATTGAACAAGCTACATGGAGGGGAAAAATGGCATGACGTTGTAAATCTCAAGAATTTTGCCCATATTTTTTTTCCCTCTCTCTGGGATGTTCTTCTCTAAAGAGCCCTTTAGCTTACTTCTCATTAAGGTCTGTTCTCCGTCTCCGTGAGACCTGCTTCACTCTCCTGCTTCAAACTGGAACTCTGCCTACTTACCTGTGTTTACTACCATTTAACTCTCTAACATCGAAATTATTGTTTCCCTCCCCCAACTTGGATATAATAGGATCTTCTATTTCCACCAATGAAAACTTACATTCCCTGAACACTTTCTAGGGAACAGCAGGCACTTAGCAAATAATAGTTAAATGAGTGAATTGATCTGAAATGGGCTGAGTCACTTAAACCACAGTGAAGTGCGACAACTGTTTAGCACGTGGTTCCGAGTACATTTCAGTAATTAGTTGAACACTGAAATCTTGTGGGCATGGCTTCACCCAGTAAGATTCCGTATTCCTTGTTTTTTATGTTGAATTATATATTTTTTCCTCACTGTGAATGTATCAAACTGTTGAGTTGCAGAAATTGGTAGAGAACGTGTTCAGACATAGTAGTGTATTCTTACGTGAACAAAGGAACCCTCCAAGGCATAGGAAGTTTGTGGATTTTGTACTCACTTCTCAACAGTTCAGATGAATGTGGAGAAAGCTTGACTGCTTCTAAGTTAACACTGAAACTGTTTTGTGTTCTGACTTCCAATGTAGACTGGTAACAAGTTAATGATTTGTGTTTCAAGCACTGTGGGAAGTTGATTCCCATAACATCTGCACAGGCTCATTGCCTTGGGGAACACATACGCTTGAAACCGTGTGTTGGTAAATCGACATAACAAAAATGCGTGGAAGCCTCTAAAATCATTTGTCATCTTATTCTTATGGTCTGTATATATCGCACGCGCACACGTGCATGCATGCACACACGTGTGCACACACACACATGCACACCTGGAAGAGGAAGAAGTGATCATGTCCAGGGAAAGCGACTTGTAGTTCACCCGCTGAGCGTAACTTTAAATGACTTTTTTCATGCTTTTCACTTAATGAGCGTGGCAACATAGAATATGTAATAGTTTTTCTTTTAGCCAGTTAAAACATTTTCCCATGTAATTACCCATAGCTAGGTAGATACTATACGATGTTAACAGGTATTTTCAACATTTATTTGGCTGAAATAAACTTCCCTAAAGGTATGGGTGCTGAGTAGCTGTAATTGTGTATACATCAGAGTGGAAAAATAGGAAATATATTGTTATCCTATATCAAAAATAATCCTTCAATGGATTTTCAACGCGAAAAGTTCTCATTCTAGCATACAGTCAGAAATTTAGAAGTGAGTAGACACCACACAGACTTCAAGTATTTTCAGAAACAATAAAATCACTACATATTTCCAATTTTATGAGCCACTATTTTAAAATTTAAGTCACTATTTAGTTGTTTACAATCATTGAACTTCTTTATAAAAAAGAGCCTTTAAAACAAAAAGTGTTCTTTACTAAAGTATTTAATTTGCCTTGTGGTTTATAAAACGACTGATGAATTAAAAGATCTTTCGGAATAATTATTGGTTAGCAACATGAAACATTTATTATTGTAATAAATTACTTCTTATTTTAACAGCCCATACTCAGGCACTAATACCAATAATGAATACATTTCAAAAATGCAGAGATAATATAGGTAATACTTTCCAACCATCACTTAATGCTTGGTCAGTTTTCATACTGGGTTTTTTTTTTACAATTTGAGTTCACTTAATAATCTAGGACTGATTTTTTTTTTTTTAAGTAGGGTAATAAAAGCTGTGAGTTTATTTCACCTGGTGACTTAACATAATACAGGGACTCAGGTGGGAGGCGGTGGTTCTTTGTTCTTGGTCCATTTTTTTCTGTGTTAAACTTTCATGTAACTTCCAAGCTAAATACTTGATTTTCAACTGCTTAGATTTTTAAGATACACATTCAGGAAGGTTGACAACTAAATACGTGTGGTATAATATTTCAGGATAACTAAAATATATTTATATAGTTTTAAAAAGTCTGTAAAATCATGCAACTGTATTATTGGAATAACAAAATCTGGCAGGAGGCATTCAGTAATGTCACAAAGATTAGCAGCAGACGCGTTCACAAATACCAGTCTCTTCAGGTGTGTCTTCTCGTGAGAGTCACATCCTCGTTACGTCTTCATACAGGCTCTAAGAAAGTGGCAAGAAAATCCTTCGTTTGGAGGAGGTTAATAATAGAGGTTGTTCCTGAGTGATGCCTAAAATTTATCCCGTGAAATAAAATGTTTGAGGCATACGCTGAGTTGCGGAGTGGAGACAGTAGAACCCTGCATAGGGGTGAGTTGCTGTTGGAAGCTGCGTGAGGGGCAGCCTTTCAAGGTAAAAGAGAGACTTCAGTAAGAGAAGGCAGAGAACAAATAACTGAGTCAGGATGGCCTTGTTGAGACGAGGGAGCCTGCTGAACGAATTGGTATGCCGGAAAATGGTTAAAAACAGGAGGAGCAGGTGGGCTGCTCGGATCACAGACACAAAAGGCTGAATATAGGTGGGTGGAGGCAGAACAGAGGAGACATGAATTTAGGGAATCTCTCTGGGAACAGTCCCAGGGAATCATCTACGCTGAGCTTCAGGTAACTCTAGGAACAGCAGTTTTGACTTACAATCAAAGAACAGACTAAAAAAAAAAGCTTGGTCATAAACCAAGGTAATTCCCAGGAGATAATTGTCATTGGTGGACGACGGGGCAAATGCATATGGGTGAGTGGCAGGGTTCATGGCAGCCGAGGGTCCAAGGAGCCTGGTTTCTGTAAATGGAGGGACCAAGGAAGTGGCTACACACTAAGCTGTCCGAGTTCTTCATATACAGGCAAGTAAACGGAGACAGCTCAGATTGTGCAAGACAGCCACTCCCTGCTGGCAATCGTATGGATGCCAGAGATAAGTTAAACACTGGGAAAGGGTCTCAGATCCACAGACTTGTTAAAAGTTTAATATTTTTGCCTGTAGTGGATACTGGGGTGACGTGAAAGTGGCCACCGTAAGGTGAGAGCAAGCGCTCAGATTTCCCTGCCACTGTGTCGTCACCCTTCCCAAGTAACCGTGACCTGTTCACAATACTGGATGACTTCTCAGTTTTTCCAGAACACTGTCAATGCCTGGATTCTACTTAACTCCATCAATTCAGTTGCCCCCAGGTATGTCTTTGAGCCCCATTTCTACATGGGTGTTTGCCTGTCTGTTTCATATATTATGTAGCGCATCTGAATTGAGCCGTTTCACTCCCTGCCTCTCTCTACCTTTGCCAGTCCAGTTTTTTTTTTTTTTTTTAAGGCCTTTTTCAAAATCCTCTTCTGTGGAGCTTTATCATCTCCAATAAGCTCTTTCTCTGTCAGTGCAGTGTGTGTATAGTAAGTACCAGGCTACTCTCAATTCATGCTGTCTAGTATCTCTTGTGTGATGCGTGTGTGAATTCTGCCTCCCTAACTAGAAGGTAAAACGTTGACGGAAGGGACTGTGGTTTAGAAGTCTCATCTCCACCAGGGCTGCCACATCCCAGCCATAGAACATACGTTGGGCATACCCATCCAAATTCTTATATTTTCCACATCTCCGTTTAGTACAAAAGATAGAATGCTAAGATCAGTGGTTTGTAGTGTGTGTTCCCCGTAGTTTCCCTAGAGAGCTTAATGTGCTCTATTTAAATAAGGGAAATACTGGAGACAACTGCTCTTGCCTTGGCCTGGGGACGCTCAGGCAGTCACAATCGCTCTGGAATTCGGTTCCCTCACCTGCAAAATGAAGACTTTACCTTCTGTTATTCTATCACAGTTTTGAGGCTTAATAGATTCAGAAAGGGGGTGTGTTGTTGTTGCATGTATGTCAAAGACTTTCCTTCAATCACCTATTGATTCAAAGGTATTTATTAAATATCTCCTATCAACCTTACACTGTGCTAGGCCCTAGGGGTTAGAGCGGTGCCTAATAGGAGGCCTGACGCAGCTCTCGTGGAGAGGACATGCAGGTGAGAGACCACATGCAGCTTGGTACTCTGGTCCCAAGGTGTGGTCCCTACAGCGGGCAGCATCAGTATCACCTGGCAACTTGTTAGAAATGTAACTTGTTCAGCCCACCCCAGACTTACGGAATCAGAAGTCCTGGAGGTGGAATGTAGGAGTCTGTTGTTAACAAGCATCTGCTGCACAGTGAATTTTGAGAACCACTAGTGAGATGAGTGAAAACACAAAATGTGATGTCAGACCAACCTCTTTTTCTAGTGGTAATTCAACCTCAGCTGCTTAAATCTTCTGAGTCTCATTTTCCCCTTTTTGTCAAATAGGGATACTTGAAAGGTCTGTTTTGTTGATGGTTTTTTTCTGATTGTAAAATTGGCTATTTACCAAGCATGCAACACAGTATTGGGCAAAGAGTGTACAGGTGTTTGTGTCATTTCGGTAAAGCCTTTAAATGAGGAAACTGATTTTATTACTTCAGTAGGAATTCAGATGTCATTATTTTCCATTTTTTATTTCAAATGAAATGGAAGTCTGTTATGAGACAAGGATTTTATTTCAAGGTAACCTGATCTGTGCTTAAAAAGTTGACTCTGTGCATTAATCGGGTTATTGTAAATAGGTTGGCACTATTGATTTCACAGTGTATACGATCACTGTACACCATAAAGGAATATCTTCCTTCTGTGATTGCCCCACATCATTTATAAGTAAACATCTATTAAAGTACAACTTTTATTAAAGTTGAAAGAATCTTCACAAATGGAATTTACCTGTGGGATTGGTACCTCAATCAAAAGGAAAGCATCACCAGCATCCTTCGGGGCCACTCCCATGTACTTTTACTTGTCTTATACTTCCCACACCCATGTGTAAGCACTGTCCCAAATTCTAACGCCTTAGATTAGTTTTGTCAGTTTTAGAAGCTGATATAAATTGAACCATACGATTAGTAATTGTCTTGCTTCTGTTTACTTGATATTGTGTTTAGGAGACTGGTGCATGTTTCTTGTACATAGCAATAGTTAATTCATTCCTATTGCTCTATGCCTCAAATGGCTTTTACTGATAAAATGAGCATATATAGGGAATTTAGTCCAGGAGTCATTCTACAAAAGAGGGCCAAAGAGGGATGTTAGAACACCTTTGAACGTCTGGGACCCACACATACTTGAATTTCTGCTTTCAGACTTGACTCTGGATGGATATTCTTGGTGGTGGTCTGCCATTTTGCTCAGAAATCCCCCACCCAGACAGGACAGGCTTCCTACCGTTTCTTACAGTCTGTTCTTCTAATTTTTTTTGGCTGTGTTGGGTCTTCATTGCTGCGCACAGGCTTTCTCTAGTTGCGGCGAGCGGGGGCCACTCTTCATTGCGGTGCGCGTGCTTCTCGTGTGGTGGCTTCTCTTGTTGTGGACACGGCTCTAGGCGTGTGGACTTCAGTAGTTGTGGTTCGCGGGCTCAGTAGTTGTGGCTCATGGGCTCTAGAGCGCAGACTTAGTAGTTGTGGCGCACGGGCTTCGTTGCTCTGCAGCATGTGGGATCTTCCTGGACCAGAGCTCAGACCCGTGTCCCCTGCCTTGGCAGGCGGATTCTTAACCACCGCCACCAGGGAAGTCCCTATTCTTAATGAAAGGTCTCAGACAAGGAAAGCACTCTGTATAAGCACGAGTCCCATAGGTACATGAGAGATTTAACTAAGAAGTCAGTTACCAGCCCCTGCTCTTATCCTGTCCAATAAATCAAGATGTTTAAGTGAGATGTTTGGGTATGGTTTCATAATTGCACTTTGGCAATGATAGTGAAACACTGGTTCTTGCCCTTGTTTAACTTGTTCCTTCCACTTTTGAAGTATAATTAGGTGTTTGGAAATAGGATGGAGTAACAGGAAAGGGAAGCCCTTTCCAAGAAATTGGTTCCAGGACCCAGAATTTAAATTGAGGCTTCTAACACCCACGTAACCATGTGTTCTCCTGTCTTTGTGTTTCATTACAAGCCTTATAAATGATCATTACTGGAAAAGACATCTTGAGGCAGATTGCACAGAACGCTTGAATATACTTGGCTCCTGTAGAATCGTCCTAAGATTCAAATTCTAGCAACACTGCTTAAGTTCTGTGACACCTGTAAGGTAAACTTGGATCCTAGCAGCAGCTGCTTTATGTTTACATTACTAAAAAATGTTGCATTATAGCAATTTAGATTTAATCAGATGCATTGGATTCAGTCCAGAGCCAAATGTTTTTTGTCTGGATTTTTCTGTTGTCATATCAAATGTTCAGTGATTTTCCCCATCTTCTCACAGTTGCTAGGACAGAAATGTATACAAATGAGCATTATGGGTATGAATGATGTATAACTCAATTTAGTATGCATAATCGATGCCTATTCTAAATGATGTTATAATGTACTGTAAAAATAGCATTTGTTATTTAAAGTATCCAGTACCTGGAGGAAAAATACATTTTATACCTTATCATGAAATACAGGAAGAATCAGCAGTAAAAATTCGAACATATTCAATGTAAAGTTATTTATAATTTTGCATTATGCATCCCCAGAGATTTAGAAAGTAATGTTTCCACATTTGTATTACGGCACCGTTGAAGAAAATCAAATTATACATACATAGCTTAACTCATCTGCATATTTTAATTCTCTAGAATAAACAGCAAGTTGTATCTCTCAAATCAGGAAGAAATAAAAAAAGCCCAGTCAACAAAACGAAAAAGTGATTGTTATAAAAACACTATATAACAACAGTTTTTTGCTGAGTGATCAAATGTAAATAATATATTTATGTCTATGTCATGAAATCAAACAAATGTGTGGCATCACATTTGACCGGCACCTAGCTGTACCCAGAATTGAAAATGATTACATTTGAGAAGGTGTAATAGAACTGCACTGCAGTTACATTAAATTTTCTCCAAACACAGTGAAACTGAAACCATTAAATTTCATGACTGTGCAATTTCTGGATAACTTTTGATTCAGACACTAGCATTATATTACAGAAAAATATATACGTGTGTATATAATTTAGAGTTTTCTCGACCACTTATTAGTGCACGTTTCTTCATAATTAAGTTGAATACTGTTCACTGCTTATAATGAACTTAAAACAAGTGAAAGAGTTTATGTATGGTTGAATTCATCTAAAAATATAATTGCTGATGAAGCGTCTTCCTCAGTTTTTAGGAATGTCTAAGAAATAGATGAATAAATGAACAAAATAATTAAATCAAGTCTCAGCCCGAAATGTTCAGAACCTATTTTTGGCTTTACATAGGTCAGTATCTTAGAGATTTTTATCGTTGTCATTTTCTGCCGATTTGTGAATTTGAGGACTTCATTTCTGAAATATTTTGGCTAGTTTTCTATAGCTGATTTCCTCACTGATTAATTATGTTTTATGGTACACTGTTGTCCTCAACTTAGTCTTAGATTAATAATATGAGGAAAATTTAGGAATGGAAGAAAGGGAGCAGAGGGGCCATTTAGGGTCTGTAGAACCTCCTGAAAGCTTACGCTGTTGTTCGTGCAAAGTGAACCATCCCCTCTAACTTATTCTTGCCATATATGCATCTCCACAGCTGTAGTTTGAGTTCTCTAAAATGTACCCGTATGATTAAAATTAATAAGTAATATCAAATGTATATTAAGTGCCAGGCATTTTTCTAAGAATGCACTCAAGGTCACGAAGTTAGGGAGTGGCAACATGAGGATTTCAACCCAGTTTTCCCCTAGTCTCTCCCGTGTTAAGAAGGATAGAAAGGATTATCACAACTCACATCATTAACATCCTATGCTGCCAGCAAAAAAAAAAATCTTACTCTGTTGTTCGTGAGAGTTCTTTATGAGTAACGTGAGGAACTGTGGGCACTATTGTCACCACATTTCATCAAGAGAGACCTGAAATCTGCCTGTTTCTCTGTCTACCTTATACTCTCCAACAGTGGAAAGTAAAAAAAATGATTTTTAAAGCTCTGGTAATCATGTTATTCTGCTAACTCATCTCATACTGTGCTAGAATGCCCTTCTGACAGGAATTATAGGTGATGGTTTGAGTGTTACTATCAAGAAGATTATGCTAACAGATAAAATGAGATGGCCTGTTTCCCTCCCTGTGTGTTCATGGGTGTGTCATGCCCAGTGTTTAAAAGACTGAAATATTCTTGAAGAGACTCTTGAGTTCATGAAAGGCTCTGCTAGAAGGTGTGTGTGGACTTAACTGTTAAACTTGCAGAAGATACTTTGTGTCTTGATAGACGTTGAGATATAGAAGGCTGAAATTTGTGGTACAAAAATTGTACAAGTTAGTACTAAACATGTACAAATAACGTTGGATGGGATCGTTATCAAAAGAAAGAACGGGATTGGGGATCACTCTAGGTCCTGGAGGAAAGAATTGTTTAACTTGTATCATAAGCTGTGTCTGCTTAATTTAATATGGGCTTTCCAGGTGGAGAGTCAACTTAGCTGTCGAAGACAGAAGAAAAGAACAAAGCATTTAAACGCAAAGTTTATTTGCAGAGGTCCATCTTTACACCCTGAAGTAGGGGCAGCATGAAAAGGATGGTCAGTGATCATGAAGGAAGACAAAACTCAAAGCTAAAAATAAGTGGAAAATAAGGGGCTGGCATGTGGTCTTAGCAGTCTGATACAGACAAAAGTGGAATATCTGAAAAACAGGATTGGGAGGTAGTTCAGGGGTGTGACAGCTGAGGGGTTTTCACCCTAATGCCTTTGAAAAGAGGATGCTATCAGTAACATAAATTTGCAAAAATGGAAAATTTATTGCTGCACTATAGTTTTTCAAGTATAGATTACTATTACTAGTTATATTTCCATATGTAGATAAAAATGTGAATGTGATATAGATATAAATTTAGATCTAAATATAGTTAATACTTGAGTATTGCCAGGACACAGATTATCTCTGTTTACTACATTCCCTCTGACACAGTGTTCTATAAGTACCTGCAGGCTGGATGAATTTCTGAGAATTTTTTTTAACTGCAATGTTATCCTCAGGGTCAGTGTTACATCTAGGGAAAAACAACGTATTATTGGTTTCTTTTTTTGTTTTGTTTTTAAATGCCTTTGCTTGAGAGTTAATGCTAACTTGAAATATGAAAACAAAGCACTGTACTCGAGATTTAGATTATTAATAGCTGAGGTCATAAGGATAGATGTGGTTTAGCTCTTCTGCTTACCATGGATTTGGCATGTCCCAAGTTAGCATTATTAGTTTTCATCCTGCAAAAACACCAATAATAACAGTGAGCACTGAACTTACTGGGCTAAATGAAGTTAAATGAGAACTCTTTGCAATCTATGAAGTAGATTTTATGATTAGCACCATTTAAAAGATAAGGAAGATAGGCCAGCTATTAAAGAATATTCGTAGCCTTTGAGCCCAGGTCTCAGACATAAAGGGTTCTGCTTGTAAACGTGGCATGATGCTGCCTGTGTACAACAAGAAAAAAGTATAAAGGAATTCATTGAAAATAAGATACTGAAAATGGTCGAGAACATTAGGGCTCATAGGCTGGTACCTTGAAATACTGTTAGTAGGACGGTTGCATAAACAATGTGAATGTTGATAAGTGAATCTTGATTTTTTTATTCTAGTGTGAAGTAGTGCGGACTTTTATAATCTTTATTTTAGAAAAAAAGGAATCCCTTTTTTCTCTTCCATTCTATCAAGTTTTCTTGACTACGCCAAGCCAGAGTTTAAACCCATAGTCCACAGGCATTTTACAAGGGGCAAGGGGGGATTTTCTAATTTACAGGAGCTTACCAAAGCATTTGGTATATTCCCAGATGGAAGAACTAAGCTTATTAAACTAAGCATTTTACACAAGCTTTGAAACTTTTCATTGTGCTGGATTATCATTATGCCCCAGCATGCAAACATTTCTTTTGTGCTGTGCAAATGCAGGAGTCTTGGAAATTTATGCATGTAATGAATGCAACAGCTACAATAACAGGCCATTCACCTGCAAAGTGACTAAAAGTTACGGATTTTCTGTAAGGAGGTAGATTTAAAATTTCTGTCAAGTCAAATGTCTCTGGTGTTTTGTTCTCCAATATAATGGAATTCATTTTTGCCAGCCTTTTAAAGGTACACAAGTGTAGCTATAGCAACATGAGGGGAAATCAGTTTCCTAAGACACACGTAGCCCTGTAACCAGGCAGATGCATTTTTTTTTGAGAGGTGTTGTGCATCTGAAATGAGGAACCAGTTTTCAGTCTCAATTTCACTCTCCCTAAATTAGAATATATCGTATTTTAGTATGGAAAATTTGTCAAATGACCATAGCGCCGTGAAAGGATCTTCTGTGTTTGGGTGTCTCGTCTTCCATTTTTTGATACTAAGTGAGCGCATATACTTGTACCTTTAAGTAAATGGTCACTGAACACATGGCAGGGGGGTGCTGGATCCCCGTGCTGAGAGCTTGGTTTCTTCTCCTTGGATATCTTTGTTCATATCAAAAATGTTTTTCACAACCAAAATTCCAAAATAAATAATGCAAAAAATGTTGCTAGAGGGCTTCCCTGGTGGTGCAGTGGTTGAGAGTCCGCCTGCCGATGCAGGGGACACGGGTTCGTGCCCCGGTCCGGGAAGATCCCACATGCCGCGGAGTGGCTGGGCCCGTGAGCCATGGCCGCTGAGCCTGCGCGTCCGGAGCCTGTGCTCCGCAACGGGAGAGGCCGCAGCAGTGAGAGCCCCGCGTACCGCAAAAAAAAAAAAAAAAAAGTTGCTAGAAAAATAAAAGCAAAAGAAAGCTGGATGAATTGTGGAATTGATAGACTCAAGGAAGAAGAAAGCTGTAGGGATGGTATAGAGAAACCCCAGAACTGGCTGCCCTGATTCCCATCTGTTTCTGGCAGAAATCTCTTAGCTTCTTAATTGGAGACCCATGATTTGGGCATTTGGTGAGATGGGAGTAAAGCAGGTGTGACTAGTGTGTTCTTTGCCTTTCCTTCTAATATAAAGTCAAATTTGGTACAGTAATACAGTTTGCCAGTAATTTTCAAGTGTAAGGTGGGATTACAAGGGACTTTGGAATTAGCTGTTGATAACTAGATATGAACTCTTACTTCATTCTTTCCGTGCTTCTAAGATTTTGTCTGTAATCCAAGGGCAGGTGAGTAAGTACTGTAGGCTGCATAGACTTTTTTTGGACAATATAAACATCTCAAACTCTACAAGATGTTTTCACTGAAGTGCCTTGTCTAGTTTTTCTTATTCTAAATGAAATGAACCTTTAAATGTAAAATGCCAGCAATAATTATTAATATAGTTATAATTTATAGAAAGGTGTTAGAAGGTGAATTAGAAAGTTAGGGCAGAAAGTAGAAAAACACAGATCTCAACTGAAGCTGCTTCTCTACTAATCTGTATCACAATCACTTGGCTTCATTTGGTTTCATATCTCTTCTTAGTATAAAGCCAAAGTTTGCCCCTCTCAAAGTTTTGAAAATGGAGAAATGCATGAAAGTAAAACTCATAAACCTACTGATCATGGCAAGATAATAACTGATGTCAATTTATTACTTTTAAGATAATTCTAGGGGGCTTCCCTGGTGGCGCAGTGGTTGAGAGTCCGCCTGCCGATGCAGAGGACACGGCTTCGTGCCCCGGTCCGGGAAGATCCCACATGCCGCGGAGCGGCTGGGCCCGTGAGCCATGGCCGCTGAGCCTGTGCGTCCGGAGCCTGTGCTCCGCAACGGGAGAGGCCACAACAGTGAGAGGCCCGCGTACCGCAAAAAAAAAAAAAAAAAAAAAAAAAAAAAGATAATTCTAAAACATGTTGAACCTTGTACAGTCTGAAAAACTACTACTTTCTTCAGCTGAATAGTAGCTATGTTATTGTATCAATATTATCTCTTAAAAATCCTACTACATTCTACATTATGCTCACATAGAATTTAGAAGAAATTTACAACGGCTTCTCATTCTGGATATTTAAATATCTAAGGAGATAAACTCATTTGTACTGTTTCAGATTGTATGCTACATAACGTCACACATCTTTTAAAGGACTTTATTTTTTTAGAGCAGTTTCAGATTCACAGCAAAACTGAGAAGACGGTATGGAGATTCCTATGTCCCTTTCCCCCATACGTACATCACCTCCCCCATTATAAATGTCACTTACCAGAGTGCTGTATTTGTGACACTTGACGAACCGACACTGACACATCATTATCGCCCAATGTCCACAGTTTGCTCGGATTCATTCTTGGTGTCATACAGTCTGTAGGTTTGGGCAAATGTGTGGTGACGTATATCCATCATTAAGGTATCATAACAGGATTTTCACTGGGCTGAAAATCATCTGTGCTCTGCCTATTTGCCCCTTCACGCCCCTCCACCCCTGACAGCCACTGATCTTTATGCTGCATCCGCAGTTTTGCCTTCCCCAGAATGTCATATAGTTTGAATTATACAGTATGTACCCTTTTCAGATGGGCTTCTTTCTCTTAGCGATTATGTATTTGAATTTCCTCCGTGTCTTTTTATGGCTTGATAGTTCATTTATTTTTAACTCTGAATAATATTCCCCTGTATGGGTGTACTAAAGTTTGTTCATCCAGCTACCTGTTGAAGGACACCTTGGTTGCTTTCAAGTTTTGTCAGTTATGAATAAAGCTGTCATAAACATTCATGTGCAAATTTTTGTGTCAGCATAAGTTTGCATTTCCTTTGGGGAAATGGATAAATACCAAGGGGCCTGGCTGCTGGACTGTATGGTAAGAACATGTTTACTTTTGTGTGAAACCACCAAACTGTCTTCCAAAGTGGCTGGACCATTTTGCATTCCCACCAGCAATGAATGAGAATTCCTGACGCCCCCATCCTTGTCAGCATTTATTGTTGTCAGTGTTCTGGGTTTAGGCCATTGTGATAGGTGTGTAGTGGTATCTCACGGTTGCTTTAATTCGCATTTCCCTGTTAACATAGGATGTGGATCGTGTTTGCATATGCTTATTTGCCATCTGCATATCTTCTTTGGTGAGGTGTCTGTTAAGGTCTTTGGACCACTTTTTAATTGGGTTGTTAGCAATTACCGAGTATTAAGAGTTCTTTGTGCATTTTGGATAAAAATTCTTGATCATATGTGTCTTTGAAAAATACTTTCTCAGGCTGTGACTTGTCTTCTCATTCTATAGACATTGTCTTTCAGAGAGCATAAAATCTCAATTTTAATGAAGTCCCACATTCATTATTTCTTTCATTCAGAACTTTGATAGGGACTTCCCTGGTGGCACAGTGGTTAAGAATCCACCTGCCAATACAGGGGACGTGGTTCAATCCCTGGCCCAGGAAGATCCCACATGCCGTGGAGCAACTAAGCCCATGTGCCACAGTACTGGGTCTGCATGTCACAACTACTGAGTCTGCATGCCACAACTACTGAGCCCTCATGCCACAACTACTGAGCCCGCATGCCACAACTAATGAAGCATGCACGCCTAGAGCCCATGCTCTGCAACAAGAGAAGCCACCACAATGAGAAGCCTGCACACCGCAACGAAGAGTAACCCCTGCACACCGCAACTAGAGCAAGCCTGCGCAGCAATGAAGACCTAATGCAGCCAAAAATAAATTAATTAAAAAAGAAACAATTTGGTAAAGAACGAATTTGACAGCAGTGTCGCCACGTCTCAGTTCACTTAGTAACAGAGCACCAGCCCTCCTGGCTTGAAGGGAATTGTTACAGAAAACATTTCAGAAGATATTTCTAGGGTCTTTCTGTGATGCTCAAATTTTCCTCTTGTCTGTGATTCAAGCTGCTTCTCCTCAGTCTCAGTACTTAAACCTTCACTGAGAAAATAGTAGTCCTCCAAAATGTACTTCAGTATTATTACTATTACCATTAAATTTAGAAGAAGGTAGAGAAAAGAGTTGGAGTTGGCTAGGAGAATAAATATAAAAATATATACAAAAGGAAAATTCTGACTGCTTTGTTAATAGAACTTACAAGATTAAAACCTACACAGGTCTCTTCAGATCTTAAAGGATTTTCTTCTAAAGGGTGATTTCAGTGCTTAATATATATGAATCATGTTCTTCACTACAACACAGTAATGTAAAATCGTCAGAGTTCACTATTGCAAGATTGATATGAACCTGAGAGTCAAGTCCACTAAAGAGGTTTGTTTTCCTTGCATTCATGCCAGATCAGCTAGAGTGAAATTATCCACTGGTCTAAGCAGCTGGTTCTGTGCAGCCCGGAGAATGTGTGGCGAAATTCTCTCCTTCACAGGGTGCAGGTTCACTGTCTCTCTCACATCCAGGTGGTTTGTAAAGACTGCCTGTTGCTGGTAACTTGAAATTAGAGGTGCTGTTAGCACCACAGGAGAATGAGAGATATGTAGTCTTAAACTCTTACGTATTTTTCCTGTGTAGCCCTTGCTTTTATTATCTACCTGGGATTTTATGCTCTGGGTTTCACTCACTTATCCATAAAAAACAATATTATGCAGAGACCACGGCTTATGCAACTGAAACGTAAAATCATGCAGGTAATTTACAGAAGCGTATCAACCCAAGAAAAGTATTTTGAACCTCAGAATTCCTGAATACCGTAGTCACTGAAAGAAATTTGCTCTTGGCTTTCAGATTTAGAGAAACCAGTTACAGATATCAGTTTAACAGGGGCTCAAACGTGGAATTCTGTGCACGACACTGTGCTGGGTTTCATGAAAGTCATAAAATGAGTAGTGCTCGTTATATGGCCACTACTTGCAGCTAATTGAAAGTTTTTCTAGCATTTACTTTAGCAAATTTTTTTCGGACATTTCTTTGGGGCATCATACTTAAATGTAATATGTCACTTAATCTAATTCTCATCATACTATTTTGTGAGGCTGTTAATCACGTAAGAATATAAAGGTGGCGAAAAAGGTTAAACGATTCACCAGATGCCTTAGTTTGTAAGATAAAAGGTGTTCAGTGAAGTGTATGTACCCATTGAGTCTGTGCTTTTAGCTATGACAATGTTCTACTACGTTCAAGGCCCTGACCATTGGGTAGGAAAGGCAAGAACGAAGAGGCCGAACTAAAATATAGATAAAACAAATCTCATAAAATGAGAAAATAGAGTGGAAGCATTGATAAGGAGCAATTAATTTGGTATTAAGTAGGAAGGGTTGAGGAAGACTCGAGAGAAATCAATCTTTTGTGCTTGGTCTCGATGTGTGAATAGAATTTCCATTGCTAAAAACGTTGTACTGACAGCAGTATTGGTTGAGGACAGCACAGAAGGAGAGGGAGAAGTTCAAAGGGTATTGCAGTCAGATAACGGCATGACCAAAGACGTCAGGAAATAAAAATTACACATGGCTCCTTCCAGGAATGATAAGTAAGCAGGAATGGATACGTAGAAACAGATGGGCCGTACACATATTTTGTCCAGTGGTTTATTTTGTTCAGTGGTTTTGGAGGTGCTGAATGCGGAGTCAAAGCATAAGCGACACATTTTGGAAAGACTGTTTTGTAATTCAGTTGTGTGTATCTCAGTGACCACAATAAATAGAGTCAAAAGCGATAGGTGACCAGGTTTTAATTTTTGGAAACTTTTCCCTCTATTTTAGGGAATTCCCTGCTGTAGAGACAACCTGAGAAAGAAGGTGAGAGAGTGAGAAAAATTAAGACATAAGTATTCTGGTAGCACCTGAAACAAGAGTGCGTGCATTCCTAGTGCTCCAGGTACTAGGGACCTTGACGATTATGTATGACATCATCAGTTAATGTTTTCCCTTTGGAATTTTCGCATGAAATTTTCGGTGTTATATTTCACTTCTTCCAACAGAGGTAACTTCCTCCACTTCCATCCTATTCTCTAGAGCTAAAACTATGGCCCTGTGCTTATGACTGGAGAAGAATGTCTATCTTTTATACCACTTTTATATGTTAAACAAATTATTTCATATTCATTTTGTTCAAACAAAGCCCAAAGCTGATAGTAGGATTTAGATGAATTCTGAACTAACACCTCTTCAAAATCATTTGAAGTTAAAGTTTGATAAATATTTAGACATCTAGCTTTTCAGAACCCCCAAATATGGCCTAAGTGTATAGTACCTATCCTTTGAGGTATCTTCATCAGTTTTTTGTTTTTTTTCTGTTGTTGTTGTTCTGTTTTGCGGCACGCGGGCCTCTCACTGTTGCGGCCTCTCCCGTTGCGGAGCGCAGGCTCCGGACGTGCAGGCTCAGCGGCCATGGCTCACGGGCCCAGCCGCTCCGCGGCATGTGGGATCTTCCCGGACCGGGGCACGAACCCGTGTCCCCTGCGTCGGTAGGGGGACTCCCAACCACTGCGCCACCAGGGAAGCCCCATCAGTTATTTTTAATAATCATCTTTATTGCCTTGTTTTGTACCTGCTGAAAGAGAATAAAAGTCATATTCAGAATGAGGAAACTATAGTGCATTATTTGCCACATGTGAAAATATTTCACTTGAAGTTAATAATTACAGTTAACATTTGGATTGGAATTTTTTAGGTTTTAGGTTGTATTTTAATCAATAACAGTTAAAGTTTATATAGATGAATAATACACTAAAAGTCTGGCAGTGTTATAGTTAGAAATATATTGATTATAGTTTTCTTTTGATAACTGAAAAATAAGAATTAAATACCATGAGTATATATCACTTACTTATGAGTTTTTATATATTCATACAAGTGTAACATATTAATCTTAGACCCGTTATTACATTTGAACTCCTTTAGTTATGCTGATAAGATAATTTTATCATTAAAAAAATCCTCTCATTGGAAAGAAACATTATTAGCACGTTAGTGCTTCAGGTGTTTTTGATATCCTGTTATCCTGTAGGAAGACTTTTTCCACATATTTTAAGAAAATATAGTATGAATCATTTCATAAATTGAAACCACAGGGAAAGGGGAAGCTAACAGACAAAGACATAGATTTTGAAACCTTCTTGGCTGTGGTCAAGGAGAATAACTTCAGACAATTATTCAAGTCTGGTCCCTGCTTAGCTTTCACTCTCGAATCTTCCTCCTTTGCTCCATATTTATCCTACAGTCTGTGGCATTACTTAAGGTTCCCTGAAAGATGTGAGAGATGAATTTTCACTCGGCTTCTTCTCCTCAGAGCACTTACTGTACACGTCTGTTAGACCGTGACCCCAGGACACGTGCCGTATGAGGTGGTTACGTCCCATCAGTCTGTGTGCCCTCTTGGGGGCAGGAGCTGTGTTCCATCCTTGTTACTTGAATGTCTGCCACCTTCCAGGGTCTTGCACATAGTATAGGTTGTAGGCAAGTTTGCTTCAAAAGAAATTAAACGTAACATAATCATGAAATAGCTGATAAACTTTAGACCAACAATATCTATTGTCCAAATGAACATATTGGAGAAACATGGCAAAATCCCAAGCAAGTGTTGGCAGGGAGAATAAACCATTTAAATGTGTTTGAACTTTTATCTTGTAGGGGTGACTGTGCTAGGAACTACAACTGCTAGGTTTTTAAAAAACATTGGAAGGTAATGGTTGCTGAGATGCTACTTGATTTTACTTAAATCACCTGTCGCAGCAGAACAGCTGGATAGGTATAGTTTGATGGGTTGGTTTATTATGGTTAAATTGAGCATGGAACAGTCTAAATTGATCAATAAAGAGACAAAATCCTGAACCATCCATGCCTTCGCTGTTTCAGTTCAGTTCTCTACTTACCTAAGGCCAAAATAGGAGGAAAAAATACAGAGTTTCTAAGCATTTCTGAACAACATTTTCAACACAGCTTTGTTAGAAAACAAAGCACAGACATTTTCAATGACAAGATGAAAAACAAATGCGGCAACTGACAGCATACATTATCCTATAAAACATTTCAGAGTAAATTACTTTTCATTTTCTTTGTCATAAATCTGTTGTCAGAAAGAATTTTTAAACGTTGTTTGTTTTCTTTCGTTAAGCATTTCTTGTTATGACGGCTGGGGGTTTCACTTCATATCCTTCACTCAGGAATTTTTGTAGTTAAAGCCATAGAGATCTCATCAGCTATGCCCATGTCACTGTCATTTCTGTTTTCCAAGTCATACCCTCGTTCTAGGAGATAGGTTTTGCTAAATGCAACTCGGTTTTCCTTGTATGAACTTGATTTCTAGGACTGGCTTATTTGCTCTTCCCTTTTCACTTAAGCCAGATCAGATAGATACTATGCATCTGTGCCAGAGATCTCAATTTTCTACGTAGCAATGTGATAACTCAGTGGATTTTTCTGAGAACCAGAGAGAATTAAATTTTGGAAACTGTGTTTTATGGTCTTCTGTCATTTTACATACAAAGATAAAAGGGAGAGTTAGGAATCATACTCATTGAAAGTTAAATTTTTCTTGCTTAATTACACAGCACTGTGTTTTTAATGTTAGAAATGGGAACGTTGGCATGGTTTAAGGGGGAAAAAAATGAAAAGTGCTACCGTACCCCAGCACCCTAGCCTAAACCATTGTTTACATTTTTGTGGATATACTTGTAGTGTTTAACTTCTGTACGGATGTATTCATTTCAGTTTTCTTTGGTAGTTCTTTTTCCTAAATTTGGATTTTGTATTTTTAGTTTTAATCTACTCTTTTTGTTTAACCTATATTTACGTTTTTACATCAGTAATTATTCTCCAATCTCATCTTTTTTCTTATAAGGAAAATCAATAATTTTATGAAATCGCAATCTGACATAACTGAAGCATTTTTCATTTCTGAAATAAACTCTCAACACTTCCAGTAATAGTTTTACTACATGCACAGCAAATGGATGGATTGAGGTGATATCTCATCGTTATTTTTATTTGCATTTCTTTCTTAATTACTGATGTTGAGAATCTTTCCACATGTTTGTTGGACATTTGTATATTATGTTTGGAGAAATGTTTAAGTCCTTTGCCCATTTTTTATCTGGGTTATTTGATTTTTTTGTTGTTGAGTTGCAGGGTTCTTTATATATTCGAAATATTAGCCCCTTATCAGATACATGATTTGCAAATATTTTCTCTCACTCCATAGGTCGCCTTTGTTAATTGTGTCTTTTTTTTTTTTTTTTTTTTTGCGGTACGCGGGCCTCTCACTGTCGCGGCCTCTCCCGTTGCGGAGCACAGGCTCCGGACGCGCAGGCTCAGCGGCCATGGCTCACGGGCCCAGCCGCTCCGCGGCATGTGGGATCTTCCCGGACCGGGGCATGAACCCGTGTCCCCTGCATCGGCAGGCGGACTCTCAACCACTGCGCCACCGGGGAAGCCCTAATTGTGTCTTTTGACGCAGAAATGTTTTGACTTTGAGGCAGTCCCTTCTGTATATGTTTGCTTCTGTTGCCCGTACTTTGGTGTCGTATCAAAGAAATCACTGTCAAGTCCAATTACATGAAGGTTTTCCCCTGTTTTCTCGTAGGAGTTTTAAATTTGTAATGTTGAAAACTTTGTCCAGTATCATTTTTAATGGCTGCACAATACTGCCTTTTAATATGAATGTATAATTGATTTAACTAGTTTTCTATTGTTAAATTTATTTTCAATTTTTCGGTATTGGCTGTATTTTGATAATGACCATTCTTATCATCAAATTGTGAACATTTTCATGAGTATTTCTGAGACCTTCTTTTAAAACTGAAATTGCTCAGGATGATACTTTTTTCTCTACACACTCAAATACGGTATTTGTTTCTTATCTAAATACGTCTTATAAGGCTGATAATAAGAAAACTACTTCAGAGTTTTGAAAAATATTGCATAATGCTAGAAGACACTGCAGCTCAATAGGTTAGTTTTACCTGTTAGTAAGTATACTGTCATTGTTAAAAAAGACTGTGTTTTAGGCATTCATACATCTGTAAACAGACCATGGAAAATCCATATAAAAGATAAGTTTCTTTTCATTCAGTTTTTGGCAATAGCCATAAAATACTAATATAAGTGTTATTTATTTATTAAGACTGACAGCCTCAGCACCCAGCTAACTATGGTCTGTAGTCAAAGGACATATTTTATGCATGTCTTCTGCATTTAGAAAACTGCAAGACAGGTTTTTGCACCTTAACGAAGAGATGGTTGGTATCCTCCTAGCTCCTCTGTTTTTGGAGGACATGGAAAAGTTTTCATATGGTGGCTGGATAAGTGAACGGTTTTTCCCAGTGCCGTGGCATGCTGGGCCCAAGAAAACTCTCAGTGATCCTACCTTTTATTATCTCTGAATAAGGCTGTTCCCAGATACATAAATATTATACAAGTGACAAAAATGAGTTTTCTTAGCATTCTGGAATTGGGATAACATTTCAGCAACAGTTAGATTTGTTTACAATCCTGCCAAGATACTCAAAATATATGTAAAAATTAGGATATGAAGTGTTCATTAGAGAGCTTGGTAAACTGGTTCCACCTTTTGCTCGATGCTGTCGTGGCCAGAAGGCCTGATTAACTCCTGGTAGCTGTGGCCCCGTCTGCAGGACTGTTCTGGAGAGGATGAACCTCAGTAAAGCAGGAGATGAGAGTCATGAGCTTTTTAACTGCTATTCAGACCTAATTTCCATTGAATAAGGGCATATTTATGATAAAGAATAAAAATGTTTACTGTATGTTCATACTTAATTAGCCTAATCGTTTTTATATCAACATGGTTTCTTCCTTATATTTCTTAGGCAAAGAAATAACCATAGAGACTGACTGTTTGTTTATTAGCTTAAAGTGTTTTCACTTAGGATGAAACGGCCCCTCTCTTGCAAATGCCCTTGGACATCACATTTGTTAAACAGTCAGTGACAGGAAAATTAATGACTTGAGAGATATTCAAGTAAATTATAACCTTTCAATCCTATTCATCTATATAGCCCTCTATCTTCTCAAAATGATGCCAATAGGTTGCTTACAGCCCAATTATGATGATTCTGGTTTACTTTTACTTGAACATTTTTCTCCAGTAAGTCGTTTTTCATTAATGAAGGTGCACTTTATAATCCCCACCACCCTGCCTTGTTGATGAATAAGCATCAACAGTCCACTTCTTCGCCAGCTCAGCACCCGTTTTAACAATGAGGAGAGTTTCCCACCTGCTCGTGGATATCAAAAGTCAGTGAATTCCAGGAGATACATAAACAAGCAGAGTGGACCTGTGCCTCAAACAGGGAGGGGTATTAGGTGTGAAAAACTTCCCTAGAAGGGTATTACATTGACAATTTCTTACTCTGAGTGCAGCCTGAATAAACTTACATTCAAGTTGGGTCTCAACCAACAGCAGTTGGCGTTTACGAAGCTCACTGTTAGTTCCCTCAAACTCCCAGGTTACCATCCAGTGGGCTTACTGATTCATCTATGTCTGTTTAAAGTTTCTCAGAACATCATACGCACTATCTACATTCAAGCCCATCATTTCCAAATCTAACCACTTGGTGGTAAAAATCATCCTCATATTTCCTTTTTTATTTAAAAACTCATCTATTCTGAATTATCTTTTTGACCCTCAATATACCTTCTCTCTCACAAACTTCAAAATGTTTTACTAATTCTTTAATACTACAGCACAGGACAATTTTCCCTTCTTGCTTCTTTGGCTGGTCTAATAATTGAGTTGACACAAGACAGATTAACAGGAGAAAAACAAATTTAATTTTATACGTAGGGAATCCCATAAAATATGAGACCCAAAGTCATGTCAGGCCACTGAAGTTCATATGCTGTCCTGTGCTAAGGAGTGGGATGGGGGCCTGGGGCTTCGAAGGGGCGGAGGGTGGTTCTTAGGGAGATAGGAGCAGGTGATTGAAATTAGATATTTGCCCTACCATGCAGTTAAGTCTTTCAGATGAAAAACGTTGTTCCAGGTAGTAGCTCTCTTTCTGGTACAAGCCCTCTACCTACATCATTTTAACCAGTTAAGGGACAGGTAAAAGTTTGAGTCTGCTGTGTCTTGAGTGCCTTCAGCTCAAAAGAATCCACAGGCCAAAGTAGCACATTTGGGCGTGGCATATTCTGCTTCCCTCAAATATGAAGAATTATTTAACCCTTTCAGTATTATGATGGAAGTTCGTAAGATCATATTCATTCTTTGAGTCTCTGAATTTAAGTATACATGTAGCTTTCTGAAATTTATGGGAATTTTACTAGCTTTGCTCGTGTTTGTATAGATATGCTTGACGTATCCTTTTTTTACCCACTTTTTTTGGTTTACTCTGGTAGTTGACCATGCAAAATACATTTTAAATTCCATATATATTTATTTAAGAATTTAACTTTTTCTTGATTACTCTTAAGATATTCTCTTCTTTCTATACATTTCATATACCCAACATCTATGTAATAAATACCTGCCTTTTTCCTACTTCTGTACTAATATTTAAGGTATTTCACAGATATTTAAGAACACAAGAAAATTCATAAAGCAGAAATCTGATAGACTCTGCTAGAAATGGATTATTCCCAGCTGAGTTTACACTATATGTGCTGTACAATTCAAACATACTGCCCCCTATTTCTGGAAGACAGTTTCTTACACCATCACCACCTCACTCCCAATCCAATCCATGAGTTTGTTATGAAATAAGTGTTGTTAAACAGAAGGAAACGCTCATAGAGATGGGGAAGGGCAAATTCTGACATGACATGGTGACTGCCCTTTATCTCAGCCACCAACTGCTCATTGCATTTTTTAGGGAAGCGGGAACTGCAGGTAAAATGCAACAGAACAAACACAGAAGGTTTCATCTCCCTGGTGCACTGTGCTTAGTCTGTTTGGACCACTCCAACAAATACTGTAGACTGGGTTGGATTAAATAACAAACGTTTATTTCTCACAGTTCTGGAGGCTGGGAAGTCTAAGACCAAGGCAGTGAGGACCCACCCTCTTTTGGCCGTGTCCTCACATGGTAGGAAGGATAAGACAGCTCCCAGGGTCATCTGCAAGGACCCTATTTTCAAATAACGTCACATTCGCAGGTACCAGCGGTTAGGACTTCAGCACGTGTTGGCGTGGGGTGCACACGCTTCAACCCACAATAGGAATGCAGAAGACATCTTTCACTGTTGAAAGGTCAGTGGAGTCTGCAGCAGCATTCACTTCTGAGGGGTGAGATGGCATAGATTCCATGTAGTAGCTGCAAGAAACCTTTCTTTACTTCTTGTCTACTTTTGGAGAGATTCTGACCACAATTCGAGGGATCTAACAGATTGTGTTGAACTTCCTGAAGTTACCAGTTTCATGAAGCAAAGCAAGTTTAATCCTGCTAATGTCCCATGATTCAACCTACTCACAGGTACACAGAGTCAGAATTATTATGGATTCAGAATGTGGCCATTTCTTTGACCCCCTGATTGGCATTCTCACTTTGCAAAAACAGACGATAGAGTTACCTGACGTAAATTGTTGCTGTTCAGTTTTTTAACCAATGTTTAAACTGACTCTAGTTAGATAATTTTGAGATTTATAAATAAACTTAACTGTCATGTATACTCAATAGATGTGGAAAAAACTGATCCTGTTAGACAATATAATCTTTTCTGAGTTAGGTCTGATGTGAATAAGTAAACTATCACATCACAGTTTTATCTCATAGTAACCAAGAGTAAAGCAAGGTGAATTGAAAGGATTGAAAATCCTGCATAAGCCCGTGAATTACCTTCAGACCTTTTTAGGGATGAGCTTTTGCTGTCATTCTATTTATTTACCCTTAGGATTTGCATACTGATTTTTTTTTTCCTCTCAGCATTTATCTAGATCGAGCAGCATCAAATTTATTTCTGACTGCTTTCCCAATTTTTCAAAGTAATTTATATTCTCATACTATGTTACAGGAACTGGCTCACCCCACTGCTGTCTCCCTAGATTTGCATTGATACTGCTTTGGAATTTGTAATGTCATCTCAGACCTCACTTGATTTGATTGAATTAATTTAATTTTAGATCTCACCACACTGTTTCTAGCCGCTTAAAAATGTTATCACCGAAAACATTTTCATATAATAACTTAGGTTTGTTTATGCAGATTCACTCAGGAAAGAGTCAATGTAGCTAAAAGCTGTTTTTGAAAACTACTCCTTTGATGTCATTGCTTGGGTTGATTAGTTTAGTGAACAAGCGCTCATGCAAAACTCATTGAAAAGCAATTCACACGATGGTAACTGAGTAAAAGAGTTACTGTGATGCTCAGATTTGATTCTTGCTTTTGACTGTGCATACTTTTGAGCATTATTTTAAAACTTTCGAAGAAGGTGTGATCTGGAAAACAAAATTACACAAACAATAGAGACCCGGTAGACAAAAATCAGGAATGAGATTTTTCAACTATTAGGACATAACATCGTGTATGTTAAGCATAGAGTTCAACCATATGTGTAACACAACTGACAAGGTTTTACTGAAAATTGAGCCTCTCAGTGATCCATTGATACTGAGGTGTTTCTCCTGAGGGTAGAGGAGAGGGAAACAGGTTCTGTTTAGAGTGGTGATAACCACCGCTTAATCTGTGCATTAAACATATTGTATTTCTCCTTCAGTTGCACATTCTGGCAGCTTGAAATGTGTTACCAGGGGCAAGGAGTTTCATTAGGTAGTGCCTGGAGGTAGCATGGTCTGATGGTCATAAATAAGAGAAACTTTGTAATTCTGACCTCATTGGACTGCTCTGGACAGATGCGGTCTTGAGCCACGGCTCTGATTTCTCTTCATCTGATGCTCATCTCTGTGCACAGTTTTAGGAAATTTATTGAGCAGGAAAGAACTGTTTCTGATGGAAAAGTTAGGCAATATCCAAAGTTGAAGTTGATTTGGATTAAAGGGCTGTCTTTGTATCTTTTCTGAAAATGTAGACAAGTAGGGTACTTGTAACTTATTCCGCAGTTTTTACCCTTAGGTTTTATGCTGTAGTAAATGGCCTTAACCTGTGCTTATCTCCTTTGTGTTTATAGTAGTGTGGACACAATTTTTATGCGTATACAATTGCCCCTTAAACAGTGCAGGGGGCTGGCGACACTGACTGTCCACAGTTGAAAATCAACTTGTATTTGACCCTCCAGATACGCGGTTCCACATCCAAGGATTCAGCCATCCCAAATTTTGTAATACTATAATATGTAATATTGAAAAACTCCATGTATACGTGGACCCATGCACTTTAAACCTGAGTTGTGCAAGGGTCAACTGTACTGTGAGCATGGATTTCTATGTGGGAAATCCCAAGTCATTAGGACTGTTTCATCAGATTCTTGGTTTTGAAATAGTGGCTCTTGCTGTTCCGAGGGGAATTTCCATGTATTCTCTTTAATGCTGTTTTCAAAGTACTGAGGCCGGAAGCTCGGCCTCTCTGCGCTGGTACTGAATTGAATCTCGGAGCCAGAGTTTTGGGTGAAGTAGAAAAGAATAGCTTTGCCAGGCATACGGAGCCACGGTGGGCTCGTGCCCCTGAAAGCCCACGTGTCCCTCCTGGGAGGATCTGGTAAGGAGTTTTGTAGCAACAGATCAAAGGTGGGGTTGCTGATAAGATCAGGGTGTGTGCAGGGCCTGGGCTGCTTTAATCTGGTCTCAGGTGATCTCTTGAAGAGCTTCTCTGGTTCCTTTTAATCTGGCCTCAGGTGGTCTTCTCTGGAATGAAGAATGCTGACATCTTCCATTTATTGGGGATTTCAGTTCTATAAAGAGCTCAAAAGATATTATGTGTATCCCTTGAGGTGGAACCAGGACCTGCCCCAAGGCTGCACTGTTGTTTCCTGACTGCTCCTCCCTTGTCTCTGCATCCCCTCCCTTCCCTGATGAGCAGCTGTTTGAATCTGCCCTTTGGGACTCAGGGAGTGTCATGGAGGCTGGAGTCTGTTTCCCTCAAACGAGGAATGGGGAACACAGGAATGCTGCCATGCCCAGGAGCCCCACAGGGTCCTGCTCGGTTCCAGTACCATGTACAAGAGACAGATAAAGGGGGAAATAGTGACTGAAGAGTGTACCTTTCACCCTTGAGGGGGGGAGAGAATCATACTTAGCAATTTAATAGCAATAAGAGGTAATGACTTTGTAATATTGAAAGTGCCTACGATGACAATACCGAAAACCAAGTCAACTGAGAAAATATTACTCCAGAGGAAAGAGCCTGTGGCCTCGGTATTGAAGCACTGCAGAGGATTGTTTGGCATTTGAACATTTGGATCATTCTGGCAGAAAACTAAGGGTAGAGTGTAACGTTGCCATGCCACGGGCAATGGATTTTCATGAAGGGTTTTTGCTGTGAACTTGTGAAGATGTTGTTGACAACTTTTATCCAATAAAAATGCAAATGCTATATACAGTAAAGGCATGAAATGCATCTTTAAAATAAAATGACTTGCATAGTCTCTTTACACACATGTTCTTCTGTTATGAGCATTTGAATATTTTGCAACATCTTAATTTCTTTGCCAATGGTTGCTGAACAACTGTAGAATTAAATAATGCTTTACCAACCACATTCTCAAACAGATGTTTTGGGAGGATGTTTTTTTTTTTCCTTTTAATTTATTTATTTATTCACTTATTTAGTTTTTGGCTGCATTGGGTCTTCACTGCTGCACGCGGGCTTTCTCTAGTTGCAGTGAGCGGGGGCTACTCTTTGTTGCGGGGTGCAGGCTTCTCATTGTGGTGGCTTCTCCTGTTGCAGAGCACAGGCTCTAGGCACACGGGCTTCAGTAGTTGCGGCTCGCGGGCTCTAGAGCTCAGGCTCAGTAGTTGTGGCGCAAGGGCTTAGTTGCTCTGCAGCATGTGGGATCTTCCCGGACCAGGGCTGAAACCCGTGTCCCCTGCATTGGCAGGCGGATTCTTAACCATTGCGCCACCAGGGAAGCCCTGGGAGGATGGTTTTAATCAAGGAAAAAAATCCTTTCTGAAACAATTCTGTAGTTTTAGCAGAATAACTGACAGCCTTGTTGTTCAGGGACTTGTCTCGAGTTAAGTCCTGAATTCTCCCTTTACTAGTTGAGTGACCTTAGGCAATTCACTTAACTTCTCAGAGGTCTACTTTTACTTATCTCTAAAAGAAGGTATCAGACTATTTCAAAGAGCTGCTGTGAGATTTGAATGAGATATGTAATTAATGCATTTAGCCTGGTGTACAATAGACATTCAATAAATGTCAAACATCGTTCACATTAACATAAGGCCAGCTGTTGCAGTGGCTTGCTCTGTGTTCCTACTTTTCAATTAACAATTACTAATCCGAAATATAAAGGTGACTCATTGAATTAATTCATCCTCCCATCTCACTGAATTCTATCATTTGCTTACACACATTGGAGCAATTAAATGGTTTTAGGAGCAACAGTGTTTTAGTGTGAACTTGGCAGTTCTAATATGTTGTATAAAATTTGCAACAAAACATTTTGCCTAATAGAGACCAGGTAATAATTGGAAGAATTAGGGTGCACACTAATAATTTATCTGTGAGTGTCTGTTGTTAAAATAACTTCTTTACAAAACCTGTGGACATCTTTCCCTGAATATTTTCTACCTTTGCAGTTTGCCTCCAAAGTTCAAACTCTTTCAGATGTTTTTCTTTTATATAATGCTTTAAGACTTTTCCAACTTTTTCTCTATGTCATACTTGAAGATTATCTCCCCAGTGTTTGCCAAATGTACATTGTTGTTTCCTTTAGTTTTTTTTCAAAGAATTCCTCCTTCCCTCCTTTTCTCAACCTACCTAAGACCTATTCATTCTTCATGACCTTATTCAAATTCGAATGCCCCTACCTCTTCTAGCAGTACTTAATAACTGTGTACACCGTTCATCCCATATAATCTTTAAGAAGAATCTCTTTGAGTGTTCACTTACACTGTTACCTTTTATCTAATCATTACAGACATCTTTATATCACCCACAGTGCCTGACACATTGTCTATGGATCTAGTAAGAAGGCAGTATGAAAGATAATGTCCTTCTTAATGGATAATGGGTTAAATACACTATTGATAAATGTAGGGCATTGAAGGTATATGAAATGGACAAGTGACAGTAAAAAGTTATTTTTTTCCTCAGTGATGATCACTGATCACACATTTTCAGAAAGAATTGGAGGGAAAATATTTTGTTTTTATAAGCAATTCAGAATCATATCTAACAGTAATCCTTGATGAACACCATGAAAATCTTTGACCTTTTTCTTAGGTATCAGAAATATTTCCTACTGACATGTATTTATTGAGGAGGATAAAAAGATGCACTTTCCCTCCTGTTTACATTTATAATTTCACTCTGAAAGACAGATTTTTTTAAACTATGTATCTTCATTATACCTTATTTGGAAAAGAGAGTTGCAAAGCCATCTGGCTTGGAAAACTGAGAACAATTTAAGTTGTTGATTTTAGAAGTGAAGAATATCAGTGTCACCTCTTGAAAATAAATGTTTGAAATGTAAATAACCACTAAAACTGTATTAGTAAAGTAAGATTCAGGAAATTTCATGACCTGAAGTCAATTTGTGGCCTAGATTTTATGATTTTACCTTTGAAATAGAGAATTCACAGGGGAAGACAATCTGATCTTTTGAATCTATGATTGGAAAAGAAGGCTTTGGTCTTTGACCTACTGAGGTGTCCAAGCTCATAACACGTAGTTTACTGTTTCCATTGCAACCAGAAACAACCTCCTCCTCTCTGGCAATTCCTCATCCTTTTTACATTTTATCTTGTTGAACTAAGTGTATTTCTATAAAGTATATCAAACCCTTTTGGAAATAATGAAGCATAAATAACATATAGTACGATCGAGAGATAAATAACAGGAAAATACCAGAGGAGAGGCATACAGACATGAATGAGGACGCCCGCTGCAGCTTACAAGATTTATTAGACAAGGTTATCCAGGAGTGGTATTTGCTATTGCAGCCGGCCCTATAGTTATGATACTTGGAACTGTTGATACGTCTTCTATTTGTATTTTTTTAAGATCCCATATCATCATTCAAAAACGTTTAAAAAATATTAATGGCAACAGCAAAGTAGCAACACCAAAGGCATACATCCTGTTGCAGAAGTGTCTGGATTATAAATATGAACAGCATCAATAATGTTAGGACACCCGAGGAACTGGTCTGTGGCCTTTTAAATCCTACTTTGGTAGGGACTGTCGCTACTATAATGTATTCAGGTATGCGTGTTCCAATTTTCTTTCAGCTCTTTTTTGTTATATACGTAAATTCATAACGTAATATTTGTGTATATAGAGTTTTTGATGACTGCCCCAAAAAAGCAGAGAATACACTTAAAGATGGGCTTAATGTTTTCAAGAACCTAAGAGATGGCAAAACAATTTGTATCAGGTTCCACAGAGTTAGTAATTACAAAATAAGTACAACATAAAGATATAATATGTAAAATTCCAATGTTTTAAATTTCTGCTCTTTATAATCTCAACAACATGACTGTATATTTAAGGTTGGAGCAATGAAAAATGCAGACTTGGCCGAGAAAGTTAGATAGATTGGTCTATAAACACATGTAAACATACTTATACATATGCATGTTTTCAAACTTATAAAAATAGTTTGAAGCTTATATTTTATTATCCCTATTTCCTTATTTTATCCATTACAAAAAATAAAGGTTTTAATTTGAAATGCTACCTATCAATACTTTCAAATATTCTCTATTAATATCGTTCAAGGGTTAATAAGTCAAAAGAGTGAGATGACTAAGTAGTCACTGACAAAAAATGTAGCATATAGTTAAGAATGAAAGACGGCTAGCAGGTTTCATTTACTTATTATTATTTATTTGTGTATGCTTCATTTTTGATGGAAATTAATAGTAACAGGGAAGCTATAAATTTCCCTAAGTCTTAATTACAAGTAACTATTGCAATGCCTTTACTTCAGTGTTGCCAACCAGGTATTTGGTTGAAAGGGTATTGGATTGAGCTAAATTACACAGCAGAAATTGCAGTGACTACAGGTCAGTTCTTTCTCGGCTGGAATGACATCCATTCCCTTTGCTGCACTGGTAGGGTGCAAATCTAATTGTTGTAATCATCTTCTAAAAAAAAGGCTAAATTGCTTCTGGTTGCCCACAGGAAAAGTCTACATTTATTAATTTGCCTAACATGTCCATAAAGATTAGCTCTTGCTGGCATCCAAGTAATGTTTTTTTCTAGAGTGTCTCGTATCCACTGTGTATTCCAGTCTAATATACTTTTATTTCAAGTCAATAAATTTGTCACATTATCTCTCGCCTCCAGACATTTGCATACACCCTTCCCTCTGCTGGGAGTCATTTTCGCTTCCACTCATGTCTTTGCTTCACTTTGCTCTTACTACTTGCTTGTCATTCAGGTATTGATGTAGTCTTCCCTTCCTTCAAGAAGCCTCATTTCCTAAAACGCCTTAGTTTGCTCACCCTACACTCTGTAATGATGGGATTGCGAGACTGCTGGTCTGAATTCCCTACAGGCCTTCCCATCAGTGAGTGTGTTTGGCACATGCTTTCATTCTCAGCCCCGAGCAGACTACTTAGAACATAGTGCACGTGTAGCAAACATTCGAATGAATAAACCACCACATCCTCTGGAAAAAAACGCACAAGTATGTAATTAGGCAACTAGGTGAGTTTAGGTAGTGATTAATTCCTTTACTAAACCAACCACTGATTCTTTCAATAGGTAATTTTTGAGTAAAGTTTTCTGTTCCTGACACAGAGTTGGTCATTGGTAAAGGTTTGATCACCTACCTTTGGTTAATGGAAAGGGAGAATGCGTAGGAGCTTAGAAGTTTTAGGCTTCTTAGAGGTATTCAGAAAATTACATATTCTGAGTAATATAAGTTAACTTAATGTATGTTTAAGTTGGATTACAAAGAATTAAGACTGTTAAATATTATATAGTCAAATGTAAAAGCTAGAATAAAAAAATGTGATATAGGGCTTCCCTGGTGGCGCGGTGGTTGAGAGTCCACCTGCCGATGCAGGGGACACGGGTTCGTGCCCCGGTCTGGGAAGATCCCACATGCCGCGGAGCGGCTGGGCCCGTGAGCCATGGCCGCTGCGCCTGCGCGTCCGGAGCCTGTGCTCCGCAACGGGAGAGGCCACAGCAGTGAGAGGCCCGCGTACTACAAAAAAAAAAAAAAAAAAAAGTGATATAGGGCTTCCCTGGTGGTGCAGTGGTTGAGAATCTGCTTGCCAATGCAGGGGACACGGGTTTGAGCCCCGGTCTGGGAAGATCCCACATGCCGCGGAGCAACTAGACCCGTGAGCCACAACTGCTGAGCCTGCGCGTCTGGAGCCTGTGCTCCCCAACAAGAGAGGCCGCGGTAGTGAGAGGCCTGCGCACCGGGATGAAGAGTGGCCCCCGCTCGCCGCAACTGGAGAAAGCCCTCGCACGGAAACGAAGACCCAACACAGCCCAAAAAAAAAAAAAAAAAATGTGATAAAGCATTTTAGCAGATACATACCCTTAAAATACTATTTAACTGTATTTTTCATACTTCAAATGCAGTAATTCATTCACCTACAGCTCTTCAAAGGTTAATAGATTTGTTCTTTGTGGAGGAAAAAATCACATGTGGTTCCAAGTAAAACTGGATCTTTCAGTTAGTGTTCCAGATCCTCTTGTGCAGAATGGATTGTGTGTGGTTGATGGAGATGGTCATTTCAAGGAAGCATGTAGGCTCACAAGCATTGAGTAGCTCTAGCCTCTGTAGGAGATCTTTGTCTTAGTTTAATAGTTTATTTTTAGAAAGTCACAGAAATGCTCCATAAAGAGCAAAACAGCCACAGGAAAGCAGAGTTTAACAAGAATGAGCTATGACTAGAATTGTGGTTTTTGGAATAATACATTAGGTTTGTAATCAATTATGGATGAAATGTCTGGTCCGTATTTTTCCACACCATCTACCGGCGTCTCATCCCTCACGTCAGAACCGATGATGGAAGTAGCACCTTTTCTGTCATAACTGTCTGGACCCAGAAGGGTATGGTACCAGGAGATCAGCAATTAGCATCAGAAGTCAGTCATCCCGAGGCTGTGTTTTCTAGAGTTCATCTAGAGAAAAATAATCCTCCAGTTGACGCTGGGTGCGTGTACGCACACTCACACACGCTGACCTTTATTTGTACTCTTTTGAATTGGAAACCTGACATTTTCCGCTTGTGTGTGAAAGCAGAGCAAATCTGTCTAAACAGCCCTGAAAATAGGAATGTGGCATCCCAGCGACACACAGGAAAACAATTCGATTGGAAGGACTTTTTAAGGTTCCCAATGCATATTAGCATATATACATTTATTAGCTGATTATGTAGTTGTTATATTGCTGTTCTTTAACTGTCACGTAGCAGAGTTTACTAAAATTTTATGCCTAAAGAGTCGAGAGCTTTTGGTTAAAAAGAACAATAACAAAAAAGAACAAATCTTTCCAGAACTAATTTTACATATCAGATTTTTTGACACTACTAGAGCTAATATTTTCATTAACGTTGTTGATAAACATCTAAGGCCATTATTCCTAAAATGCAATTTAGATTTATAAAGTAATAATGTTAATATAACTTCTTTCAGTTTATAGATGACTCAAAGAGAAAAAATCTGTATAATTGAACTATTTGACAACCATTGTTTCTGCAGTCACACATAATTTGCACAAGCTTAATTTGTGGAAACATTAGGAAGACTTACTCCTTGAATCTAAGATTGAATCTACGCTTTACAGAAAAAAGTAGCAAAGTTCAAGAAAACGCTTCCTTGTCACGGCTTTAATACTGGAATATTTCACAATCATTCTTTTTTTGGACAAGAGCTAGACGCATTTGTTACAGTTCATAAAGATAAACAAAGATGAAAATAGGCATTGAAGAAACTTACATTGTCAAAATACGACCCCAAAAGCGTTTGCAGATTCTTTACCTGCAGATTATATAACATTCAGAAGACAAAATCCCTGTTCTCGAAGAACCTACAATCTGGATGAGAGCAGATAAGAGACAGTACATCTTACTTCAACCTGTGGTGCCTGTGTATGCTAGACGTCACACAAGCCAACTGTGGCAGAATTTCCAAAGCAGCCCAGGTCCCTTCCGGTTAAGAGTCAGAGAAAAGTTCCCAAGGGTAGTGGTTCATCTTACGCCAGGCTTTTTATTAATAATGATGCCTGCGTTCCACCTTCTGCATGGGCAGTCCTTGGGAAAAACCTAACCATTGGTGCTGCTAATAGATACTCTGTTACCTTGCCCGGAGGCTCCTCTGTGGCCGTGTGAACACCAAGAAAAAAAAAAAAAAAAGACCGTCTTTCACTAATCTTGGTGTCCAATCCAGAGCCTGGCATATCAACATGCAACAGATGCTTATTTTGTTTGTTTAAATCTTTAACAATGTAGGCTGTGCTGAATTATCTTTGCTGGCGTGAGATGTGTCTGTCGGTGCTACCTGTTCTTCAACATACCTAAGGCAGTGGCTGAACCTCATAGCGCTTAAAAACTGGCAGTGTGTATACTGTACTTGAAACTACGGCTCTCACCGAGCGTTTGTGGATTCAAAAAATCCCATGAATATGTTTCTTTGCTGGCTTTAAAAAATTAGTGTAATCGAAAGCCATTATATAACCAGGCTTCCCTAAATTCAAAGGCGCCTTTAAAGAAGGTACCGTTTGACAGCTGTTTTCACGTGATAGGCTGAAGTGTCTTTTAACCTTCAGTGGTCTTTAAGCAGAGACATAATTAATAGGCACTTGTTCTTTTAATCATGCAAGAAATATAACTCTTTCATTTACAGTTTGCTTATTAGCCCTCAGCTGTCTTTATGGCACGGATCACCACGCAGGAATACCGTCGCGTAGACTAAATGTGAAAATGCTTATGAAGAACTAGAATCCAAATGATTCAGTTCGGGGTCAGTTTGCCACCTAGGCGGTGCCTCAGTTTCTGATGGCTGCTGTGACAAAGTGCTGCAATCAGTGGCTTAAAACACCGCAAGTTCACTCTCTTATAGTTGTAGTGACCACAGGACCAAGATGGATGCAGGGGCACTGCTTGCCTCCTGGAAGCTCCAGGGGAGAATCTATTTCTGGGCCGTTTCCAGCTTCTAGAAGCTGCCTGTGTCTCTGGGCTCCTGGCCCTACAGCTCTCCTATCTCTGCTTCCAGGCTCACACCTGGTCTGACTCTTGGCTTCCTTGTCCCTGTTATAAGGACCCTTGTAATTATTCTGGATTACCTGCATAGGAGCAATGTAATCTCCCCATCCCAAAACCCTTAGTTTAATCACATCTGCAATGTCCCTTTTTCTGTGTAAGGAAACATACCACCACATTTCATGAAGTAGAATGTGGACATTTTTGAGGTCCACAACCTAACCACTGTGTGTATCTAGATTAATTTAGTGAAGAGAGTTCTCCCAAGGGAGGGCAATTTAGTTACCTCCTCTTTTAACCCTTGGTCTGTGAGGTCTTCTTAGGGAAGCGGGAACCATGAGTAAAGGAGACAGGCAGTACTGGTCTCATTTCTATCTGGAAAATTCATAGCCATCAAGGGTGCATATTTTCATTTGGGATAGAGGGATAAAGTATACTCTAGTTAAATCTTTATATAGTTATATTTGCTCTCACATTTTAAACTCCTTTGGGAACAAATAACCAAATTACCTTAGAGCATTTTTTTAAGGTCAGACTTAAAAGAGTGAGTTGTCAAGTCTTGATGTTGCCACTTTTTTCCTGAGGTTGTCAGAAGTTGTCGTGAACATATGTTTCTTACGATTGATTGGATTTGAAAGAGAATACGTAGTCTAAAACTCTGAGTAGTCGCTCTTGAAAACCCAACATTCTTATTTTGCTTGAAATTGATTTTTTACTTTGCCAATGTCAGATTTCCTAATTATTTATGTTCGACATATGATTTAATTAACTATATATATATACTTACGTTCAAGCTGTTTATTGAGGATATGAATTTCTTTCCTTTACGTGTATCCTTGTTTTTTTAGATGATAACTTTCATTAGGGTTGGAAATCATTGTCTCTTTAATACTGCGGTAAAAAGTCCTCCTCTTACAAGGATATTTTTCTGATACTTCATCTCTATGCTTTGTATCAAAGAAGGACGCTTATAGTAATAAATACCCCACTTGTCTTTAACTGCAGAATATAAATAGGAAGTATCCTACTCTGTTTATTTGGTTTATAGATAACTTTTGAACAGTCTTCTAACATTTCAAAATGCTATAACTTCATTTATAAACATTTACTTTTCTTGATAGTCAAGCTACTTTCCAGGGTGTTTTGTGATCTACAGTAAAAACTTTTGGGGGACAAATTCCTCCGATGTTTCCAAACTAAGGTTTAGTTAACATTATATATGTTGAAAGTACACGTTCCATCTAATGGCTAGTGTCATTAACTATTCAGCGTTTCCCTTAAAGCTTGAAAGTGTCAGGCACTTCGGAGAACGTTCATGTGATGTGATTATTTTGTGCTAGAAAGATAGAAACAGCATTTTAAAAGAAAAGTGAGTTTTGTGAATTACCTGTATTTGCCTTAATCAAAATGTGAAACGTGTTCCACTTGATCCTTGTGAATGGTTTCTGTGGCATTTGCCACAGTGGTCATTAAATGAGATAGAAATAGCCCGATGTGTATTCGGATCCTTTCCGTGTTTCAGAACTAAAGAAGTGCTGGCTGCTTTTCTGCTTCCTGAACCTCCGCAAGAACAAATGTTCTCACAAACTGCACATTAAGAGTTCTTCAATTCGTTCCTATTTCCTCTCGCAGGCCAGCTTCTTAATAAGCTTGGTCAGGTGTTTCTGCTCTATATTCATTTAATTTCTTCAACTTTTCTCATAAGCTTTCATCCTGATTTAAATGAAATCCTGTTACAAGTTACAGTCCAATTATAACCAGGCTCATTCACTAAGTATAAGTCCTTATACGAACTGATTTCACTACTTTGGAGGAAAAATTAATGTGCGTTTAATATCTTAACTTTTTTCAGTTTTCAGGAAAACAATTGATGTTTCATACACACATTCATGTACAGACACATATAAAAATATACACAAATGTTTTCATCATGAAGTAAGGTTCCGAAGATTTTCTATTCTAACCCTCTCTTTTTATATATTGCTCAAACTAGGTATTCACATACCTTAAGGGAGGTAAGAACAGCTGTAGCACTAGGATTCTGATCTCTTTAGGTGAAGTCCATTTTCTGGTCAATTTTTGACAACATGTGCAGTGAAGGATATAAAGCCTGATGGCACACGATGCACCTGGGCTGAAGGCCCCATCGACTCTTGTACAGAACGTGACACTCCATCGAACCCCTGCTGCAGTTGTCATCGTGACCTGTCCCTAGGCTGACACTTCGGTAGCATATGCCTCATACAGTATGAGTCCAGACGGAATGTGATTTTAATTATCTATATATCATTTTCTTTACCATTGCTAGGTAATACACAAGTGACGAATGAAAGAATGAATGTGGATCAAATTGTTCATGGTCATATTCCCTTGTCTTTGTTCACATCTTCCATGCTTGTTCACTTCTTTTTAAATGTCTGATCATTTCATGGTCTGGACTTTTGGTTCTTGAGCCTGTCTTCTGCCAACGTTAGCGGTCTTTCACCAGTGTCTTCTTACCTTTCGCCATCTTGAAGGATTTCATTCTTTAATATCTTTCGGTATTTTTTTTCTTGCTTTAGTTTCATAATCATAGTTTGTGTTCCTAGCTTTATCTTACATGTTTGAATTTCAAGCTGAAGTTTCAATAGTATAGTTTGAGCCCTGGCAGAAAGTCCTTATGTTTTATTAACTTAATAAATGTTCCCTAATTCATGACCCCGACCGTCAGGAGGAATAGAATAGCTCAAGGTTCCTGTCATGGAATATGTGAAATCGACCAGAGGTGGGGTTTGAACTTCAGGTCTGTCGCGTGGTTACAGCTCTGTGATGTTGAAAAAGTGACTTAGCTGCTTGCAATTTAAATTTTCTTCTCTGTATCATGGAAACAGTAGCACCTAACTTAGGAAGAGTATTGTAGGAATTAATGAGACATTCTTTACCAAGATTCCAGAACGCGTGATATCCTTTTACAGAGAGGCTATTTTTCATTCACTAATTTGAAAATATAATTTATTAGACAAAATGGGAGGCGGTCTGAGCAATCAGATACTGGTTCACATGTTTAAAGGCCCAGGCCAACGGGAAAATTTTTTTAAAATGGTGTAACGCCCTCTGCTCCCAAACTTTCAAAAACTTTTTTTTTTCCCGAAAACTTCAACCTTTTCTCAAAGGGAATAATCACCTTTTGGAATTGTCCTCATCCTTTTAATTTACGTACATCTTACTAATTCTCAGGTCCTTCTCTATAAATTGTGAGGAGATGCTAAATTTTTATGTGTGAAGTGTGTGAGATGTTCAAAAAATAACAACCAGCCATTATTCTAGGGCTTTCTATTTCTCACATCCTGATTCTGAAATATTGAAAGCATTATCACCCACATATGTTATTTATTTACTTGTGAATTTGTTTAGTATTCACCTTCCCTCTAATGCAAGTTGCATGAGGACAGGAATACTGCCTGTATTTATTTACCACACTTTCTCCAGTACCTAGAAAGGCACATAGCATACTGTTGAAGTTTCATTAGTATATACTGGATGAGTGGATGGATGAATGCATTTCAAATATTAGATATTCCTCTGTAGACATTTGAAAGACTAGTTTGCAAGCATTAATCTTTCTGGAATAGTTTAGATAAAACAAGATTTCTCAAATCTAAAGCAATCCTTGAGATTTTGTTGAAAAACACAGGACTAACCATTTTGTTATCTTTCTTCAATAAAAATAATGAGGTTTGTTAAACCTAAGCAGAGAACTTAGCCCAATTACTAGCTACTCAATAAATATTAACTGTTAGTCATTAATTAGTTTATTAATACACTTAAAATCATCAGGCCTTGAAATGAATTGTTTAAAACTTATCGGTAGTGTACAAAAAGAATTAAGAATTTTATCATAACGATAAATAGCTAAGAACTGCCTCAAATTTCATGTGTGTCTAATACTTAACTCCATGGACAGCTTTGCTTTTAAAATATAGAAGAAGATATTTCAGCTTGATTATTAAGCATGATTAACGTTACTTCTTATTTTGCAAGGTACAGCATTATTAGAGAACTTTTATGAAAACAACCATCAATAGTGATGAATTTAGATGCATCCAAAATGAGTTAATTAAAATGACAGCAGAATTTCACTAATGATCTTGCTATAAATGAGCGGCAAATTCTCACCCTGAGCTTGAACATGTTACCTTTTAAACTGCCCAGTGTACAACACAACAAAAATTAAACTGAAATAAATTAATACTTTAAGAAATGTTAAAAGGAGTAATTGCTATCTGGTCTCATCAGGGGTGTTAATGTACATGAAATGCATCTTATTATAAAATAGCAACAGCTGGCCGTAGAGTAGTAATTTCCTGGGCTGTACTTTTAAAATAAAGGTTAACTGGACACAGTGATTTACTGTAACAGTAGATGGAGTTGAAATTACACAGCTGATACATGTATTGGAAATAATGGCCTGTATACAAATTTCCAATTTTATTTGTAATTATTTTACAGTTTTCATGTAAATGATTCAGTTGATGACTTTAAATCAAATCTTAAAGATATATATTTAAAAGAAATATTTATTTTAAATAAAATATATTTAAAAGATATTTCTTTTAAGTAAATGTGAGATATATATTTAAAAGAAAAATTCTTGATAATTCCCTGGCGGTCCAGTGGTTAGGACTCAGTGCTTTCATTGACGAGGGCATGGGTTCCATCCCTGGTCAGGGAACTAAGACCCCCCAAGCTGCGTGGTGTGGCAAAAAAAAAAAAAAAAAATTCTTAACTCTGAAATCTGTAGGGAAGTGATAGTAAATTTAAGCTACAAATAATACTGTGCACGTTTCAAATAATTTCAATAATATTTGAAGATAAAAACTATCAATTTTTAAATTCACCAAAGTCATCCGTTTTTGGACTTACATTTTTGTAATGCATAGGGAATGGATCATTTTGGAAAAATTTGAGAGTGCCATTAAGAATGTGTCCCTTACATTGAAATGAAATAAGATTTCCTAACAGTACATGCTATGGTGTTATTTTGCAGTTTAATATTAAGTACGATAGAGTATAAGGTTTTTCAATGACCTTGTTAAAAATAACTAAAATGTGGACATTATTTTTAAATGAAAACATTATTTAATCATTTAAATGCTAAATCTTTTGACAGAGTTATAATCATTTTCATTGAGAAAGAGATTTATTGTTCCTTTTATGTCATTCTCATTAACTTGTGTAAGACGTGCTTATATAACTTAACTACAATGTAACAAGATTCTCCGCCTTTCACAAATGTAATTTACAGAAGAGCAGGAGATAAGCCAATACGCAGTATTACACTGAAATGAATCATCACTGATAACTGCACTTCTTCCTCTCTCTGCTTAGCTTTTTATCTTTTCTCTTCCTAATGTATTTGTGGATGATGAGAAATTCGAGATGGATTCTGTTCTAACAATTATACAAACTGCTGCACTCTCATTTCCTGACAAACTAGATTTGGGCTGAAAGGGGTGAAAAAAGGGCACAGAATAAGAACTTCCTTTCAGGCAGAGTGTGAATGTTGGGCAGGAACCTGTTGGCTGGACAGTAATTTGGGAAGATGGGGAAAAAGGAGAACTAAGCCCCTGCTGTATACAGTGTTGCACATTGTACGTTCAGGGCAGAGCCCTCATTCCCGTAGCAAAAGATGTATAAGAAAGTAAAATATATGCGGAGCTTAGCAGAGTAGCAAACAGTAACTTATTGTTTCATGAATACTGCTAATATTTTAAATACTCTTCTTAATATTTATCTTAACTACTGAAACTACATTGATTTTCCGCTGATGGACTGTGCCAGTTGATTTGGCCAGGTGAGTACACGGAGCTAGAAAGTTTATAGAGTGGTACCTAGTGTAGTTACGGATGGGACTGAATCAGATTCATCTCGCTGCTTTGCTTGCTTGATTTCATTTATCCATTCACTAAGGATTTATTGATAGACACTGTTCTAGGTGACTTGGATGCCAGTATAGTGAAAGAATCTTGTCTAAAATAAACTTTGAGTCCAACATGTGCAACCTTCGTTGCAACCATACGATAAGGGCTTTGGTGTTCAACGTGTACATGGCAGTATGGAAACTCAGGAGGGAGTGCTTTATTGCCTGGAGAGATCAGTCAAGTCCATTTGGACTCTGAGCTTGCAGTAGAGGTTCAGCATTTGCATGGCGGGATAAGACATTCTTAGCTGAGTAAGCATTATGGGTGAAGACAGGATGAGAGAAAGTATGACTTATTCAGGGATTTGAGTGAATGGAGAGTGACAAAGGAAATGTATTTACTTTTCTATTTCCCTTCTTTATTTTTTAACTCGTTCTATTTACTGCCTCTGCAGTTGGTCTGTAAGTAACCTTGCTGGTATCATTCAGATTCCAGTATCATTCACACATTGCATGCTGGGAAAACTGAACCCTCTGACATTGAATGGTGGTTCTACCTTGGAGAGGTTTTAAGTTGTCTATACTAGTTTTCTATCATTGAAAGAATAGAATGGTTACTTCATTTCAAGGTTATAGATTATATTAATAAAAGATATAGGAAATGTTGAGGGGAAACGTTTATGATTAAAATTTGGAAGAGTGATCTTTTCATTCTGCTTTTATAAGTGACCTTCAACAATTTAACTCATGGATTTCCTTGTTGCAGAGTAGTTTGAGGCAAGCACTAATTTATTTATTTATTTATTTATTTTTGGCCACGTCGGCTCTTCGTTGCTGTGTGCGGGCTTCTCATTGCAGTGGCTTCTCTTGTTGCGGAGCACGGGCTCTAGGCGCGCCGACTTCAGTAGTTGCGACGCACGGGCTTCAGTAGTTGTGGCACGTGGGCTCAGTAGTTGTGGCTCTCGGGCTCTAGAGCGCAGGCTCAGTAGTTGTGGCACACGGGCCCAGCCGCTTCGCGGCATGTGGGATCTTCCCGGACCAGGGCTCGAACCCGTGTTCCCTGCACTGGCAGGCGGATGCCCAACCACTGCGCCACCAGGGAAGCCCAAGCACTAAGTTTTAAAGATGCAGTTTATTTAGTCATGGCGAAGGTACAGATGATAATCCTGTCAGCAGTTTGGAGAGAAAAATGGATACCTCGAGACAAGGCTATTGTGTAATCCTCATGCTTGCCTAGAAGAATATTGCCATGATGCCGGGGTAGCAGAAAGCTTAATTTCTAACATCTTCTAGATCTTGAATTTGTTACTGGATGTACAGTAGCTGTGCGACTGTTTGGAGTCATGACGGGCCTGATTCACTTCTGGTTTTGCACCGACTGGAAGTTAAAGAAAGAAAAAGAATCCAGCGATGCTTTTAAGTTGTTGGAGAGCCACGTGCAGATGACGTGTTTCTTTCATTGATCAGAACGCAGAATTGACTCAGTACCTTAGGAAAAATGCTTAGAAGATTCAAGCAAAGAAATAAATGTTGTTGTTTATAAAGGAGCTTAGGCAAAGAGCTTTGAAATATCTAGGATGATGGTACGCTTCCAAAAGAGATAGGCACTTAAATATTTAGGACTGAAAAGGTTGCCTACGTTCTCTAGTAGAAACAGATTGTAGTGATGCTTCGTGTTTTTGTCTTGTTGTTAAATGGAAAATGTAGAGCACAAAGTTTCTGACGGAAGAGGTGAGTGAGCTGGAGTTGTAGGTCCTGTGCTCGAGAGCACAGGTTTGCAAACCATGGCCTGTAGGCCAAGTGCGGCCACTGCTTGTTTCTGTATGGCTTGCAAAGTTTTGTTTTTTTGTTTTTTTTACATTTTGAATGGTTGAAAAATATTTTGTCACCTGTGAATTTCATGTCATTTTCACGTTTTAGTGTCCATAGGTAAAGTGTTATTGAAACAGAGCCGCTTCATTTACTGACGTGTGGCCTGTGGCTGCATTGCGCAGCCACGGCAGAGATGAGTACTGTGGACAGACGATCCAGGCTGAAAATCCTCAAATATTTACTATGTGGCCTTTGACAGAACGTGTGCCAACCTCTGCTTTAGAATCAAGGAACTATACATAATACTCAGGAAGGCTTCAGAGAGTTCAGAATGCAAAGACATTTGTGTAACTTCCTCTAGGTTTCAGTTAAAGTGCAAAGAATTGTATCCGAAAGCAAAGATAGAAGAAAAGTTTCTTTCACTTCTCCTTTGTGAAAAGCTGTGAGTATATATATGTTTGAGCCTGCAAGTCCATAGTTTACAGAAACAGGTACGTGAAGGTGGGTGAGCCCAGCATATGGGTTTACCGATGGATGGGTGGTTGGAATTCAGCCCAAGGAGAAATCATCAACAGCTAGCGGCTGGCCAGCAGTAAGGAGAGGTGAGTAGAGCTGTGTGCATCACGTCTCCCCCACTGTTACTATCCAGAAAGTCAGGCGCCGTATACTTCAGACGTCAGAGTTGCAATTCACAAGTCTGCAGTAGGTGTTCTGTCCTTTATAAACAGATTTAAAACACCAAACAGAACAGGTTCAGCTCTAAATAACAGAACTGAATCTTAGGAAAATAGATCCACTTTATCTCCAACTGGACTGCCGTGTACTTGTCATAGTGTAGTAGTTCTCAACTGAGAACAAAGCTGAGAGAAACTCCCAAAGAAAACCACTGGACAGTGTATGACTTCCCTTCAGGGTCTGCTGACTAACTCAAAGGGCTGAAAGTAACATCAGTAAATAAGAATGGTATTACCAAGTCTACTTACTCTAGTCAGAATATTCAGTTGCATTTAGGTGTTGTGGTTAGGGGAAGAAAACAACATCATTTCTGTAGGTAGAGCGTTTTGTTTTCTGAGAAAACCAAGTTAAATTTTTTCCTAAGGTTTCTTTCCTATGCTAAAAATGAGAAAACTTTTTCACGGGGAATTTATAGATTCTCATTCTCTAAATTTTTCTTTTTAAGGAAGGTGTTGATTAGTTCTGTTTTGCTTTTTTGATAAACCTCCTTCTCCCCTCAAAAGGGGCACAGGGGATTGATGGAAAAGATCCTCCCAATTTACTTTTAACAGTTTTCCCTGGAAAATAGTGCCACCCCCCGCTTTCTTTTCCCTTAACGCTCTTTCCTTCCTCACTGTTCACATTCAGGAACTACTTAAATATAATTCTGATGGCTGAGTATCCAGCGTAGTTTGTAGTTTTTTGGAATAAACTCTCCCTCTTTTCACCTCCATGCTCTTCTAAGCACAACAATGTATTTTATTGAAGCGTGAGACTGAATAGTCTGTTACCTGTCACTGCCGTGGAAAGTCTCTCAGAGGCTCTCTCCGTGCTTTCACCTCCAGACCTGGGACCCTAGTGCCTTTCTGTTGGTAACCTAGGCTTCGCATTGCTTAGGGCCTACCTTTCTGAGAATGGTCAACAATACAAAGGAAGTGAACGTTGAAACTATAAAAAGGTCCCACACTGGGTAGGGGTTCTTTAACCAAGTGGTACCGTATAATGATGGAATTCAATACCAAATGAGTGTTTTAGCTAGCTTGTTTTCAGCGTTTCTCTATCGTTCCATCTCGTCATTTAGCAAATTCTTGTGGAACCTGAAACAGATGCAAGGGTATCGGGATGAAGGGGTGTTTCCAGCATTTCTGTAGGGAGGCTTCCTGGATGCGGTCTGTTGAGCATTGTGAAAAGAACAATTCATGAGGACACGTGATGCTTTTCTTTTCCCTTGCATGTTTTTCAAAGCTATTTACTATTTTTACCGAAGGACCTTCGTGCTGGCCTCCAAGTTCGGGGTGTGTGCAGTGGAATGCACTCTTTTTGAAATTGTGCACGTAGAGAAAGGTCATTGTTTCTGCCTTAGAATTGGCTTTATTTTGGTGACGTATGTAGGAAATAGATGGTGAACACCCGGGCGTGGGAGGCTGCTCCATGTTCTTCTTAAGGCACCTCTAGACATTGCTTCCCTCAGCATGCATTGGGCCAAAAGATTATTTTGTTGAAGCCTTTTGAAAGCAAGACTTAATCTGTCTTATGGTGATGCCTCATTTAATTCTTAGACACAATTATGTTAGGTTTGGGAATATTGATCTGTATTGCTGTATTCTATTATTGGTTGTATCCTCTACTTTTATGACCAAGGCCACATTCTATAATTATTTTGTATGCCCCCCCATCCAAAGGTGAACAATTATAATAAGTCATTTCTTACCTGTCTGAATTCTCAACAAATTTCCAAGAGAATGGCATCATCGATGCCATATGCATTTAAAAATAAATTTTCAAATAACTCATAAGTTGAAATTGTAAGTGGAAATTAACATGGAAAATACCGCGTACTGTGTAATAACAAATAAAACGCTACATCCAGACATGTAGAGTATATCTGTTACACAGTAGTCATATCATAAAATAGGTTATTAGCTCATTAATTTTCAGGATCTCTTCTTTTGTAACATCAAGCCTCTATTTTATTTTTAAAATCACTTTAGCAGCTTTTCTGGTTCTGTTGTTGATTTATAACTTAATAAAATCGCAGTCAGAAACATATCTAAATGACACCGATTGTAATTTTTTGAATTCCTTTATTGCCAAGTATAAGGACATTTTTTTTGGTAAACTTTATTTGTGCACTTGGGAAAAATGTGTTCTTCAGTTGTTGAGGGCAGTGCTATAAGTGAGTGACAAGGGGGGAGGCTTATTGTCTAGAAAATTATCTATAGACTTACTGACTTTTTTTGTCTGATTAGTTATTTAGAGACATTTGTTAGAATCCACTGAACTAATGGTAAATTTGTAACTTTCTCCCTGAAGGTCTCATTTTGTGGTTTATGTATGTTCAAGACATAATAATAAACACATATAACTTTTTAGTTCATTGAACATTTTATCATTATATATTGATACCTTTTGTATCTAGTAATTTTTCTTGCTATAGTTATTTGAGGTTAACATATCCATGAAACTTTCTTTTGGTTAGTATATTTTTATCTCTTTATGTGTCACATTTTAAGCTTGTTCCTTGAAATACATAAAACTGGATTTCTAAATGAAATATGTCCATCTTTACACCTTGAAGAATTTCATTTTATTAATTGTGGTCATCTCTCTATTTGAATTTATTTTTATCCTCTTGCGTTGAGTTTCTATCCTGCTCACCAGTTTTCTTTAATCACCAGTTATTTTTATATCTCAGACATTTCTATAAAGGTTGCTTTGGTAGGGTTCAATACTATTAAATTAAAGCCTCTCAATTTTTTTTTGCCTGAATTTTTTTCACCCTCAATTTTGAAAAATGTCATGATACGCATTCTAGGTTAATAGAGCTTTCTCCCAGTGTTTTAAATACATAATTCAAAAATTTGTAAGTACTTTAAACTCAATTAAGTTTTAGATATTTTCAAGCGTGTTCAGTGTTTTCCTGCCTTCACGATCGTTGCTAAGAAGTCCCAGCCAGTATAGATTCGTCCACTTTCAAAAATTCTACCACTTACATAATTAACATCACAGAGCTAGCTTAGAGAACATTTTTTTTTTTTATCTTGAATGTTTTTGATTTACAGTGTGAATTCAGGACCCAAATCTGTGTGAGGGTCAGCTTAGGTTTATCACTTCATATAGAAGCTTTCTTTATTTTATTTAAAAAATTATAACCAAGGTCAACAGCAGGGTATACTGACATTGGTACTCTTGACATTTCGGGCTGGATGATTTGTTGTGGGTCAGCACTGTCCTGTGCATTTAAAAATACTTAGTAGCATTCCTGGCGCCTGTCCCTAGATACCAGTAGCATGGTAGCATCTCCCTAGTTTTCACAACCAAAAATGTCTTGAGATATTGCCATCTGGCTGTTGGGGGATGGGGAAAATTTGGTCTCAGTAGAAAACCATTGATCAAGAGCAAAGCAAACATGTTTCCCAATGGCTCTCCTTTGTCGAGTGTGTGCCTGTGTGTATTTTTTCTTTCTAATTTGCTTTTTTTCTTTTTTTGTCATATTACAAAAAGGGACGTTGTATCATGAAAAACTCATTAAATGTAAGCTAACAATATTTGAAAGAAATTCCAATAATTTGCTTTATAGAAGCCCAAAGATTTAAAAGAGAAAAATCAGTGTTTAAGAAATGAAATACTTCAATAACTTATGTCACACCTTGAAGAAGTATTTATAGAGTAGCTGTTATGCAGCTGGTATTAATATTCTTAGACAAGTTTGCAAATTATTAAATACGCTGGTATTAATACTACTAATAGTCAATCGTATTGTCACTATTGTAACAGTAACATGCTTAGAACTTTGTAAGCAGATATGTGTATAGGATGATTGTAAATAAATGAGGAATCAACTCAGCTACACATCTGAAGATACTGGACGTCTATTAAATATTACATATATGCCTAGAAATGCCAGATATACAGAAGTAAAACAAAGTTCCTGAAAAGATGACAGTAATTATATAAAAACAAACACATGCTTGTAATCAAAAACACTTATCCCATTATAGTTTCAGCCAAATAGAGAAGAATTTGTGAATATGTACAGCAGTCAAGCCACGGAGTTAACAAATATGTTTTTGAAAATCTTTTTTTATTTTAGAATTCCTTTGGACCATAAGATTTCTTTAGAGACTAGTTGAGACACACCCTAGATTTGTTACTAAAAACAAAAATGACGCGGTTAAGATAACTAAACTTGGAGTTCCTCATGTTTGTCTCTAGTGTAGCAAACATATGCTGAATTTTGCTTCCCAGATACCATTTCCTGTCATTCTAGGTAACACAACCACCGTTTTTGTTTGAGTTATCTGTCCCCTCCTGGCTGGGTCCCTCACCATCAACACCTAGGTGCCTAAGAGAAGCCAGCTGCTCCAGGGGTGGAGCTTACAGGTGAAACCTGGTAAACTTACTCAGGAGTGAGCATATCACCTGTAATGGTCCAATCAGAGTGAAGCTTAGGAATTGTTTGCTGTTAGTAGAAGAGACCCCTGTCAAGGAAATACTGACATTTTGTGACCTTGAGAAGAGGGCGTCCCAAGAATACAGGCAACAATAAGTGGATTAATTAAGACAGTGCTTCCTGCTGTAACAAATGCAATCTCTAGAGCTTAGTGGGATAGAAGTTTATCTTTTACTCCCTTAAATTCCAGTTGGTGGGCATGGTGGTGGTGGTGCTTTTCTCCATGAGCCTAGATTGGTGAAGGGCCCATATTCAGCATCTGTATTGTGAAGTTGACAGCCCGCTTGCTGGTGGGGGGAGGAGGTTGGGTGATAGTGCCTGAAGGATTTTAATGAGCGACGCACACATGCTATTGTCAAGAATCCGGTTCAAGGCCACATTAAGTGCAAAGGAGATTGTGTAATACAATTTAGGTGTGTGGTAGGAGGAAAAGTAAACCAGCTTGGTGAAGAATCAGTCATTCTGTATCACATAAAAGATGCAAAGCTGAAAGATGTATCTTGACACCGTCATATGAGCCCTGATTCAAGACAAGCCTAAGTCAGAAGAACCCTAAACTCTTCAGTCACTTAATCTAATAATTTACCTTTTAAAATTTAAGTCAAAATTAGTCGACTTCAATGAATTTCAGTCACTTACAATATAAAAATTCTTAACCGATACACATAGCAATATAACATCGTATAAAAATAACAAGTTATTAGTACATGTTGGTAGGAGGAATGAATATATGTACCCCTCCCCCATCTCAAATCATATTTGCCTAGAATGTTAAATTAACTATTCATTCTTTTTATCAAACTACCAGAATCACTACAATTTTTAAAGAAAAAGGCATACATTTTGTTAAAACTCTAATTGGATATAGTGATTTTTAAAAATTCAGAACGTTTAGAAAGAAGAGGGACTATTATATGGCCAGAGAAAAAGAAGTACGTGTATATTCTCTAAAGCATCCAAAGACACAGGTCCTGGGTGTAGACTGGTATTATCAGATGAGGCATTGCAGAAGTCATTCCGTGGATACATTTTCTGAAAGAAGAAGCAAAACTCCAAGTACAAAGATATTTTGGTCACAATCCAGAAAGATAAACATTGAATCTATGCACTGAAATAAATATTGAAATAGTATATTGATCCTAATTGAGACTGGGTTTGGACTTTTCTTTTTCTTTTTTGCGATATGCAGTCCTCTCACCGCTGTGGCCTCTCCCGTTGCGGAGCACAGGCTGTGGACGCGCAGGCCCAGCGCCACGGCTCACGGGCCCAGCTACTCCGCGGTATGTGGGATCTTCCCGGACCGGGGCACGAACCCGTGTCCCCTGCATCGGCAGGCGGACTGTCAACCACTGCACCACCAGGGAATCCCCTGAGTTTGTACTTTGAAATTGATGTGTTAACTAGAAGCATAGGATCAAAGGGAAAGAAGGTCAGGATACGCTTTGGGCCTCTGGTGATTCAAGTAACTCACAAGCAGGAGAAAGTGTTTCTTGGCCTGTATTTTGTGTTGTATGGGCGGGCAAGCCTGCTTACAAGCAGACTCCACACCAAGCTGTTAGGACACTCTTAGGAACGTTAATAGTCACCGAAAATGTGTGCGTGTGGGGAAGATAAAGTATAGGGACTTAATTTTTCCAGATGTTGCTCTAGGGGTACAGTGATTGATGACACTGTGTCCCTTACAGCATGCAGAGGTAATTAAGGTTGTTGGCCCTGGTAATTTAGGTCGAGTCTTGTAATCCATGGTAAAACTTTTCTGGTTTATGTTGGTGATAGTTGTGTTATACTCCCCAAATGCTCAGAAACAATGGCCAGTCAGCTCTTGGCTTCTTATCTACATCCTGGAATGTCCGATGAGGGTCTGTTAGTTCAGTTGAATTGAAATGCAGAAAAGTTTTCCCCGTTTGGTCATCAGGTACAAAGATCTGTAATGTTGAGTGCTTTGTTACTCAATACAGGAGACTCTGAAGTCCTTGTCAAGCGCCAGTCGCAGAAGTATGCTGGTTTAAAAGGATTAATGCTGTGGACAGGGGTATATGCTTCGGAACCAGATAGTCCTAGCCTTGAGTCCTGCTCCCTTTGCTTGACTCAGTGACTTACGTAGCCTTGTGCCATCTACCAAATCTCATGGAGCCTCAGCCTGTGCGGAACAAGAAAGTCTCACCTCACCTGGGATTCTTGAACGTCATGTAATATATATGAAAGGCCTAGAAGAGTAGCTCTTAGTCAGAATCATTCTGCTTCCAGGGAGAAGCTCAGACGTCCCAGGTGGGTGGCTTGTTTCTTGCCGGGGACAAAGCATGCAGATCCTTCAAGGGGTAGAAAGCTAAGACAGTTGCCCCAAATCCTGCATGCAGCTCACTTAAGAGTTAGAGTCAACAGCCCAGTGCGATTGAGTGGCCCCAAATGGTGCTTTCTGAGAATAAAAGATGGCCTCTCGTGGACTGTGTAGTATATGTCGTAGTCTCATACACTTTGCTCTTTGAACTTCCCAATTTAAAGTGAAAATACAATTACCTATTCAACTTTTTCCCCGTCTCAACAGAAGAGGAAAATTGCATAACATAACAAGGTTTTGTCAGAGTCAGCAAAATTACTCTTGTGTGATCCCTTTTCAAGGAACTAAAAAAAAAAACAACTGAAAAGGCTTTTCTTCCACGCTGAGGACTGTTGATTACCCGTCCATATTCAGCAACCATCATTTGTACTTTATAGATAAGGTATTTTTTTTATTGAAAAGGTATTCTTAACCTTTAATGCTACAGTATGAGAAAAACATAGAAGGTAATTTGAGAAGTAGAGAAGGTACCTCGTTCATCCTTTTTTAAAGGATAAAGATTCTAAATAATGAATAATAGAATTTTACTCATGCTAACCTTAGGAATAAAATAATTAGAAAAATAACTACAGAGAATTCTTCTTTCTACCTTCCATTCTTCTGTCATATTTCAAGTACCCATCTTTTCACACTGAGTATTTCAAAAGCCTGTCAGGTTACAACCAGAATTATAAATTTTTCAGTATATACTCTATACCTAAGATAATTTTGTGCTTAGCCCTCAAATTACCATTTCAGTTACAATGCAGATGGACACATGCATGCAATTTTATTTAAATGTATTACCTTTCTTTGACTATTGCATTGCCAAGGTGCTATTCTCTTCCATTTGTATTCTGCATTCAGGAAGCAATATTTGCAATTATAGTGAATGAGAAATTGTGATTTGGCCCATAGAAACTGGCTTCTTTTAATATCCTTTTTCCACTGTTAAACTCTGAATGATGTCATCAGTTTTGTTTCTATCATTTACATTTTTTCATTACCTGTAAGCAATTCCAAATATAATGAATTTTTTGGATTAAAGAGGCTCCGTGGTTCGTTCTTAGTTATGTCAAAATTTTCACACTTCTGATTTTTACGTTTTCTGTCATTGAAAGGAGGTGAATAGATTTCCTGCAAAATTTATATATTAGCCTACTTAATTTTTTCAAGCTGTCTAGTTCAATTCTCCCTTTCCCCCTCTCGAGAAAACCATCTAAACAATCACAATTTAGGGTTGAATAGTGAGGAAATTTTCATAGCTCCATTTCCCCCAGAGATTTTGACATTTAGAAGAATATATAAATTCTCTTACCTGTGTGAAAATCTTTTTTTTTTTTCTGCTTTATGTAACTTCTGCCTTTTAACCCCAAATTCGGAAAACAAGAGGAGTAGGGATGTATAATGGCTAAAATCTCCCTAAAATGGCTATTCTAGGTGCTATGGTTAACCAGTTGTCAAGACAGGAACTGAACTAAAACCAGACTTTGAACAAGTTTTCTTTCTCACTCGACCAGACAGATTTTGGTTTCTACATCTGAATTATTTTAAGCAAGGAAATAGCGTTTTGTTACCAGAGATAATAAAGCTTTAAGTTTGTTCATTACATATAAGAGGCAGTAATATGGGTGGCGTTTTTTTTTCCATTTTTTAAGGCTTTTCATGGAAAATTCTCAACATAGAGAGCTCTGTGGGGATTTTACAGGGAAAATCGAGGACTCTTGCCATCCAAATACTTGAATTACGTTTAGACGGTATGTGTGTATTTTCTCTTAGGTCTAACTCTAGACACTAAATGCTTAAAGGCCAATCACTGACTTCTAGAAAAGAGCTTATTATTGAGTTTTCTGTTCTAATGTAAACCTTACTTTTTGATTTTGCTCTAATGATCAAGTCATTTAATATCTACTTGTATCTCTCTATTGACCATGTGAAAATAACAGCATTTCTCACCTCTCTAATGTAGGCAGTTTAATAAATTATTAATATTTATCGGGTATTTTAAACTACTGCCTTAAAATGTGTACACTAACAGATAATGGTACGTGAGAAAACTGCTTCAAGGATGACCTCACCTGTGTTACAATGTTGACCTCTGCACAGACTCAGACGATGGCTGATGGCTTTTTCCATGAAACCATAGTTAATGTTTCTCCAACCCACTGTTTCTAACAGTCTCCTTTTCAAGGAAACCCATCAGTATGCTTCAGAGGTACTTCATCATTATCCCTTCTGCTCATTGTGAGTAGTCAGTAGGAATATATTTCAGGCCTTCTCGAGAGATATCCATTTCCCACTTTCCTCTTAAATTATCTCTTGGAGTTAAGTAGAAGGAAATAAGCCAGCTAAGTATTCAGTTTACATGTGCTCAAATCAAAAATGGAATTTTACCCAACTCTAGATTTGCCAGGCTGAATAGGGGGAAATTCAGAGGCATGATAGCCAGAGTCAGATTAGTGAAAAAATATAGTTATACATTATATATACAGTGGGACTTTTATGTATATGAATTATACATTATGTTAATGAAAATTGTACAATATTTCTATATAGTTTACTCCCTTATATAAACTAATGGAAGGACTACATCAGAAAAATAGAGATAAGTACAATATATAAAAATACTTTCAAATATGAAAAGAATACTGTATTGGTATTTAGAGTGAGGTGGTATTAGATCATTCCAGAACGTATAGCCATTCACTTAAAAAACAAACACTGTGGTTTAGCTGCGCTGAGGTATGCGTGTACACCTGGAACAATCGATCAGTCGTGCCCTTGAATTTCATTAAGTATTTATTGAATGCTCACCATGGGCTGATCGCTGCTCAGAATTGGGCGCACAAAGATCAATGGAAAGCAATTTTGCTCTTAACAAGTAGGCAACATATCAGTATATAGAACAGAGTAGTAAATGCTGTAAGAGAGCTACTGAAACACATGAACCAGGAAGAGTGTCATAGAAATGCTGGCAGGAGAGAGAGATCTTCAAGAATGTATAGGTTCTATATATAATAGAACACATGGTATATTCTGGAAGTATCAAGATGTTCTATTTGACTTGAGGGGAAAGATAGGAAAGAAATAGAGTTGATAATAAATAATCAAAGTAGAATGGGGTTGGATTTTAAGGAACTTGAATGTCATGATAAATTTGGTCTCCATGAAATGAGGAACCTGGCAAGGATTGCCAGCTATAGTGTGTAGATCAGTGATCCTCAAGGGGCTATGTGGAGGACAGTTTTGCTTCCCAGGCATCATTTGGTAATGTCTAGGGACATTTCTGGTTGTCACAGCTGGTGATCTAATTGGCATCTAGTGGGTAGAGGCCTGGGGTGCGTTAAGCATCCTGCAATACGAAGGACAATGCTTAGAACAAAGAATACCTAGTCCAACATAGCAGTAGTGCTGAGAACCCCCGAAGTGGCCTGTGGGGCAATTAGAAAGAGATGTCTACGGTGGACGGCTCATTGAGGAGACTATTGCTACAGTTCAGACAGAAAACAAAACCAGAACTGAGAGACTAAAAGAACTTTCGAAGGAGACCCAATAGATAGACTTAAGAAGAAGAATCTATGCAACTTGGTAGCCTATGGAACGGAGACTGAGATAGGAAAACAAAACAAAACAAAACAAAAACCCACCGAAAATGACTCTGAAGTCTTCAAACTTGGGTAACTCTGGGGATGACTGTGGATCTTATCAAGTTGGGAAAGCTACATGAGTTCAACTTCTAATATTTGGAGTTTGGGGTTTCAGTGGTTCATTAGATAGAGCTATATCCCAGGCAGTTATAGACTCGAGACCCAGGAAAAGTTTACCTACTCAGTCAAACATCAGACCTTTGAGTGCTGTAATCCAGGCGTATGGAATCATATAACCATCAATAAGACACAACAGGTCCCCTCATTGTACTCACCACACTCTTCAGTCATAAAGATAGATCAGTGGAGTATGTATACAGGTAGTATTGGCCATTTTTTCATAAGAAATTAAGTTTTAAAAAAATATTAACATGAGATGACAGTGGTGCAGGAAATATACAATCTCATTTAGTTCTGATGGGAGTGTGACCGAGTAAAGGGTTTTCAAGTGGTAATTTGTCAATGTATTGAAGATCCTCCTCTCTCTCTTGGCCAAGTCATTTAAGTTCTAGGAAACAATCAGAGATGCATTAAAACTTTTCCGTGAAAAGGAAGTTATCAAGCATTACTAATAAATGTGAATGGTTAAAAAGCGATGCATGTGCCTCTAAAGTGGTATATTGTAAAATTAATCATCACAATTTCATAGGAGTTAACTCTAAGTAGACATGAGATTCAGGGTAGAAGAATGGCCAGTGGCATGTGGAAATATCCATGATTTAAGGCTAAATGAAAAAAAAATCCAGTTATTTATGAATGTCTTAGTTAGGTGGATAGATACATATATAAAGAAAAACTAAATTTAATGTGATCCTTAAGATGATATAATTAAAAGTGATGAGCATATTCTTATTTTCTATGCTGCATGAAGGATGATCGGGATGGAAGAGGCTATAACTGGGGAACATAAAAGCCTTCAGTGAAAAAATGTGGTGCTTTAACTCCATCCTGGAGTCAGCCAGAGGCCAGTGAAAGATTGTAAAGGGAGGTATAATCACTGTCACACACTTGTTAATTTTAGAGCTTAGGATTCTATGAATAGACACATCCTAATAATGGGTGAGTAGCTTTCGTTATAAATCCGTATATACTGATTTTTTTTTTTTAACTGAGACCCAACAAGTTTAAAGGAGACAAAGTACACAGGTTTAAAAAAGGCACAGAAGGAATTGGAAAAGAACAAACCTGTGAAGGGCCACAGGTAGGCATAATAGAGCCAACAGGTATTTGGCAAAGCGGAGGGAAATGCCAGGACTGCAAGTGGAGTTCCTTTTTGTCCAAAACAGGTTCTCCATGCCTAAAACATAAGCAGCTTTAAGTTTCTGGAGGAAAAAAAATTACTTAGAATTCGCAGAACACTAAACTTAAGTGAAGAATCAACACTCCTTGCAGTCATGCTGTTTTTCTAGCATGTGCCTGTCCCACACCTTGAGATGACCAACTGCATCCTTCCTCCTAAAATCCTTGACAAAGCCTCCCGTCCCTTCCACTCCAGGCTACCCTTTCCCACACGTGATGGAGAAATGTAAGTCGCGGAACAACAATCTCCCCATTGTTCAATGTTACCTGCAGACTTACCTACATCTATACCAATATTTTCCACCTTCTTCCCGTTAGAAAAAATTCTCTCGGTGTTGTGGATCCCATTTCCCTAACCTTATTCAAGGAATTCTTCCCCTTTGTTCTCCATCTCTTAACTTGTCTTAAAAAATATATGCTAGATTTACTTTATCCCTTGTTCCTCTCTTATTAACTACTCCATTCACCCCAAACTGAATTCTTCCCCTAACCAATCCACTTAGGCTTTTCTCATCAGGAATAACAATGGATTCTGCATTACCCCGTGTTTCCTGATTATATTTGCATGGATTGTTTTCCAGCAGGTTTCAACACAGTTGATCATTTCTTCCTCCTTGAAACACTTCCACGGAGCCAGTGCATCCTTTTCACTTTGCTCGCTGCTTGTATTGGCATTCTTTTCTGTCTTTCCTCCACCCGTTTTTTTGCAGGCTGAAATTCTGGATTAAGGATCTGGTTTACCACCTTGCTACTTTCATCTCAAACCGTACTCATTTTTGGGTCATCAATTTGCCCAAGGTTTTAAATACCACCTAATTTTTCACAATTCCTGATTTTTTTAGGGCCAGCCTAGACCTCTGTTCCGATTTTTAGATGTGTGTATACAACTCATTTTCCTTGGATGCCTTATAGACATCTCAAATAAAGCATGTCCAAACCAGTTGTAAACTATTTTCTCCCCCATCAAGGTAAACGGAATCATAACAGTAGTACAGATCAGTTGCTGAGAAGTTACTGCTTTGAGCACTCTTTTAATCACCCTCTTCGTCAAATCTGTATGTAGTATGTGCGTTGTTTCTCCAAAATATCTTCCACTCAGCCACTGTTCACCATCTTTACCAACATATTAGTCTAATGCGATTAGACTGATGCGGTGTATTTACTTATTGGCTTACATGTTTGTCTTTCTTGGCCTCTAGAATATTATTTTCTTAGGGCAGGAACATTATTTTGTGCAAAATTGTACATGGGGTACCTACGAAAGTACCTGACACCAGTGAGTTGTAAGGCTGTGTTTTTTCTCCCAGTAGACAATTAAGGAGATAGTGTCAGTAAAATAACTGAATAGCACATAGTTGAACCTCAGGAGTTACATACTGAATTTGACAATGTTATCGTTAGTAGACCATATGGTACAGGTATGTTAGACATCTGCCAAATAAATCAGGACATGACACCGAAATATCTATAACTTACAAACCTCTATCAGATTTGAAGTGATTCCGAATACTAGAATAACCTGGGATTCTTTCCTATACATGAACTGTATTTTCCTATGTAGTAACTTGTATATTAAATCATATTGCAAATAATTGTATTTTGATAAAATTACAATAAGTGGCCTTGAATGTGGCAATGATTTTAAAGGAACAGCATTCAAAACATGAAGAGAGTTTGGTTCCTCTTCTTGTGATTTAAATTCAAATAGTTTGCATTGAAAGCTCACTTCTCTCTCACTTGTATGCCTCCTGGGTAGCAGCTTGTGGCTGTGGTTTGCAGGGTCAACTGCTGTCCATATTTCTGTCCCTTCACCTTGGAAGCTGTAGTCTATTTTTGCTGCCATTGAATGATATGGCCACTTCGATTCCTGCGTGCTACATGATGCTGGCATCTCCTAGCAGTAAATAGCATATGCTGTCTTGTTTAACGTTGTATTTCAATATTGTTTCTCCTCTACACATCGGGTGAACTTACTTTTGCTCCTAACACTGCCGTCTTTGAGTTATGAGAGTTTTAGAGGTATAATGATTTAGATGATGATGATGAAGGATTTGGGGATGCTGGTGCCGATAATTACAATAAAGCAAGAGTGTCTTAGATTCTCTACCCATAGTAAACCTTGGATATGATGCTGTTTGGATGACTTAAGTTAGCACCTGCTTAATTAATCAAAGGAAGAGCTAGATGCCTCTTTATTTCATTAAGGATGTATTTTAAAGGGGGATCAGAGCACATCTGGCTCTCAAATTCTGGCTTTTCTTCAGTCATTAGCCTCATCTCTAATGTACTTACTTATTAAAACGTTTCACTTTCCAGTGGGTCATACAAAAAATAATCTTTTATTTCAAGAGCACGCTTACTTTCCAGTCACTAATTGTGAATTAACTTAAATGTTGGACACTATGAGTAGAGTTGTCAATATTGTACTAAATGCATGTTCAATGATTATAATATTAAGTATCTTTAACTTTTAATTTATACATGTTAATGAGTTTCCGATATAGAAACTATACATTTTAATGTTCGTCTGCCATAGTTACACAAAGGTGGTTATTCCTTTTTTCTTATTTCACTTAAATGAAATTCTATTATTGCCCGTTACAATTTTAAAAGATCTTGTTTCTCAAATTTAATTTTTACCTAGCTCAAAATAGTAAGGTAAACAAAAATAATTAAACGTAAGTTTCAAGTCGGTTTGTTGGTATTTTTAAGAAAATTCATTTATACAGAATTGATTCATCCTTGGTATATCACACATTCTCATCATAGAAATATATGTACCCATTTGTCTTTCCATTTGTTTTTAATATGTTGAACAGTCATGAACCCTCCCCCCAGCTAAATAACTTCCATTTACCTGTATGTTCTTTGTCATCTGTTTCATTTACCAAATTGTTACAATAAATAACTTATACCAAGAGATGGCAAATAAATTTCATGAAATTTTACTGAAGTGTTTTCCATATATCTGAAAATGTACATTCAAAATACAAATGATGATAATTGCTAAAAGAAATTCGTAACTAATAGCATGAGAAGTTATTTTGTTGTTTGTTTGGTAAATCTTAGCTGTTACTGTGTCCTTAGTGTACTAGCCATGGCCAGTAGCATTTTCTATTTGCTTCTGAGAGAGAAGTAGGAGTAATGGCAGTTACTGATCTACTTTTATTTGCATGACGAGTAATGTGATTTGATTTGTGGGTTTAACACATAAGCGTCTTATAGATTATTCAGCTACTCATCGTTTGCAGTGGGCACATTACAGAAAGGTTGTGCAATTATAAAACTATGTGAATTACACTCTGACAATTATTTCAGGCTGAGTTTCATGAGTCTCTAGCCTCACCATTTGTAGTTATGTAATTCTCCTAAAATTCAAATTAATCTTGCCTCTGAGACCTTACATGTATATAACATACATACTCAAGTTGACATTTGTTTGAATGAATTAAAATTTTATATCATTTTGAATCATATGACAGGACTCTCAAACAATAAATGTCAACAATTAGACCCCTTTGTGCTCAAAGACAGAAAAAAACCGAAAATAATGCAATTAACATATTTTCACTAAAATTCTACTTTTGGAATTAGTGGTAGAATAAGGGTAAAATAAGAGTGTATCAGGGTGTAATGAGAGTCTCATGTTTGAAGAGTTTTCTTTAAGTTTTATGTATGTGCAACTAAATTTGGAAAGGATGAAATGACTTCTTCAAGATCACGTAACTTATGAGCAAAAGAACAAGGATGGGAACCATGGCATCCTGTAGTTCAATAGTGTCATGAAACATTCACATTGGGCAAGAATTTCAGATAGCCTTCCATCTGGGTCTAAAGGATTAAGAAACTTTCATAATCTAAATTCCCTACTTGGACTTCCCAGGATGACATTAGTGAGATACAGTGAAAAGAACAAAGACTTTAAAATCCAGATAGATTTCAGTTGGAATATCAGCCCTGCCACTATGTCTTTGAACAAGTTCCTAAATATCTGTCATGTGAGAGTTCTTGTTTCCTCATCAGTAAAACAGATTTTTTACCTCAGAGATAATCAAAGGTGTATATTGATAATTGAGGACGTTGTCTAGAATCTAGAGGTTTTTCAATAAATTTTAACGCTTTTTTCTCCCAGTATGGTGTTTCCAGGCAGATTATATTGCTTGTCCAACTGGGGGCTTTAACTGACAATCTGATCCAGCTAGAAGACAAAGTGAAAGAAGGTGGTTTCAAGGGAAGGCGTGACTCGTTTTGTTCCCCAAATATGTGCAAACAGAATAAGGAGGGAGCTTTCTAATGTCACAAGGACTCAGAATAAGTAGTGATTTTTATAAATGAACAACAGTGGTATTAGAAAGACAAGAAGATGGATGGAAAGGTGACAAGAGGAGTGCAGCAAATTACTAATTCATAATCTCATTCACTTACCTAGTTCTAAAATCTGCAATTCTGGTATAAAAGGCATTTTGACGGTACCTTAGTGTTTTTGGAAGAAAGGTACTGTCTACATAGCAAAAAATAGTTATTTATAATACAATTAAAATGATAAATAGTACCTTGAAATTTCATGTATTTTAAGATTTTTTCCCCTATTGTGAAGTAAAACCACATTTTATGCTGAGAAATTAGAACATAATGTTAATACTATTGGAAGAATAGAGTATCCTGCAACTTTGTTGCATTTAAGGCAACAAAGCGTTGAGTATTTTGAAGTATCCAGAAAACACTGGTTCCTGAAGTTCTCTTAACACCAATAGCACAGCTAGCTGTGAAGTTAAGTCCTGATACCTACCTGAAATGGACGGCTGGCTGACAGTGCCTGTGCTCTATCCAGCACTTAATGGAAATGTGGTTCTGGAACTGCACTTTGCACTTCCTAGAAGGGCTTTACAATGAATATTACTGTTAAAATTAGGAACAATAAAAGGTGGTGACAGTAAACTGTCGAACATAGATTTGAAAGGGCAATCTGGCAATTGCCATTGAACAGTCTATATATAAACATATATATATATATTTATATATAAAATCCATAATCTTAATTTTACTACTCTTTGTTTCAAAATCAAATGATGCCAAAGTCTGCTCAGATCTGTATATAGATAGCCTGGGAAAACGGATGGTTCTGCATCAGCCTCATACTCAAGTCTTTCAATTAAGCAACATAAAAAGGAAAATCACTTTTGGCATCTGAAGGTGCCCAAGACTGGAAGAGAAAAATCTATTCTGGAAAAAGTTCTTTTTTTTCCAAGACTGTCATTAGACAAACTGTTGAAAGTTCAGACTGCCCACATAGTGCTAGTCATCTGAAAGACCGCTGAACAATCAGTCAGTTCAGGATGTTCTGTCTACACGGTGAGTCCAAGCATCTGTGTATTTGAACATTTGAATGTTACTAAAATATCAGGAGAACAAGTTGAATTTTTGCAATTTTGACAAGAATGTTTTTTGATTGGACACAAACTTAAGTTGTCACATTTATCCATCCCATTTAATTAATTTAATCATCTGTCATTACTTCATTCTTCTTAGCAGTTTAAAGATTGTACATTTTTCCTAATTTAATTCCTAATTCCTAATTTATAATCATTTGCATATACTTTTGACTTGAGTTATTTTAACTAGCTTTATATATTCAGTCAGTAGAGTCACATCAGATGTTTTAATACATACATTAAGCAAAATTGGTATGATCAAGGAATACTCAGATCAAATGCTGTTGATGTTGCATAACACAACTCTACAGCAACTCCCTTCTCAGAACCCACGCCTCAAGTAGGATGTACCTTTTGTCCCTCTATAGTTCACTATGCTAGAAATATTTCTGTAGTTTTCCAAGGGTCATGGAAATGTTGATCGTCTAAGGTACCAGAATATCCCCGGAACAGTCATGGGCTCTGTTATGTTTTCTATACCAATTAGGTCTTAATGCAGTTACGTGTCTCAATACATTATTAAGTAAATATATTGAGAAAAATAAGACCAGAGATATTCTTGAACAGTATGCCAGGTCCAGGATTATTTAGGTTGAGAGTTGAATACTGAATTAAATCCCATAAGAGATGAAATGCTCTAGCTTAAGTTTTCAGGTTTTTCCCTATTTTTAGAGGGACATGAGTAGTGAGTGGCTTCTGTCCCTTACACAGACCTGGTGAACATATTGGGTAAATGAGACGATCATTAATCAAGAAGATCACATGCCTTAGTATTAGGAAGGGAGAGTTTCCACTTACCCCATGAGAGGCCCTTCGTCATACGCTATTTGGAAAAGCTGGTCTCCTCTAGACTTCTACCCTTCACGTCTAAAGGTAGCATTATCATTTTCAAAATGGTGGAGAAGCCTATGGTAGTTAAGATTCGAGTCGTGAGGTAACCAAGTGTCATGGTCTGCTTGACCTCCTGGGATGTAGGAATTGCAGTGTGAAGCCTGGGCTGTCTCCAAACCAGTGAGGACACATTGGTCACCATTAGTCTAGAATAACTTCATTTCCTGAAGTTCTTTTTGGTAATTTGCCAGTAGGTTAGTAGCTTTGACAATTTTGTTGTTTTTAACTTTGATCCTGTTCTTGTATCTTAATTTTTTTAATTCATTTTAATTAGTGAAATCCTACACAGAGACCAATACAGGAAAAAGAGGCTTCCATTAAAAGCGTTTTCCTTTAAAAAAAAAAAACAAAAACAGCCCTTTGTTGTTCAGTAGTAAGCCTGGTTTTGATGCTACTGGCCCATCAGTTACACTCTCTACTTAAGGATAAAAGATTTCCTAATGGTTTCTGTGGAAAAATAAGATTCCCTTTCTTTCTACATAAGTAGCTTTCCAAACCTTCATCCTAGACTCCTTGAACAAAACAGGAGAGGAAAACAGAAGGCTTTGTAGGAGCTGCAACACCTAAGCTAAGGATGCCTTGATTTTAGTACCTCTCGTTTGGAATGAACGGGTCATCTTTGCTCTCTCAGTCTTTGGTACTTAGTGGGCTGGACATTTTCATCATATACCGTCTCCTGCAGCAGAAAGCAGTGTTAGTAAAAAGAAAAGGGGGTGTGGATGGAAATCAGTGGCATGTGCCTATAATTTTGTGGTCTAATTAACCTACTCCCAATCTTAGTGATTTCAGTATCAAATTTGTCTACAATCCCCATTTACTAGTAGTAGCATTTACAAAGATTTTTCTCTTTCGAACTAGTTACTTCAACTCCTCGCATACAAGTGACCTTAAACATTAGAAACAAAATTAGAAACAAACTCTCCTCTAGACAGTATAGGGATTTTTGGCATAAATGTAACTTTTGCCCCTATATAAGAGAGAAATGGAGATTTTAGCCAAAATAAAGGAACTCAGATTTTATGTTCATTTCTATCCATTTAGGATCTTGGGTATAGTCATTGAATTCTACTTTCCTTTGTCTATCTTACTGGCAAGCTCACTACCTATCGGCTTGTTCTCAGGCTATTCCATCACAGACAAGATGAGTGCCAAGAATCTGTTTTCTTAATCTCTTGTTTCTTCAAGTTTGGATGAGGTGGGACAGGGTTAAAATTCTATTTTGCATACGTTGGTTCCTTTAAGCTAGAATTCTGGAAGTGACCGTGATTTATTTTTTAATTATGCTTCATTTATGGATTGTGTCTTTGAAAATAGAATATTCCTGAAATATGAAAATGTTTTACAGTCATCACTGTCATTAGTTACCCTCATCATTATCAAAGAACATTTCCTGGGACGGGGTGAGGGGGAATCAGTGTGGTAAACGTAGTGATTAAGCAGGAATAAATGAAGAACTAGAACCCATTATTTTTTTCAGAAAGTAGGCATATACATAAAACAAGAAATAGGCATGCAAATGAATATGACGGCTGCCAAGTGAGTTATAATAAAGTTCAGGGTGATGAACATTCACTGAAAAAATATGCTTGGCGAAGGACTTGAGAACAGTGGTGAGTTAGCATGGCCTCTTGGACCTTTCCCCAAACTGAACCTGAGAGTTACCAGAACAGAGAAGATAAAGTTGAATCGAGTTACAAACATGGAGAAAGTGTGAGTGAGGCAAGACTTTAGAAAATGCATTGTTGTCTAAATGGTGACTTTTAAAAACTGTTTCCATAATAATCTGGATTTTTGCAATGCAACTACAACGTGGCAGAGGATGAGGAAAGTTGGCGTGTGTGATCAGAAATAAAAGCATAAAATGATTATAGTCTGGCTCAGATATACATCTTGATGAGATATACATTATGGTAAGATATTGATATTTATAAAGGAAACTTCAAAATTTTATGGATTTCAATCATTTAGGTGTAGAACAAATTAAGATGTCATTGTTAAAACACTCAGAGATAACTTGATCTATGCAATTAAAATAGTTTGATAATTGTAAAACAGAATATCACAGAAATAAAATATATCACCTAATATAGCAAATATAAATTAAATTTTAAAACAACGTTACGTATAATTTACATAGGATAAAATTTACCCACTTTAAGTTTGGAGTTCATGAGTTGTAGTAAACTTGTACAGAATTCAATTTTAGAATATTTTTACCACGAAAAACTCCACTTGTGTTGTTGTGCAGTTAGTTCCTACATTTAGCCTCTGACCTTGGGAGCAGTTGATCTGCTTTTGGTCTTTATAATTTTGCTTTTTCTACAAATTCAAATAAATGAAATCATAGAATAGGAATTTCAGTGGAGAATAAGAAGCATTTATTAGTCACTCCTCTTGTGTGCTGGCTCTGCTCCATGAGTTTTCATTCTGAGTTTGGAGGAGCAGAAACTTCTGTGATTATAGAAGCACAAGAAAGTAAGCCCTACCATGCAATCACACTGGCACTTGTGTTTTCTTTAAAAAAAAACAAAAACAAAACCTAGAAGTTCAGTAAGGGTTAAATCGGAATCTAACTTCTGAGTATTCTAGTAGTTGGACTGTGTCAAATTATTTTTTAATGACCTATAAATTTCATGTGACATAGGAGAAATGAAAATTACATATGTGTCTTGTAATACAGCTTTTGTATGGCTGTATCTGTGGGACACCAGAATGTCTCGATGGAATTAAAATGTTAAAAAAAAAAGTTAAGCATTACATAGAATTTATCTTCATACTAGATGGAAATGCTATTTGGTTCTTGACAGAATTTAATTAATTTTAAAAAGTCGGGCACAAACTAGTTTCCAAAACCTGTAAAGAACACAGCAGAGAAAAGTAGTTCGTTCAATCCTTGATAAACTCTTTTAGGTGAGTTTCCACAGAATTTTCTACATCTTTGAGACATATTTCAAACTGTCCTTCAGAAGCATCCGTAGTAATGTATGGACAAGTAAGTCTCTGTATACCTAAGACCCTTCAAAAAAGAAAGAAAAAAAAAAAAACTTTCAAAAAACCAGTTTGGCGAGAATGGTAACTTGTTTATTCACTTGATTAAGGTTGAAGTCAAACTCTTAGCCTTTTATCTCTTCATTTACTTGTTATCTGTTTCTTAGTCCAATTTTATGTTTTGGTATTAAAATTTTTTGTTATCTCTAAGAACTTGTATATAGAGGGTTATAACCCAGTTAGCATACTTGGGGCAGATATTTTCTAAGAATGTCATTTGACTTTCATTTTTTGATTACTACTTACAGAATGCTTTAATTATGTTTTCAAAGGGATTGATTCTTTTCCTTAGTGACTTGTTTGTATTATCGCTTTTCTGCCAAGAGGGAGATGTGGGCATATTTCTTAGTCAAATTTTCAGTTCACTGGTGAAGAAATAAAAGGAGTAACTGTTTTCAATCTTTTTTTTTCCTCTTGCATTTTTACCCCTATGGCTCTAGACTAAGGATGTAACTTCTGCAGTACCCATCAATTTTTGAAGAATTGTGAAAATAGGCATCAAAATAGAAATCAAAATGCTTTACTAAATGCAAAGGTGAACAGCATCCTTTGTGACATCCATACCAAATTCTTAGGTTTCTTTGGGAATATATGCAATAGGGAGTATTTTACTAATCTTAAAAAAAAAGAACTGAAGGTTTACAACATAAAATACTTAAACCTGACAATTTTAAGTGGATCAGTTTGGTCCTTTCCCCTCTCTCCTTGGGAAATGGCAATTACATGATCTTTACGCTTCTTTCCTGCCAAGTATATTTAATAACATGCTCAGAAGCAGATGGAGGCAAACACTTGATGTAAAATAAAGAACTCTCCGCAACTGAGACATTCAAGTTAGTCATTGCAAAGTATGAATACATGAATCCAGTCTGCATCTCATATCTTTCCTTTAAAGCTGGGGCCAGTTATCCTCTCCCTATAGATTGAGTTTCATTTCACAGTTGATTTCAGGCTTGGGGAGGAAGAAACAACACAAACAATAAAATTGACAGTAATGAGAATAAAATAAAAAAATAGCCTGTAAACCATTTATAATGGTTTTCCTGCATACGAGGTTACTTACTAGATGCTTCCCATATATTCTCATGATAATCCTCAATGATATACAGGTTTGTAATGTCCCCTTTCACAGGTGAAGAATTAGAGGTAAAAAACTTGCCGAAAGGCACAGATTAGCGTGTTTTCAAATTGAGATGTAGCTGACATATAACATTGTATTAGTTTTGGGTGTACAACACGACTTGATGTTTGTATACGTTGCAAAGTGATTACCACAGTATGTCTAGCTAATATCTGTTACCACACTTAGAAAATTACAAAAATTCTTTGCCTTGTGATGGGAACTTATAAAATTTATTTTCTTAGCTACTTTCAAATATGCAATAAACTAATACTAGCTATAATCCCCATGCTGTACATTACACCCTATGACTTATAACTGGAAGTTTGTACCTTTTGACCACCTTAACCCATTTTGCCCACTCCTACCCTCTGCCTTTGGCAACTACCAATCTGTTCTCTGTACCCCTGAGTTTTTTGTTTTGTTTTGTTTTTTTAAGATTCCACATACTAAGTGAGATCATAAGGTGTTTTCTCTTTCTCTGACCTATTTTGCTTAACATAATGCCCTCAAGGTCCATCCAAGTTGTCCCACATGGCAAAAATTCAACCGTTTTAGTCATGTATCACAGTGTTCATTGCAGCACTATTTACAGTAGCCAGGACATGGAAGCAACCTACGTGTCCATCGACAGATGAATGGATAAAGAAGATGTGGCACATATATACAATGGAATATTATTACTCAGCCATAAAAAGAAACGAAATTGAGTTATTTGTAGAGAGGTGGATGGACCTAGAGTCTGTCATACAGAGTGAAGTAAGTCAGAAAGAGAAAAACAAATACTGTATGCTAACACATATATGTGGAATCTAAGAAGAAAAAAAAGGTCATGAAGAAGGGGTAAGGAGTAAGACGGGAATAAAGACACAGACCTACTAGAGAATGGACTTGAGGATACGGGGAGGGGAAAGGGTAAGCTGGGACAAAGTGAGAGAGTGGCATGGACATATATACACTACCAAATGTAAAATAGATAGCTAGTGGGAAGCAGCCGCATAGCACAGGGAGATCAGCTCCGTGCTTTGTGACCACCTGGAGGGGTGGGATAGGGAGGGTGGGAGGGAGACGCAAGAGGGAGGGGATATGGGGATATATGTATACATAGAGCTGATTCACTTTGTTATGAAGCAGAAACTAACACACCATTGTAAAGCAGTTATACTCCAATAAAGATGTTAAAAAAAGTAGGACCTCATATCTTAAAAAAGAAAAAAAAATCAACCTTTTTTATGGCCAGAAGTATTTCATTGTATAGAAACCACATTTTCTTTATTCATTCATCCATCAATGGACACTTAGGTTGTTAAAATACCTCGGTTACTGTTAAAAATATCCTCATCATTGTTAAAAATGCTGTGATGAACATAAGGTTACAGATACTTGTTTAAGTTAGTGTCTTAATTTTTTTCAGATATATTCCCCAAAGTAGAATTGCTGATTCATATGGTAGTTTTATTTTTAATTTCTTGAGAAACTGCTATATTGTTTAAAGCCACTGTTTCCATAGTGGCTGCACTAATGTACATTCCCACCAACAGTTCACAAGCGTTTGCTTTTCTCCACATCCTCGCGGGCACTCATCATTTGTCTATTTAATATTAGCCATTCTAAGAGGTGTGAGATGATATCTCATTATAGTCTTGATTTGCATTTCTCTGATAGTGATGCTCAGCATCTTTTCATGGGCCTGTTGACCATCTGTATGTTGTCTTTGGAAAAACGTCTTTCAGATCTTCTGCCTATATTTTAATTGGATTATGTTTTTCCTACACTGAGTTGTATGAGTTCTTTGTCTGTTTGGGAAATTAATCCCTTCTCAGGTGTGTGATTTGCAAATAATTTCTCTCATTCAGTCGATTGCCTTTTCATTTTGTTCCCTTTGCTGTGCAGAGGTTTTTAGTTCAATATACTTGCAGTTGTTTGTTTTGTTTTGTTGCCTTTGCTTTTTATGCCAGAATCAAAATAATTATCACCAAGACCAAGGGCAGGGAGTTCACTGCCTGTCTTCTTCTAGGAGTTTTATGGTTTCAGGTATGGTACTTGAATGTAAATTCAAGGCTTAAGTCCATTTTGAGTTAACTTTTATGTATGGATAGGGGTCCAGTTTCATTCTTTTGCATGTGGCTGTCTAGTTTTCCCAGTGCCATTTATTAAAGAGTCTGTTCTTCATTATATATTCTTGGCTTCTTTGTTATAAATTAATTGACCATGTATGTGTGGGTTTATTTCTGGTCTCTTTGTTCTTTTTCACTGATCTATGCGTCTGTTTTTACGCCAGTACTTTACTGTTTTGATTAGAAGACACAGTAGCATTTTAAACTCAGATCCTCTGACCCTTCAGGGCAATCCTTGAAACCAGTGGGGAACATTAACCATTCTTAACTGCCATTGTTGTTGGTACGGTATTTTCTCAGTAATAAGGCTAATGTCCCTTACCTAACTGCATGAGTCCCTAGCGTATACCAGATTAATCTATAATGATATTTTCCTCCCTGTATTTCTGTTCTGGCCAGTGTCTAGATTTCCTAGGCATTATCTAGATGTTCTTAGCAACTGAGTCCTCAGTATTCATGAGCAGGCATCTCTTGTCACTAATACTCCGTTTGCAAACTTAGCCTCCATTGATAAACAGACAGCTCTTTGGACATTAAACACTCTGTACCTCAGATTCTTTATCCGTGAGTGGGGACCTCATGAAGAATTGGTAGAAGAATTAAATGAAACAGCATCCACAGAGCACTTAGGACAGTGCTTGTCACATAGTAAACATTACATAAATGCTTGTTAGATTCTCTTAAAGCCCTGTTAAATTCCTGTTATTTTTATAATCAAGATTCCTCTATCGCACAGTGTCTGAAGGTTGCATTTGGAGTCAGCTGTTAATTCATATCTGAATCTTAAATCTGGCTTTTCTAGACCGTTACATTTACGAAGAGAACACACTGCCTTCATAAAAGGACTTCAGACCCGACTGAGTTCACATACCATTAATGGAGTTGTAAAATAATTTTATTCATTTTTAAAAAAACACTTTTATAAAAATGAGCAGCTTTGACTAGACTAAAATAGAAAATATAGAATTAAGAAATATTATACATTACACTTGGTAAGGGTCTATATGTCTCATAAGACTTATATAGTATGTGTACGCATTAGGTTGAAACATTGATACGTTATATTTTTTATTCTGAGTCACGGTCATTAAAGTTTGAAATAAATGGTCCTACCTTATTAAGTATTTAAATTGCTTGTCTATAGTGGCTTAAGAATAATTGGATTCTATAGTCTCCATGTCAAAAGAGATATAACAATCTATATATGTGCACAGAATCTTAAACAATCCTTAATAGTTTTTCACTTTTTGATGTAAGAGAGTGTAAACTTGTCTCTATACATTTATCCCTTTTTTTAACTTGATATTAGAGATTCGTATGGGAAGGAAGAACTGTGCTCTTAATTATTAGGGGTAGAAGTTCAACATCCCAAGTACTAGATTATGTAAAGTTTTAGCTGATACATAGATACAAATATAGATACATAATTTAGCTCAATAAAATAGATGTTAGAGATCCTTGTTTTAAAAATGAATTAACAAACATTTTTAAATTTACCTAATCTTTCTATTGATTATGTCTTCTTCAGCTAATCTAATACTGTTCTACCGTTTCTCCTATAGAAAACATATTAAACAATTAAAATTCTGCTTTAAAAGAAACTTTTGTAGCTTTTCTTGTTTTTATTTGTCTTTAATTCCTTCCCCTTCCTTCCTTCCTTCTTCATTTTCAGGAGATGGAATCTTTTCTTAAAAATTGGTATAAATGTTGGATAACTCTTTGAAATTCCATTGGATATAGAGGCTCAGTTTTTAAAAATATTCACACATGACTGAACACGTACTTTAGGTTTTTCTAAGTACAGGAGAAGCCTCTATTTTTAGAGATTATGACTTATATAGAAAGTAAGAATTAAATTGAAAGACAATTTTCTGCCTGTGAAAGGATGTAATTCCCATTAATTCCTTTCACAAAGCATAAAAAGATGATTAACAAAGCAAAACAGTTGGCCACCTCCCTTATCTAGCTGTCCTGAGCTGAAAGAATTACTTATAATTTAACTCTATATTTTTATATGGATACATATCTATTAGGAACTCAGGTACATTCATAAAAACAGCATCTATGAAATCTCAAATTCTCTACTGTTGTCAGATTTTTTACTATACCTGGGAATCTTGTCATGAAATGTGAATTAATTTTACTTACGTGTAGTATTGATGTAATATACTTTTGCCCCTCTTTTTCAGTTGTTGAAAATGTACAATTGTTATAATTGATCCTGCCTAATTGAAACCTCCATTGAGTGTAGACCTTGTTAATCTAATTTAGATTATAAACCCAGTTTGTCTTGAGGGATTTTATAGACCTCATTACATTCCTTTCACACATTTTATTCTTCTCATTTCTTCTCTAGAGACACTTAGTCAATCAATGCTACCAAAAAAAAAAAAAAAGAAACAATGACGTTGAGTATTTGATCCACCTGGTTTTTTACACATATGCTCCTCAGCTGCAATTGAGTTATGTCTGCGAGTGAATATCCATCTTGCCTATTTTATTTCATAATTAACCTTCCCCCTTCCCTTTTCATATCTTGAATGGAGTCTTAGAGATGCATTCACTTACAAATCCATTCAAGAGATTGTTTCCTCCTCTTCTGATTAAATACTGAAGACCAGTGGTTGCTCCAAAATATTACTTTTAACCTTTTATTCTTCTTACATAAGTATGAAATATAAATGATGACAGTCTTCTTGTACTAGTGAAACATAATAGCTTTACCTATTGTGGTTATCCAATTGGTGTGCTTACTTACCTTGCTTTATGGCTAATGTCTAAGACATATATCAGAATTTAGCATTATATTTTAAGTTAGCTTTGAGTATGGACATTTTATTAGTAATTGATTTATTCATCTTCCTTTGGCAAATTCTGTCAGTCCTCACGTAACAACACGGGGTATAAAACCCGGTTTAAGGAATTCACAATCAAGTGTTGATAAAATAGTTCCATAAATAGTTTAATAGAAGGAGGAACGTGGTATGGACAAAATGAGAGGTGTCAAGAGTTACAGAATAACAAAACATCTTCCCTCTGGTTTCTTCTAATCCTTGTCTTTGGTTCTGATACCGGTTACTGGGAATTCAGGGCTCATGTGTGATCCTAACTGCAGTGCACCTGGCTGGCCGTCCTCATTGTTATATCCCATATTGGCCTTGATCCAGACTATTTGCATGTCCTTATCCGCCCAAGAAGTCAACTCATTCTTTGTGCAGTCACGCTAGCCCTATGCCCCTACACCAGTATTAAGTACGGAACTCATCTCTAAAAGTCTTGATAGAGCAATTGAGGCAAAAGCTGTGGTTACATCGAGAGTTTCCCTTCTTGAGGAAGACAATGACTTGTGACTCTGTAGCATCATAAACTCTTGTTTATGTGGTGCCAGCTCTGTGTTCTCCTGTAATCCCCTGTGAGTTTCATGCTGACTTTGGAAACTTGGACAGCAAGAGGTAGGGTTTATGAGACAGCCCAGCTGGGTTTGAAGAGCCAGATGCTCTAAATCCTTCCATGCCTCTTAAGACATAGCTGATGATGCTACAGCCTAGCAGTGCTGCCAGCCACATGTGGGCTATGAATAAAGTGAAACTCAGTGGGATGTGTTCCCGAAAAGTGTCAATTTTAAATAGCATATTAAGTTTATAATAAAAATGATAATAAAATCAACACATGGAATTACTTATAGAGCCTTACTCTGTCTGGCAATGCATTTCATTCTATTCATGCTTTATCTTACATCAATCTCACAGCAACCTAAGAGGTAGACACTGTGGTTGGCCCTAATTTACAGCTGAAAAAAACTGAGTCTCAGGGAGGTTAAGTAATCTTACCTTAAATTGCACAGTAAGGAAGTCACAGAGAGCTAAAATTTAACTCCAGAATAGGCTAACTCTAGAACCAGCGATCGAAATACTGTGTCATAATGCACAAAGGAGTTGAAATTTTCCAAGAACCCTCTAACAATCGCAGCCAAATTTTAAAGCCTGTGAATAAACGCTGTATCAAACATTTTTAAACCATGACAGGCTTTTTTCTTTTGAGATGAATTGATGAGTAAATTCTTTCAGAATGTTGTTAGGGGAGCAGAGGGTACTACATTACAAAAAAAAAAACCCAGCAATTCCAACAATTTCATTTGAATATATAAATGAAATTCTACTTGATTCTTTTCCAGCTCATTACAGTTGAGCTATTGTTTAAAAGTAATATGTTTAATTTATTCAATATTAAACTAATAACCTGACTTTTATTTAAATAGTTATTATTGACACCTCTTTGAGAATTCAAAGAGTCACTTAGCAATAAAGATGTTAAAAAAAGAAACATATTGCTAGCTCTGCAGTATACAAATTTCTTTTTTTTTTTGCGATATGCGGGCCTCTCACTGTTGTGGCCTCTGCCGTTGCAGAGCAAAGGCTCCGGACGCGCAGGCTCAGCGGCCATGGTTCATGGGCCCAGCCGCTCTGCGGCATGTGGGATCTTCCTGGACCGGGGCATGAACCTGTGTCCCTTGCATCAGCAGGCGGACTCTCAACCACTGCGCCACCAGGGAAGCCCACAAATTTCTTTTTTAAAGCATAGTAAAGGTAAAATAAAGCAGTGTTCACTTAGCATTTATAATGGTGGCTTTCATTAAGCAGGTAATTACTGAGCACCTACTACATGTCAGGTACTGTAGTAGACACTGGGGAATGCATTGATGATTGGTACCATTGCTTCCATTAAGTGGAGAAAGGAGACAAGTAAACAGAGCAGAAAGCCCTATGTCAAAGTTCACACTGCCTGTCATGGGGATATATGGCACCTAATACCAGCCTGGAGGAAGTACAAAGGCAGTGGAATAGAAAGATTAGAGAAAGCTTCTGATAGGAGATGTACTGTAAAAAGTGAGTAGCAGCTAGATGGAGGAGCTGGGTGGCGAAATTCCGGGCATGTAAAAAGATGGTGCGTGAGGTATACATTTTGCTTTTCCAAACTACAGAGTTTCAAGCTTTGGGGGAAGAGAGGAAGTTGGTAAAAACTGGAAAGAAAGAGGTGAGCTGGAGCAGATGGCATTTGGCATTGTGTATACACACACAACACACACACACACAGCACACACACATACACACACAACACACACATACAGACACATAACACGCACAGCATACACACCCCCACACACCACACACACACAACACACACAACACAACACACATACACAACACACACATACAGACACATAACACACACAACATACACAACACACACAACACAACACAACACACACAACACACATACACACAACACACAAATACACACCACACACACATACACATATCACACACACACAACACACACACATACACAACACACATACACATACCACACACACACAACACACACACCACACACCACACACACACACACACACACATATATATAAAATGTTACATAGATTTAAAGTTATCCTGTGAAAATGGAAAGTCTGAAGATTTTAAACAGGGCAGGGCATGATCAGATTCATAATTTGGGAATCTCACCTCTGATGATGGAAGTTCCAGGGGTGGGGAAGCCGGAATGAGGAGGTGGATTCCGGCTGAGTCCGCCTGGGCAATTCGAAGGGTGATGCGGGGACCTGAGCAGAGCTCAAGACAGGGACGCTCGGTTTACAGGTGTTTAACAGGTGGAATGAAGACGTGGCAGCTAACTGGATTGGGAGGTGCGGTGGTAGAACCACATCTCAGAAGTCTCCCAAGTATCTGGCGAGACTCTTTCTTTGGAAGTTGTCACTGTTCTCAGAGACTGGAATAGGGAAGGAGGAGCAAGCTGGTGGCTGTTTGGTGGCTAGAAATGTAGCATGATTTCCTGTCTTTAAATTCATGTACTTAGCCAATGGTTAGGTTGCCTTTGGAATTTTCATTTTTGACTTGTTGGCCAGCTTTAATTACTATTCTGCTAATGAGTCAACTGTTTCCTTGTATAAAGTATACAGAGAAGACAAGTTTACATTAACATTTTAAGAAAAGACATGCACTTAACCTCGTCATATACGTATTCACTCTTTCCTGAGTATGGTGATACCGTCTGGTGGTAGCGACACTAGGTCTCAAGTCAGAAGCTGCCTGGATCAAACTCTGATTCCAAACTTATGATCTCTGTGACTTTGGACAAATCCTCAACTTCTCTGTGCTCTAGTTACTGCATCTGTATAATGAGATTAGTAACACCTACCAGGAGTTGTTTTGAGGAACAAATTGGCAAATGTATAAAAAAGTGTCTGGCACATGGCAATCACGAAATCAATATCATCAGCATCACTTTTTGCTACTGTGCTAAATCCTGTTTTAGGAGCTTTCAACACAAAAACAAATGGGACATAATTGTATTAGGCAGTGGTACTTTGTCTTTTGTTAACTCACTGGTCAGATGTGTTTGGCACTACAGAGTTTGTGTCCTTTTCCTTTAAGTAATTTCTTTTAACTTAATGACATTCTCCATATTTAGAGTTTAAAAAGTAAAAAGAAAAAAAAAGATTTCCTTGTTTACTGGAAAACCATGGTACTCTAATTTAATGGAAAAGAATGTTGACATATGAGCACCTTCACCCTGGGTTTGGTAGATAAGTTATCAAAATGCTTTTTTTTAAAATGTAATTTTGAAACAATTTATTTTCTGGTTAAAGTATTTTTACTCTATTTTACTTTATATCATCAGTTGAAGTCTAAAGTATTCATAACACTTTTAGCCAAATATCTAAACAGCATATACTGTATGGCAATATTTTTCTTTTCCTTTTTTTTTCCACATTTATTGTGATTTTTCATTTCCTGAGAATGTTACCTGGAAAACTAGGTGAATGGAAATCTGATTTTCCTCCATTTAGTTTTAACTCTGTGCTTTCAGAGCTGGTTCCGTGAACATCAATGAGTAAAAAGCAAGGCAAAGGTAACTTTCCAGGATGGCATGGTAGTTGTTTGGAGGAAAAGGTTGCTTACCTTAGAATATTCTTGTCCCAATGGGTAGAAAACCACACCTTTTCTTCCCAGGGTAAACAATATCACATCCCCAAACCTTGGAGAATGCAAAATTGGATACATATTGAAATAATAAGTTGGCAGTAACCATTAGTGGTCAAAACCGTGAGATTTATGCAGTCTCTTCCATTTTATTCTAGAGAATCAACCTTCTTGTAGACACTTTCCCATAAAGCATCACTTCTCAGTGTGTGGTCAGGGGAATCCTAGGATTCTTCAGTCTCCTTTTAGGGTGTTCTTAAGCTCAAAACTACAACGAAAGATAATGCTAAAACATGATTTGCCTCTTTCATCCTCTGGTGAGCAATGAGTTTTCCAGAGACTATATGAGGTGTGATATCACAAAGCAGAAGTTCACTTGAAAAACTATAAAATAATGGTGTTTTCTTCACTATCTTTTTATTGAAGTATAGTTGATTTACAACACTGTTTCCGGTTGCTTTCAATGTTGATTTTAAATAATGCATTGAGATGAAAAACAAATCTATCTATTTATCTATCTATCTATCTATCTATATATTTGCGGTACACAGGCCTCTCACTGCTGTGGCCTCTCCCATTGCGGAGCACAGGCTCCGGACACGCAGGCCCAGTGGCCATGGCTCACGGGCCCAGCCGCTCCGCGGCATGTGGGATCTTCCCGGACCAGGGCACGAACCCGTGTCCCCTGCATTGGCAGGCGGACTCTCAACCACTGCGCCACCAGGGAAGCCCGCAAATCAATATTGAGATCCTGTCTTAAAAAGAATCCAGTTCAAGAAAAGGAAAGTTAATGGATAAAAAATTTTCCACCATTCACACAAATATTTGTCCCTCCATAAAAATAAAAGTAGAGGATTTTCCATTTCTGAAGAACTTTTCCAAGTGGCATAGTAGGTAGATCTAAGTAGAGGAAATTTTAACTGGAACAATTAACCTTTAACCAGAACAATTAATGGGTATAAAAAGCCTACAGCTTCATTAGGAAATGCCCACTAATGTTATTTATCTCTTTTGACCCCAAATTGAACCATGATTTAGATTTATGATTAACATTCTTCGTACATTTAGCACCATAGATTCACACAGGTCTGTTCTTCTTGGGTAAGACCCTTTATGGATGTCATTCACAGCTAAACGGGGACAAAAGCAGCTCTGTTAGATTCCCGAGTAGGGAAGTCTTGGTAAACATTGTGCTCTCTGAAGATTAGTGTGGGTCAGCAAAGGGTAGATTGGCAAGGAGAGACCAGAGGCCAGGAAAACAGCCGGAAGGCTCTTAAGAGTTGTTTAGGGTGAAGAATTCCACCGTTAAGATGGAAGAAAGGGGAAGAAGCAAATCAAAGAGAATCTACAAACTGGAGACTCACAAAATGGTGCTGTCAACTTAGGCCTTGATAGAAAGAGCAGAGTCATAAGCGAGTCAGAGTTTCTAGATGTCACCAGTGAGTCCAATGGCTAGTAGACTGTGATCAGGAAGAATCAGTTTGTAGGAAAAAGAATGAATTCAATAGTGGATGAAAGTTTGTGTTCAAGGTGATACCAACAAGTTAAATGCTTTGTATTAAGTTGTGAATAAAGAACTTGGGTGGAAATGAAGCTTTGGAGACTTATATGAAGTCTCCTGTAGCAGAGGAGCAGTGATTGAAGTCAGTTTGAATGGGTTGGAGGAGAGAGGTGAGTGTGGACCACTTGCAGATCAGGTTGTATCAGCTTCTCAGGCAGTCTCCACGCACTCCCGGGGTGCAGAGCGCTGTGGCCGAATCTAGCTTGAGCCGATTCAGACTGTCATGTAGGGGGAGAAAAGAGGGTACAGGTTTATTAAACATGGAGGGCTGTAATCTCAAGAAATCAACACGTATTTCAAATGAACCGAAACGGAATTGGTTACATCTTCATCAACTTCCTGTGTTGAACTAACTTCACTAACTAACTAGCACATCTATTTGGATAGGGGAATGGCAGCTTCTGACAGTGGGAACTGCATGGAATGGGCTTCACTGTTTTTGCTGAAATTGTCTAAGAAGAAAGAGTGACAAACAGACCAATAACACGTTTAGCTTCAGCAGTGGCATGCTGGCACTCACCTTATGTGGCTATGTTTAATGATACTCTGTATTTATGAGACATTTTAACCTTGGTTATTTTTAACCGAAATACCTAGATCATGTTATGTATAAGAAATATTGACTGGGAATCAAATTGATGGAGAAAAATCTCATCCTTCTGGTTGAAAAATTGACCACTACTAGAATATAATTTCTGAAAATGCAGCCTGAAGGCGGTTCACTAGAGGGTAATTTTTCAGTGCAGTAGGCAAGTTTTCACAGGATTCTGACAGTCTCTCTCCCCCCTTCTCTCTTTCTCTTAACCTCTAAGACATATTTTTGTTCTAAACATGCTCCAACATTATTACTCCTTGAGACATCTTCTTTAATTCATAGTCGTATGACGTATGAGGTATAATTAGTGCCTAATATCATAGTCTGTGTTGTTTGTCACGATTTTTGAATGACTAATTTTCAGAACAAGATAAACATCTTAAATCTAATTTTGATCGGTAATGACAGACACATGTACAATTTTGTGCACAACTTAATGGGCTTCCTAAGTAATTTCCCAGCTCCTAGATTTTTTTTCTTTCCTGAAGGATCCAAGCACTGCTGTCAGACTTTTCTTTTCAAGCACGTGACACTGGCCATTTGAGTAAAGTCAAAAATTCTTAGACTGGCAAGGAAGGATCCTTTAATCCAATCCCAGTATGTACTGATGCATCCTAATTATTTCCCTTACACAGTATACTAGTCACCCCCTCTGTGCATTTGCTCGTGGTGAGGATTTTAATACTAGATTTTATAACATAGTAGCCAAAGGTGGTATTTAATAGAAGTATCCCTTAGGAGCAGTTTTTAATATTAAGTAGTGCACGAAGTTTTCAATGTTGCAGACATTCTTTGTAGATTCATTTAATGTACATATGCTTTAATGGATAAAGAGAGTAATAGGAGAGAAAGAAAAAAGAGCAGAAAGGAATGGAGGGAAAGAGAAAGAAACACAGAAAAAGAGAAGAGAGAAATCTGTGTCTTTATTTACTTGCAAAGTAACTGCTACAAATCCAATCAAATGAGAGGCTTTCCTGAAGTGTTAGTTTTGAACATAGATTTAATTCCACACTTGGACTTTCTTTTTTCCTCTGGGCCACTTTGGCATAATAACTTATATTGGGATGTTAAATATTAATGGTTTTATATATTAATGATAGCCCTTTGCTATATTAAATTATAAAATCTATTCTATTAGTGGTAAAAGTCCGTATCTTATGAGGTGATGTACATCATAGTAACAACCAATGCTTCAAACTAAGAAAAAACAAAAGAACTGGTAGAGCTTAGTGCTAACTTGATTCCATGTTACATTCAGATGTTACCTTGAATGTTCTGGTCCTTTAACTATGATCTATATAAGTTAATCTAGTAGCTTTTACATGTTCCTTTGTATTTCGAATTTAAACTGTTTGGTGACCCCCCCTCCTTTTTTTTTCTATTTTTGTGTACATTCTTTTAGTCTCTCTAAACTTATCTCTTCTCTTGAGTTCTAATACCGTTCTTTATAATGATTCTTCTGTCTAGCTGAGAGATTGAGGGGTTTTTTTTGTTTGTTTTCTGCCTGTTAGTTAAACGCCCTATGCTACGACTTCCTTGATCGATGACCTTGGAAAAGTTCCTCACCGATCTGAGCCTTTATTTTCTTGTCTGTATAATGGGGTTAATACTAGTGCTGACTTCAGTGAGATCATATTATATAGAAGTCGGTGTGTGCTTAGGTTATAGTAAGCACCCAATAATAAGAATAAAACTATGCTGTCAGAAATGTGTGAAACGTGTGTAGGTGCGTGTTTAATGGAACATCTTACTGTGGGGATCCTATGGCCCTTGTCTCAGCCCAGGGTGCCATATTGGCTGAGAAGAAGAGGTGCAGTTGGGTGCTGAATGAGCCTTTCTTCATAGACTTGCTGTGAATAAGCAGCACTGTATTGTAGAATTCAAGTTTTCCCGTCGCGGAGCACAGGCTCCAGATGCGCAGGCTCAGCGGCCATGGCTCACGGGCCTAGACGCTCCGCGGCATGTGGGATCTTCCCCGACCGGGGCACGAACCCGTGTCCCCTGCATCGGCAGGCGGACTCTCAACCACTGCGCCACCAGGGAAGCCCCGAATTCAAGTATTTTTGAAACTTCATTTGAAAGTATGGTTTCTAAGTGGTAAGTGGTTCTTTTTCCCACTGCCTGCCACCCAAAAAAAGAGAAAAAAAATGGTAAATATTGAGTAATTCCTTGCCAAAAAATCCAATTTTTAAGTTAACTTACAGAGTTAGGCATAAGATATTTTATTAATATTTTACATTAATTGCTAAGTTTGTATATTTTGTGAAATACCTTGGTTAGGCCTCATTTCTTACTTAATTGACTTCAATTATTTATTCATTCCACAAATACTTATTAAATATGCACTATATATTTGGCACTATGCTAAGTGTTAGAATACAGCGGTAAACAAACAACGCTCCTTGTCTCACAGAGCTTGCCATTTCTAAATAACTTCTCAGTTTATTTATATCTTGACATAAAAATTGACATGGAACATTTTCTTGAAAACCAATTAGGAAAACATCTACACCAAAATTATATTTTTTTTCTGTACTATGTAGTTTTCCAAAACACTACCGTTGTGTAACATGAGACATACCCAAATAATGCCCATGTGATGAATTAAAAGAAATATTGCCTTTTCTTATTTACAAATTAGATTTTGAACAGTGTATTTAGACTCAGAGTTTGGCATAAAAATACCTTTAATTTTCCCATGATTCTGGTAAAGTCACCGTGATAATCATCTATATTATGTTATGTCTAATGAAAGCCTAGCCTGGATTTGACAGGGAGAAACATTGATTGTTAGGTATAAATTCTGACCCTAAATGAGCTTATATGACTTAAATTGCCAGTCAGACTCGGTGGGGATCAGAACATATGCATAGAATTGTACATAAATGTGTATGTGCGACAAGTAAAAGCAGCCTTGTGTACTCTGTGACTCTGTTAGTCCTGAATACTAGATCGCACAACTGAGAAGTGGTGTGTATGAACGTAGAGCTGATCTTTTGAAGGTGCAAGCGGATGATCTATTTTTTTTCTGTTCCAGTGATACAACTGTAGTCCTTCGGCTATGAAGCAGATGCACATTTAAAATAAGCTTCTAAATATTGTGGTAGAAACCAGAAACAAGCTGTTACTTTGCTTAATATCACATTGTTTACAAGCTTGGTGGATTGGAGAAGGAATTTTTTAAAGCCACCCATAATTTGGATGTATTTTTCTCAGTTCTAACCCAATATGTGTTGAATACGACAAAAAGCATCTTCCGGGGCGGAAGCTTAGGCTTTCCAAACATACATCGCTCAAATCTGCTTAAGATGTTACTATGCAACCCAGTTTTATTTTTTCATCCATTTGCATTTTTAGATGTGTTTCTCTCCCTCTCCGGTTATTAAAGTTGACGGCTGCATGGGTTAGATAGTGAGCCCCACTGTACGTAGGTGTCTTCACGGAAATCACCTGGGGCCAAGAGTTCCGTTTTTCTCACCTTATCGTATCTGGAACACAGATTTGCTCTGCTCGTCGTATTTTGGCATCTGTGAATCACCGTCATGTTGTCATATTCGCAGTTACAAAGTAGCCGATGGGAAAGGAGCCAACTACTTGAGGCACTTTCAATGAGAAAAAAAAAGTCTGATTTCAGCATTATTCATTGGAAATGCTACTTGTGAAAGCATTTACTTCAGTTTCTGAGCTGCTGGCAATGACTTTAATAGGCAAGGCATAATCTTGCTTTTTAGGAGTGTTTCTATGTGCTAAAGAGTGAAGGGACCAGTAATTATTGAAAGCTACAGGTAAAATGGCAAACTTAGGAACCCAGGTGAGAAATTATCCCTGATTTACTTACCTTTATCAATAGTACCTGCTAATTAAATGGACAGGGAACAAGTCATGTCGATGGAGGTTACCTGTGATAATGTTCTTAAGCATATTACTCCCTTATCATTTTACCTCCTTTCTTCATAAATGTGAACTTAAAGTGGGAAAAATTAAAACTAAATTTTAAAATTATATTAACAAGTGAATTCAGAGTAGGTCCTGAAAACTTATAGCAAATAAATTTGTAAAAATAAAAGACAGAATTTTTAAATGAAGTTAAAAATCCGCCATAAGTATAAGCAAAAATCATACTAAAAATATTTCTGAACATTATATTTTGTTTTAGCTTGTCAGTAAATTTCTCATCTTTGTGTACCGATCACTCCATCGATTCTTTGAGTTAAGAGGACCCCTTTTCATAACCTTCATGGAGTTATGGGTCTTGCATACACACACCCACACACACACACAATGACTCTATAACTTCTAACTACACTAAGGTTCTTCCAACTCAGCTCAAACTTTGAACTTATGAATCTTCTCAAATGGTCCCCTAGTAATTTTATATAAGTTTTGTTGCTGTCTCTGGGTGATTTGTGGTGACACGATGGCAATGCTAAGGCAAATATCCCAGAAAAGCTGTTCATTTACAAGGGAGTGTATAGCTATTTCCTTAAGTCAGCGTTTATAACAATTTTATTCTATGAATACTAGCTCTGGTGATATACTTTGAAAAATCTCAAAGGGCTGTAGTCCAATAATATGGGGAATTCTACACATTCAGGTTTTATTAGAGCTTGATAATGAACATTAGCATTTAAAAGTGTCTATAAAATCTTTCAATAAAAACACTTTATACAAAAGCACTTGCAAATATATTTGGCCACAAACTCTTTTTCTCCCTTAACACATAATAGGATCCCAGGGAACACATTTAGTTCGGGAAATCTGCCATTTTTTTGTTTTGTTTTTTTGTTTGTTTATAATTAATTTTATTTATTTATTTTGTCTGTGGTCTTCGTTGCGTACAGGTTGCAACGAGCGGGGGCCACTCTTCATTGTGGTGCACGGGCTTCTCACTGCGGTGGCTTCTCTTGTTGCAGAGCCTGAGCTCTAGGTGCGCGAACTTCAGTAGTTGTGTCACGTGGGCTCAGTAGTTGTGGCTTGCAAGCTCTAGAGCGCAGGCTCAGTAGTTGTGGCGCACAGGCTTAGTTGCTCCATGACATGTGGGATCTTCCCGGACCAGGGCTTGAACCCGTGTCCCCTGCATTGGCAGGCGGATTCTTAACCACTGCGCCACCAGGGAAGTCCATTGGAAATCTACCTTAAACGAAGAGACTCATGACTGTTTAGAAAGATCCAGTGTCTTTCCAAGCAGAAGCATGATGAGCCACATCCTCATCCTAGAGCAACCAGCTTGTTAATTTTTTTGCCAATCCTGTTCTAGAAAACCATGTTAATAACCTACATCTTAATAATTAGACCATCACCTAATTTAGAACACCACTCCTAACATGGGAATGTTAGGCTTGGGGTTACATTCCCAGATTTTCACAACAGAGTTGTGTAAGTTCTTAGTCTTTTGGGGCATGGTATCGGGCCTGCATTGATGATGTAAGGGAACATCTGAACTGTTTTGCAGAAATACACGCATGTTAAATGAGATGATCTTTTGAAGTATGACAAAGATTAATGTCCCTAATATATAGAGCTTCTACAAATGAATATGAAATAGATCAAGAGTCTATCAGAAAAATAGGCAAAGAGTGTGAATAGGCAATTTTCAGGAAAGGAAATACAAATAAGCTCTATATGGAAAGAAGTTTGCCTTCAATCGTGGCCATAAAATACGAATTGGAGCAGGAATCCCCAATCCCCGGGCCATGGTCCTCAGCCTGTTAGGGACCGGGCCGCACAGCAGGAGGTGAGCGGTGGGAGAACGAGTGAAGCTTCGTCTGCCACTCCTCACCGCTCCCCGTCGCTCCCCGTCGCTCCCCGTCTCTCCCCCTCTCTCCCCGTCGCTCCCCCTCTCTCCCCGTCGCTCCCCATCTCTCCCCGTCGCTCCCCGTCGCTGGCATCACGGCCTGAGCCATTCCCACCCAGTCTGTGGGAAAACTGTCTTCCCCGAAACCGGCCCCTGGTGCCAGAATGGTTGGGGACCACTGGATTAGAGCAAGAGTGAGATAGCATTTTTTTTCCCCCACACATCAGACTGCCAAAATTAAGGAGGATTCACATCTAGAGCTGGTGAAAATTTAGGGAAATTGGCACTATTAATTTACTAGTGGGTTATGAATTATAAATTTTTTAAGTATAATCTGTCAGTAGCTATTAAAATTATAAGTCTGTATATCCCTTCATCCAGCATATTTAACTCTAGAGGGAAAAAAATATATACATGCAATAAGTTCCTGTGTGGCTGAATTCTTCAACTCTCCTCACTCTTACTTCCCAGCCCTCTCCACCCACCTGTGTACAGATCCACTTCCTTATCTGTCCCTTGTTACCTCAAATATCGGAGCTAGATCAGTCATGATGGAGCTGAAAATCTAGGTCAGCACTACTTACGGTGGTCTTGGAGGTCTGAACTTGCTGCCGTTGCTGTTGGCTAAGTTCCAGGTGCCACCAACCCACCTAGTCACAGTCTTCAGAAGCTTCCTTCTCCTTCTGTCCTCATGCTGTTTTTGAATTGAGAGAGCTGGCTTTTGGGTGGATGAGGTCAGGCTTCTCAAGTCTTGAGACTTAAGCATTTTTGGAAATGCAGCTCATTCAGTTCATACACACATAGCAGTTCCTCCCCAAATGTGCACAGGATCAGGGTGGCAGACAAGAAAGTTTTCAGTATCAGAAAGATGTTGGGTTCAGGGTAGCTCTCCCCTCTGACTCTTTGTCCTTGGAGACCAGTTGACTTTCCCAGACTCCTTTCAACCTCAGGGTAACTTCCCTCTCACGAACACTTTGCCTTTTTCTGCAGTCTGGCCTTGGTCAGCAGCAGTTTAGACATCGGACATGTCTGTATAGAATTCCAATTCAGGGGACAGGTGGGAGCTCAGGGTCTCCCTAGAGGTATCTCAGTCCTTTGTGCAAATTCCTGGGAGAAGCATTAGCTCCAACGTCACCTGCTACTGGCCCCTTGAGCACCAAGCCTCAAACACAGCTAAATAAATTGAGGAGAGGCTGATAACCAACCACCTCCCATCTCTTGTCAGACTCTTACCCAAGCAGAATGTCTTGCTAAAATAATTTAAGATGATGGAAATTCTTACACTGAGGCTGCCTCATGACTTTCAGAGGCCAGTTCTCTTAAGACACCGATCTGGAAGTGATTATTTTTCTGCCCTTGTTTACCTAATCAAACTCATTCGTACGAACCACATATGCTCGCTCTCTCCTGCTGGCAAGAGCTGCTTCTCTAGGATTCCAACCCACCACACTTATCAGGTTTGATTTCTGCCTTAATTGTCTTCTTTGCCAGAGCCTCTTCCTCTGGTCAGTCCCTAATTTTGGAGTCCCCCGGGGTGAGCCACCTACTATTTCCTCCCGCTCCTCATAATGAGATCGTCCATCTCCCCGGTGTCAAATTCAGTCTTTATTTTTACATCTAAATGTATAGCTCGAGCCTAGTGATTCTCACCCCAGAGAAATCTTGCCTCCCATACTTCCTGCCGTTCGGCAGTGTCTGGAAACACTTTGTCTCACGTGGGTGGGCATATAGTGTCATCCGGCAGAGAGGGGCAGGAGATGCACGTGTGCCTTGTGGGCTAGTTCAGAGCATAGGACAGTCCCACAGCTACAACAAAAACATCTAGCCTAAAAGTGAAGAGTGGACGTTGAAACACCCTGTAGACCCAACATGTTCTTTTCTAGAACCATGTATGCAGCGTTACCGTTTACGTGTCGGTGTGGTCCTCACGCTAGATAAGGATAAAATATAAATCGGTATTTTCTTCCCCAGTTATGTGTTTTCCTCCCTCAATCCCATCTTGGTAAATGGCGGCATAATCTAGTTTGCCTTCTTGAGACCTAGGACTTAATTCCTGTCTCTCTCATTCTCACCTCCAGTCCATCACCGAATCCTGTGAGCTCTACATCCAAACGTCATTCTGCCATCATCCGTGTCTCTCCATCACCGTTGTAGCTGGCATGTCCAAGCTCCATCACTTCTTGCTTGGTCACTGCAGTAGCTTCTTAACTCCTGTCCTGGCTTCTACCCTTGACCCCTGCTATCACTTCACACAACAACTAAAGAATTGTTTTAAAAACATAAATTGGATCATATTATCCCTCCTTCCAAACCTCGCTGTTGTCCAGTTGCACTTGCGAAATAGCCCTTAACTCAAAACCTGGTTGCATGCCCATCTTCCAGACCTTATTCAGAAGCCTTCTTCCTCATAGTCTTTCTCTTCACAGATAGTAACGTTTTTATCTTTTTCAGGCCTTCCCTCTGTGCTTCCTTCTTCCTGGAAGGTTCTGCTGCTAGACCCTCCTAGACAGGCTGCTGCTTGTCATTCATTCCTGTCTTAGATCAAGTGTCACATCTTCTGAGCGTACTTTCATGGCCGTGCAAAATGAAATGGCCTCTCCCATCCACTGGCACTGTGTCACCTGTTTTCTTATTCTTAGTACTTAAACTGCTTTGTTCATGTTTAGTAGTACTTTTTAATTTAGATGTAATTGATAAATGGCATTATAGAGTTCTAGGTATACGACGTAGTGATTAGATATCTGTGTATGTTGCAAAATGCTTATCACAATAAGTCTAGTTGTCATCCATCACCATACACTGTTACAATTTTTTTTCTTAGTCGTGAAAACTTTTAAGACCTATTCTCTTAGCCAACTTTCAAATATACAATTCAGTATCATTAACTGTAGTCACCATTGCTGCATATTCCATCCCCATGACTTATTTTTTTATAGCTGGAAGGTTGTGTTCTTTAACCCCCTTCATGTATTTCTCCCCCCAGTAATTACAGTGTTTTCTGTATCCATGAGCTTGGTTATTTGGTGATGGTGGTGGTTTTTTTTGGATTTCAGTTATAAGTGAGAGACACACTATTTGTCTTGCTCTGTCTGACTTATTTCACTTAGCATGATGCCCTTAAGGCCCATCCATGTTGTTGCAAATGGCAGGATTTCCTTCTTTTTCACGGCTGAATTTTATTCCACTGTATATGCATACCACCTCTTTTTTATCTATTCGTCCATCAGCAGACTCTTAGGTTGTTTCCATATCTTGGCTATTACAAATAATGTTGCAGTGAACATGGGGGTATAGATATCTCTTTGACATGGTGTTTTGTTTCCTTCACACATATTCCCTAAAGTGGAATTGCTGGATCGTATGGTAGTTCTACTTTTAATTTTTGGAGGAACCTTTATACTCTTTTCCACAGTGGCTGCATCAATTTACATTCCCACCAACAGTACACAGGGGTTCCCTTTTCTCTACATCCTCACCAACACCTGTTATTTGTTGTCTTTTTGTGGATAGCCATTCTGACAGGTGTGAAGTGACACCTCATTTAGGTTCTGATTTGCATTTCTCTGGCGACTGGTGATGTCGAACACCTTTTCATGTAACTGTTGGCCACCTGTATGTTTTCTTTGGAAATATGAATTTTCAGATCTTTTAATCAGATTTGTTTTTTTGCTATCACATTATGTGAGTTCATTTTTGTATTTTGGGTATTGACCCATGAACAGATATGATTTGCAAATATTTTCTCTCATTCACTGGGTTAACTCCATTTTGTTGATGGTTTCCTTTGCAGTGCAGAGCTTTTTACTTTGATGCAGTCCCACTTGTATATTTGGCACCAAGTACAAAAAACTGTCTCCAAAAGTAATGTCCAAGAGCTTACTGCTTCGTTTGCAAATATTTTGTCATAAAATATGTGAAGTCAGACAAATATGATATTGCTTATATGTGGAATCTAAAAGAAAAAGGTACAAATGAACTTATTCACAAAACAGAGGTACAGTCCCGGATGTAGAAAACAATCATGGTTACCAGGGGATAAGTGGGGGGGAGGGATAAATTGGGAGATTGGGATTGACATATACACGCTACTATATATAAAATTGGTAACTAATAAGAATCTGCTGTATAGCACAGGGAACTCTACTCAATACTCTGTAATGGCTGTATGTAAAAAGAATCTAAAAAAAAGAAGTGCATATATGTATAACAGATTCACTATGCTGTACACCTGAAACTAATACAACATTGTAAATCAACTATACTCCAATAAAAAATTAAAAAAATAAAAAAGTTTACCACTTCTGTTTTCTTCTAAGAGTTTTATGGCTATAGTTCCTACCTTCAAGTCTTTGATCCATTTTGAAGCATTGCTTATGTATGGTTAGGAGTCCGTAAATAAGGGATCCAGTTTTATTCTTTTGTATGTAGCTGTCCAGTTTTCCCACCACCATTTATTGAAGATACTTTTCTTTCCCCATTGTATATTCTTGGCTCCTTTCTCATAAATCATTGACCATGTTTGTTCTGGGCTCTCTATTTTGTTCCATTAATCTATGTCCATTTGCATACCAATACCATACTGTTTAGATTACTATAACTTTGTAATATAATTTGAAATCAGGGTGCCTGATGCCTACAGCTTTGCTGTTTTTTAAGATTGCTTTGGCTCTTCTGAGTCTTCCATGGTTTGGTCATTCTCTTATTATCCTCAGGGCACTCAAAGGCTCTATGCTGCTCTCTTCCTGTGCTCTACCTTAATTGGTACTCAATAAACGTGTGTTACACCAATTATGGTTTTCAGCAGTACAAATAATTAGAAATAAGGCATTCACTGTTAGGCTGATACTAAAACTTTGTAGAGAGGCAAGAGCTGATAATTCTAAAATTGAATAAAAATATCGCCAGACAGCAGTGTGGGTCCACATAAGATGATACAGCATAGACAGTGTTCCAAAAGTTTGCCTTCCTGCCAAAAATAACAGGACTTCCCTCATCTCTCTCCTGTTGTCACTTTCTCATAGAAATAATTCTGTATTACCTGATATTGTATTTATTCTTATTTCCTTTTCGACTAGATTACAAGTTGCTTAAGGGTAAAGATTCTTGTATCTTTGCATCACTTGTAGCATAGTGCCAGACCTTAAAAACAAAAAACCCAAAAAACCTGAGGCTCTTGTGTATAGCTAACCTGTTTCAGATATTGTGCATAAAATCTGTGATACCTACTTGCTGCTCATATTTTTTATCACGCTCTGATTTTCTGCTGAGTTCAGGATCACTGAGGCATTATGGTATTTCACATTCAGCAAAGCCTAAGCTTACATAACAAGTATCACTTGATAATTACTCTACCAGAGAGTAGAACTGTAGTCACTCAAATCATTATAAAAGCTAACATGTCGAGGGTGAATTATGTGCCCAGCCATATTCTAAATGTTTTACATACATTAGCTCATTTAATCCTCACAGTAACCCTATGAGATAGTGACTATTATTTTCCTCTTTTGACGTTTGAAGAAACAGTGGCAGAGAGAAGTAACTTGCTGAAGGTCACACTGCGGTAAGAAGTACTGAGGTGCCCTTTCAACCCAGGCATTGTGATTCTCAAGTCAATATCCTTAACCTCTAGCCACTCGCTTTTGACAAATAATATAATGGACTTTGTAAAGGGCTTTATGGCTTTAAAGTAAAAGAGTTCTTTCTCTCTAAATGCAACTTCTTAAAATTCCAGAAGTGGATTTATTGCTGTATACACTGCACGATTAAAGATGTCTCAGCCTTTCACTAACTTCGGTGATAAATAATATTTCTGGTACGCATGACAAATTCTTTGTTTATCCTCGATGAAAATGCAATACTTCAGAGGAATATACTAACATATCTCTGCATAGTCGGGTGGAACCCAGGAAAATAAATCACTCTAACAATGCATCTTGGCAGAGTAATGGTCCATTTCTAGCAAAGAGCAAAATAGACATTACGTGACATGCTCTTATTTGAGGTAATCCTTTATGTTTCATGATTAACAATCCAAATAAATCAATATGAGCAAAGTTTAAGAATAAAAAGATTACAGAAAACCCTTCAATTGTCCTTTCTATCAAAAAGAATATACTTGTTATTTATAACCACAAAGAACCATACTAATTTTCACAAGAGGCTGGGTATGCAACAGATTCCGTAGCAACAGATTCACATAACAGTGATGAAATGCACAAATAAAAATCTCCATTAAAAGGATGTTAGAGGCCAGCCTGAAACAGAAATGAAAAAGAATCAGAGAAGCTCTCTCGCTAGGTCGGCGACTCAATGTTAAGAACCATCTGGTCTCTTTTCATGCTCCATACCCACTGTCCTCATCAACATAGACGTGGACATGGTTTTTGGTCCCCTAATTAAGTGGAATCAATGTGGAATGGTAGGGCCAAGCTGCAAGACCATTTGCATTAATTTTTTGAAAAGGTAATTGTCCATCAATAATTAGGTTTCCAAAGGATCTCACGCCAAGAGAACGGAAACATTCACTGGAGAGAGGACTGCTTGTGTGTACTAAATTTTAACATCACGACGTCTTAGATAAATCAAAGGGAGAGATACCATCGCCAAATTACAGTTGAAAAATTGTGATATTTAGGCATGGATTGAAAAGCCAAGAGCCAATTCTATAATGAGAATGGGATTTGGAGTCAAGAAAGTAGAAGTAAAATCTTTCCTCTACTACCTAGTAGCTGTATGACCTTGAGATAGCAGATATAATATATTTTAGTTTTAATTTGCTCAATTATAAAATTAGAGTGTGTATCAGAGTGTTGAGCCGAGTCTGCCAAGTTTTTGCTGAACTTCAAAAATCTGAAACCTTAAAAAGTCTGATAACAAACACATCCTCTTGTCTCTCTCGTTCTCCATCCCTCTTACTTTAATGATACCCTCATTTGGAAATGGGTGTTAATGGGTGCTTTCATCACTCAGACCAAATGTGGAAAGATATTCTATACCCCTCTGTTCTCAGGTGGTCAAAACTCTGTGTCAGTTACACCTCCTCAATACCTTGGGAATGTGTCGCTCAGTTCTCCCTTTGTTTACTTCCCCCAGCCTCTCAGTCAAGTCTTTCACCTTCTCAATTATGGATTCCATCAAAAGTCTCCCAACAGGCCTATTTCACCAACTGTAACCAGCCACCATACTGCTAACCCGATTATCAAAGTTAAAACTATGGTCTCAGCCTTCCTTTTTAAAATCCTCTGTGTTCTTCAGGTAAAGAAGTAGAAACATCTCAACACAGCATAAGGATTTGGGCCCTTCAGCATTCCCCCTTTCTGTCTCTAATTCAGCCAAAGTGATGTACTGAGGAAAACTCTAGGCTGTCAGCTTCCCCCGTGTCTTTACCTTTTATCTATTCGTTTGCCACTGTCTGATTAAATCCCACTCAGTCTTCAAGATTCACACTTTGACTTCAGTCTCCAAAGAGGAAAATACATTACCTTGCTCGCCCCAATAGTGCGTGTGCAACACACACACACCTCCCCCCCCCCACACACACATACACACACACAAGGAGATGAACTTAACCAGAGATTTTTAGATGTACAAATCTAAAAAGAAGAGGCCTGTTTCGAGGACCTCCATGCTCAGATATTCAGCTCTTTATTTATCCTTCTCTGTGGAGAGTTCACTTAACAACTGAGAGTCTCAGGGGAAGTCTGCTCCTGAGTTGTGCTCCAAGAGGATTTTGCGTTGACCTGATTACAAAGAGGGTAGAAAGCTCTTAGAAGTGTTGAATGTCTACCTCTCTTCGATCCTCACATCCAGCCCGTCATCCGTACATTCAGGTGGGGGAGGAAATGTCAGCTGCTGCATCCCGTGGCGGGAAATAAGCTGATGAGTGTGAATGTGTTGATGACAGAGAGAGAAGCTGATAAGAGGGTGAGAAGTGGCAGCTCTGGGCTTGCCCGGAAATGAGCCCAGGTTGCCTGTAATTGGTGGCCGTGATTTGCGCTGTGGGTCCAGCCTTGTAAGTTCGTTGCATACTGTTCTGATTTTACTTGAAAATATTTAGGGGAATTTTTTATTTTATTTTATTTTATTTTTTTAGTGATAGCTGCTTAGTACAGGAAAGGAACACGGAAGACATTTTACACTTTACGTGACATAGTGTGTCACAAACCATCAGTTCTTAAAGCCATCAGTTTAGATGCTTTCCCTTTAAACATTAAAGTTGGGCTGCCCTTCTTAGCCTGCACATAAATGCTGACGTTTCCTCCACATAGTGTGTGTCCTACGGCCGGGCTTGCTCAGACCCGTCCTGGGTCGCGTGTAGTGCACAGGCACCTGGTCTGCTTAATTCCCTCTTTGAGAAGTTCGCCCGTTGAGACAGTAGATGTTAGGTTCACTTTTTCCGCAGGGGAACTGAGCTCAAACCTTCCCTCTGCAGTGCTTGAGAAGACGGAGCTGAACAAAACATAACTGCTGTTTTGCAAAAGAGAATCCAGTTTAGGATTCTTGGGAAGACTTGGAGGAAAAAATGTTTGAGATCTGTAAGTGAGGTCAAGGGTCACACAGGTGGAGGGACTTTCTTGGCTTTCACGTTGGCTAAGATCCTGACTTGAGATGAGGAAAAGGGTGGCTGAGCTGAGCAGAAACAAAGCCCGTATCTGCAGTGTGGTGAGAGGAGGGTGTCGTGAGAAGTTAGAGATGTCAGCGGGCTTCAGGGCAACAGAAGCCACGGCAAGGCTTCTGAAATTCATATTCTGTGAGTGATAACAAAAAGGTTTAAGTAGTGCTGAAACTTGACTGTATCTACTCATAAAAGAGAGAGTCTGCCATCTGTGTGGACATTGGATTAGGGTTGGGCTGAGGTGTGTGGACAGAAGTGGGTTGTAGAGACCCCCTAACAAGCTGAATGACAGCCATCGTGGGAGACTGTGGAAGTTCAGCTACTGTAGTGATTCTGGGGAAACGTAAACTGTTGATGTGCAAGAATTAACAGGACTTGAACTTTTTTTTTTGTCCTGAATGCTTCCGTTTATATCAAAGCGAAATAGAAGCATTTGATATAAATATAAATATCAAATGCTTCCGTTTATATCTAGAAGTCATCTCTGTGGGCAGGGGCATAGTTACATTGTGTGATTTACTCTCAATCTCTTTTGCCCTGAATGGCTGAGAGCGGCAGCTTTGGAGAGGGAATTTAGCCTGATGTTTGCATGGGGCAGACAGAGGGACAGCGGGGCACCAGGGGTGGCAGAGGGTCTTCTGGGAGCACAGCCTACCCCTGGAGCCATTGGCCTTCTCAGACTGGCTCTCCATCCATCTCTGAGCACTTCCTACCCCGTCTGTAAATCTCATTAGAGAGTCCAGCTAGGACTAGCCTGAGAAGCGATTTTCCCGTCCTGACAGTGTAACGCTCAAGTGCGCTCAGATGACTTTGCAAGGGGAACCGCCTCTGTTTACAAATGAATATCTAAACATTATCAATTTTGCAAGACTTTGGATCTTCACTTGTTTTGAGGATATGATTAAACTCAGTTAAAAAAATTTTTTTTTCAGTACCTAGAGGCACCTCAGTGTCAGGATTTGTGACATGTGTAGACAGTAGAAAAAGACGCACCTGTGTAGTCTTACATATGCAAACAGAGTTCCTAAGGAAATTCTTGATATTTTTCATATTCGCTTCGAGAAAATGAATTCAGGTCCTTTGAGAAAGGAAGTATGATCAAAAGAGTTTCTTCTACAGCTACTGTTTCTCCTACTATGTCCCAGACTCTGATTAGGATTAAATGTTATATTGATTCAAGCCAGTGTTGTTTCAAGTACAATCTTGGCTGCATATCGTGTGGAACCATGGCTTCCTTTCATCTCAGTGATAGTTGTGAAGTATTGTAAATTAAAATCTCCCAGATTTTAATGCAGTTTGGTGAGAAGTACATAAGACACTCAAATAACTAATGCAAACTTGAAAAGAGTACATCTTATATTAATAATTTCTATGTGATGGTGCTTTATTTTTATTTAGTGAAAATGAAATTTGCTGTGACACCTAACCCTTAAAACCTCCCTCATCGACATTAACTCTTGGGCATCTCATTACAATCAGTGAATGGAAGGTACTGAAATCTACAGCCGTGACCTGGATAACGTGCCCCGTAATTTCTGTTTTGCTCTCAAACATGAAACTCGTTAGCTTCTGTGGTTTCAGTGCACATGCACGGAACAGAAAGGCATTTATTTATTACAACCAAGGAGGTGATTTTAATTTTTAGTAAAAAAAGAACCTCAATTAGATCAGGAAGAGTTTTTAAAGTTGGCCTATAATTATGCTACGTATAACAATGCATCATCCTTTGTATTATTTACTGGAGACCAATAAATGATATGTTTTATTTTAACAGGCAGTTTGCTGCCAGCAGTGTGCTTCACTTCGAAAAGGTAAGTGCCTTTTAAGAAATATTTTATAAAATCATCACGGTTTCTGATTTATAGCTTCACAGGGCCTGTTAATTTTAAGTCTCATGGCTGACAGCTGTGTTGTTCAAAGGCAAGGGTATATGGTATTAATTATCTTAAGCTCCAGATCATTGTTCGTGGTGGAGACATTGCACATAAAGGACAGACTGGCACGTTTTCCTGTTTTAGTAGGAATAATTAATTAACCTGGTGACTTTAAAAGAAATACCTGTTGAAGTAAGATACAAAGAACACAGCTTAGTTTTGTTACATTTGCTTCAGTTCTGATTTTGTTTTGACGATTTTCATGGAACTTAGCAGCCGGTTGGGGCGTGGTTGCTGTTTTTGTTACTGGTCTTTATTAGTTGTTTGGTTGGTTGGCTCTGTCATTTTGAAAGTGGAAAATGGTTGTATCTTCACAGTAGTATTTGACAATAACACTATACATATTCTTCACTGAATACATAGACTTTTAAAATGTTAGTAATATATTGGGTTTAACTGTGATTTAAATTACATTGTTGATTCACTCTAGTATTTAAATGTACAAGAATCCTAGTATAGTCCTAATAGAGTCCTAGTATATATTCATAGTATATGCTGTGCTTACTGTGTAACAAGAAACGACCAGGACGTGGTCTGGTGTCTCCACTTGCCTTTCTCGAAGCATTTCGTCAGGCAGTGACCTCACGACGGGGTTATCAATCACAGTGTACCTGGCACAGAAGTTCCGTTTCTCTGAAAAGCCATGGCCTTGGTCTTCAAATGGTGCCCTTCAGCGGCCTGCGTAGCACACATCGATCTCTCTCACTGATCTTGGTTCCAAATCTTACTTGTTTCTGTATGTTGGTTCGACTACCTTCACATTTTTACTTTTACACTTGTGGATGCTGTAACAAGAGAGACTCGCTGTCTCTGGGCCACTGAACCCTGCTGCGGGTTATAGTAACCGAGACGCTTTCTGCGTAGTTATGTTGTTAAGATGAGTAAATTCATAAATTATCTTTCTTTTCGCCGCCTAATAGTTGTTTCTTTATATGGTTTGTGTTTCTGTGGTCTGGTGATCTTGGTATGTTAGCCTGATTTACCACCTGCCAAGTTGTTCAGTTAGCAAAGAAGTGTGTTTTGGAAAAAAAACACTATTCCTTTTCAAAGTCATGTGGTGTCATGGTTGGAGCCCATCGTTAAGTGACCAAGAGGTATTTCCAAAAGCACAGTTCAAATTCTCCCTGTCATAGTGGGGATTAGCTATGATAAAATTACAATGAAGTCTTTTTAATGTTTAATCTTAACTAGATAAATGTGTGACATCCAAGTTATAGTCAGTGTTCAGACCACGTTGCACAGAGAACAACCAAAAGAAGTTAAATTCTCAAACCTGTTCCAGCTCCCCGTGTACCCGCCCAAGCTGTGGTGGAAAGAACACAGGCTTTGGAGTCAATTAGAATTCACTTGTAGACCTAGTTCCAGCTCTTACCATCTGAGCAACGTCAGATAAGCTCCTTAACGTCTCTGGAACATTTTCACTATTTTTCAAACTGGGTGTAATCATACCTATGTTGCAAGATTGCTGTCAAGATGCCGGAAAGTGATTTGTCAGTTCCCTGCTTTCTAAGAGTGAATCTCTTACTATGGACAAACTCCTTATTGCTCTGTCTGATAAAACAGTAATTCTTTTGTGTATGTAAAGTTTGGCTGTGCTGACTTGGTAGGATATTGTCATTTTGGACATAAAGGTGTAGTGTCTTGCTGAACTCTGTGTAAAAATTTCATTTTATTCTGTTGTTGGAGTCCATGTGTAGACCCAGGGGATTGTCCAACAAGCATTCGTGAACACAAACAACTCTCATTGTATAGTGGCTCTTCAGATACCTTAAAAATTGGGTTTTCCTTCAGTGTTCCTACTTAGGGTTCTGCATCCGCACATTCAACCAACTGCGTATCAAAAACATTGGAAAAGAAAATTCCAGAAAGTTCCAGAAAGCTGAGCTTGAATGTGCTGTGCACTGGCAACTCTTTACACACCATTTCCATTGTATTAGGTATCAAGTAATCTAGAGATAATTTAAAGTATACAGCAGGATGCGCAGTAGGTTATAGGCAACTACTACCCCATTTCATATAAAGGACTTGAGCATTTGTGTATTTTGGTATCTGAGGGGGTCTTGGATCCAATTCCCTACTTGGATACCAAGAGACGATTGGACGCTGAAGCTTGGAACCAGGGCCCCGTTCTTGCTTCTTTTATTCCATTATCTAGGAAAACACCTCCTTTTCCGGACGCTTTCTATTAAAACATTGCTGGGTAATTGGATAGTTAAATAGTTGAAAATGGTTTAATAGCCTTCCTAGGTAATATTTACATTTTAATGAGCTTTGTAATGGTTTAACCTAAATACAGGGGAATATGATGTTCTCTGTGGCAGGGGGAATCACTTGAGGCCATTAATCTTTGCCAGGCAGCCCTGTAAACTATAAAAAAGAGGGTTGCTTCCTCTCCATCCTTACTGTGAAGCTTCTGCGTTGCGTGCATGACTTCTCATTCACATGCTTTCTTTCCCCTCTCACTGCCTATAAAAAAACTTTAAACTGACAGAGTTTGATATCCAGTCCTTTTCTGAAAATTGTGAACACGTTTTCCTCTGTATCCATTTTAAATCTCCTCTCTTCTGTTCCCCAATCCCTTATAAACTAATATATATTATATTAGTTTCTTTCAAAACCTTAAGAATAATTTATGTTTTTAATTGTTTTACTTGTCACAAATTTTCATATACCTTAGCTAAACAATTCCATTAAGGTTGGGAGGTGTCATATCTTGTTTCTGATCAGAAAACAGGATGAGGTGACTTGGCCCGTCAGAAGAGCAAAGATGGGTTAATAGTTAGGGCTTCTGACACCCAGTACGGTCCAGGTAGGCAGACATTATTCTATCACGTAAAAGCAATTTATATGCTGTTTTTCTTCTACGGATTTATTCATATGTATGGAAATAGGAGGAAAAAAAAAAAACCAAACAAAATGTACTGCATGTGGTAATGTGACTCAGCTCTTCAATAAGCCAGACTTTCACTAGGCTGCTTGCCAGGATAAACTCAGTGTTGACAGGGAGCTTGGTTTTGAAAAAGAAATTTTTGTAGCAGAAAGCCAAAAAAGAAAATACTTTACAAATGATAAATGAGAAACTCCTTTTTAAATAGAATTCTCTGCTTAAATAATGGAATATGTATATGACATTGCTAAGTTTCTGACGCAATAGTAGAAGACCCTGCTTTCTACATTTTGTTGGACACAGTTAACTAATTCTGGCGAGAAAAAAAAAGGCGGTGGATTCCCCAGAGAAAATTTTAAATGTCATTCCAGCTGCTTTAATAATAAAGAATTGAAAATTATGAATATTTGTTGATTTTTATCTCAAAATTTTACGTGGATTTATTTTCTGTTATTACTGCAAAATGACTGCTGGGTTCTAACGCTTCTAGAAAATACCTTTTTTCATCTCAGTTCTTTGATCTACATGAGTGTAATGAGCCAATGGGTTGCTTAACTCTGCTTGACCCAAAACTTACCAATTACACCTGTCATAACAGAAACTCTCCCTAATTGGCCAAATGGATGTTTTCTTTTATCTGCTTCTTGATTGTTTAAAAAAATAACTATTAATTTTGATAAATTCAGATAGTGAGGTTAAATGATCGTTAAGAGTAGGATCATTCTCGAGGTAATCATCCAAGCAATGAGTTTATCTTGAATACGTTACGAGCTGGGTAGGAGTGTCTGTGTATTGTGAGGATTGTAACTCTATGAGAAGCGCTCAGAACTAAAGGTAACCTTTGTGGAAAAAATTCCATTTTTATCATCCAATTTTTCCTAGAAGACTGAAAAATCTGTTTCTCTACATCTAGAATGTCCTCTCTTGCACACATTTTTTAAAAGCTACGTTGTATACCATTGGTTTCCTCGCGCTGTTCAGTGATCTTCCTTTTACTTTTGATCATCACTCCCAATCATTTGGAGGTGTCTGAAGAACATTGTATCAAGTTCTCTTGGACTACAGTACTTCTTTCATTCTGAATCTAGCTCTGTGCTTCTTTATACCTTCCAACTGGTGACATATTTTCACTGGCAGTTTGATCATTAGCATGTTTATGAGACCTAAGTTTTTATCACTGTTTCAGGTAAATATTTAAAGGACAAAAACCCAAAATATTTTGGATTATGTTTTAGTGAGTTTCACTCTGTGTAGAATAAAACTCTGCATTCATTCCTTTTTTTCTTACGTATTATTATTTGCCTTTATGTTTACCTTGCAGCGAATACGTTTGTCTCACTCAGCTCTAAGAAAGGATTGAGAGAAGTGCGTGAACCACCTGTCTGTCCTCAACATTCCCAGTGATTCATTTTCTTTATTTAAAGAAAGAAACCAGTATAAAAACCTCATATTGAAAATAAGTATAGATAGTAAAACTTGGATTCTGTAATAAAATGAATATGGGTAAACTTCTGTTTCAACAATGAAATGTTCATTGTAGAAACATTACCAGCTGTAGCCTTTGCACTGTGTTGAATTTAAAGGAAACAAATTCACCATAATTCCATCACACCACCCCTCGAGAAAACTGCCACTGGCATTTCAGTGTATTCTCCTCCTTTTTTATGGATCCATTTATATTATAAAAATTTGACTACACCTGTGCTGGTATATTTCAGTCCTTTTCTTAGATAGATGAATTTCATTCCATCTTTCTGTCCCGAGAGGCGCCAAGGCCTCCTTGGCCCTCCAGCTTCTTTCGGTTCAGTGAGTGAGAGACCTGCAAGACCAGAAGGAGAGAGGAGGGTAAGAATCAGCTTCTTATTTCCCTGGCTCCTTCCTTCCAAGGTTGCTCCCAGCAACCTCAGCCGAAGCTTAGTTTCTCCCACTGCGGCTTCCCTAGACAGCTCCCTGGGTTCTAGGAACTGCTGCTTCCCTGTTCCTGCCACACTGGGGTTGGCGAGCTAAGCCTTCTCCTGTGGAACCCTATGGGTTTTGTGAACCACACGTATCTTTGTAAATAGTCCTTTCTTAAGCCATCTGAGAATTATCCTAACTTGAGTGCGCCATCTGTTTCTAGTCGGGACATTGACTCATACTGTAGTTTAGAAATTCTTTTATTGCCTGCTTTTCATTGGGCTCTACAGTATGTCTTGAACATCCTGGCGTGCCGTTCAGCATCATTTTACCACATTCTGATACCTTCATGCACCACACACACCACGATGGAACACTGACCTTGTTTTCAGTCTTCCATGACTAGTGGCAGTGCCATGAGCACCTCTGTACATCCTCTTTTAACCCCTTGGGATAAACTCCCAAAAGTGAACTACTAGAATTAGTTTCCAAATGGTATTTTATTATTAGTGCTGCAGATTTGTAATCAAAGAAACACTCTCTATGGGTCATCCTTTGGCTGTTCTAGCTCTGTGGTACCTCAAGCCGTTCAGCAGTCACTTTTAAGTCCTACTGCTTGAGAATGAGACACTGGATCTCCAGACTCTATGGTTTCCTCAGTGTACAGTCTCCGTTTTGTTTCCTCAAAGGGCCATCAACCCACTTTGCTGCATTAGCAATAGGAGATCCTTTATGCCTAAAAACCAGGCCAGGTGGGGCCATGGAGACTCTGCTACCAGAGGGCTCTTCAATGCTCTGGAGGACAATGGGCTAGAAATCCTTCAGTTTACATCTGTCCAGGCTTCGGTCATCCCAAATACCAGCTCTTCCCTATTCAGGACAGGAAGCTTACGTTTCCTGAAGGAGTAGCAGAAGAACTGAGAGAATCCAGCATAAGAACACTTGGGGCTAAAGCTATGAACCACACTGGAGTATTTGCAGAATTAATTAATAAACCGTGCCCTTCAGCAACTTCATGTTTAAGAGTTGAATGATTTCCTTCAAACTTTTATTTTTCTCCCCCACCTTCAGTAACCTAAGACTGACTGTTGTGGCCAGTCTTCAATCATGTAGATGCCCGTCTTTATATTCTCAAAGAACAGAAGCAGTTGAAATAGAAATAAAACAAAAATCCAGGCTTTGCTTTGTTGTTGTTAAATAGAATTATAAATTGCATTCAACTCAAGTACTTTATTTGTAACTATAATAATGACCTAGATGATACAAAAATTGTCACCAGAGTTATCAACATGTTTCTACATCTTGGCTAAAAGCCCAGAAAGAATAGATTTACAGAATGAAAATCTGGAGTGCTTTATAAATATTATAAACACTGTTCTCACTGAGGAAAATGTGTATTTGGGGGCAGCGGCTCTTGCAAAGGAAAAAGTAAAATCTTCGTCTAATGCATCCTCGTCTCACACATTCTCTCATCATTTCTACCTCAGATTAACCACAAAAATCAATCACTGTTCCTGGAAAACAAATAATAAACAAAAGCCATTAACATACCTCTTCTCCTCACGACTTTTAATGTTTTGTGGGTGTGTTTCAAACTTGGTTTCCTCAGAAATTGGACATCCTCAGATCTGTTTTCCGGGGCCCATGGATTTCCTATGAGATCTTTGTGAATAAGCGTATATCTATGAGTGTTTATTCTGTATACTCTTAAAAAATATTGATACGACATATCAATGAGATCCTAATTAAACACCTTATAATTTTGGGTGCCTTGCAATTTCAAATTGTACTGTTGTGATTGAATAAGAAATCAGAGTAGGAGGGGGAGAGAGAGAGATCATTGCAATAGTGTGTTAATGTTAAAGACATTTGAAACCCAGAAGGCTTTGCTAAACAAAATTTCAGTATATTTAGAATGTAGAAAATTGTTCGAAGAATTGGCACGTTATTACATGACAAATAATAGCACAGCCACGTGGAATTTACAAAAATCTCTATGCTAAAACTCAGCAATGCAGTCCCTTAGAAGTGGCAATTTAGTTTCATATAAACAACATCATCGGTGATAACATATTAAGCCTGTCATTATTATTATTTTAACATCTTTATTGGGGTATAATTGCTTTACAGTGGTGTGTTAGTTTCTGCTTTATAACAAAGTGAATCAGTTATACATATACATATGTTCCCATATCTCTTCCCTCTTGCGTCTCCCTCCCTCCCACCCTCCCCTCCAGGCGGTCACAAAGCACCGAGCCGATATCCCTGTGCCATGCGGCTGCTTCCCACTAGCTATCCACCTTACGTTTGGTAGTGTATATATGTCCATGCCTCTCTCTCGCCCTGTCACAGCTCACCCTTCCCCCTCCCCATATCCTCAAGTCCGTTAAGCCTGTTATTTTGAATCGTATAGGCTTTATAGTTATATTTATGAATTTTTAAAAAGTCATCAGGGCTAATTTTCTGTTTATACATAGATAAATAATATTACAATAGAAGTAACTTAAATCAAAATTAGGCATGAGTGTCAGTTTGCTTCATATGTGAAATGTTCATTGCTAAATTTTGAGAAACACTTAATAGTGGTTATTCTCCTAGCACTCAGGATGAGGATTATATCTATTTTTGAACCATGCCTTTTCCCCACTGCAAGTTTTCCCATGTATTCCGTTAGCCATTAAGTGTGCAAGTTAAATTGTAATCTGTCCCCTGAAATTAGCTCAGGAATTTCTGTGAAAAATGTGGGCATTGGTCATGATACATACAAATATTTCTCGATCAAACATATATCTTGGCTACAGTGTTTAGAAATCTGGAACTTACTTTCCAGAAAGCTTTATGTAACCAGATGAGCATGTGTGCTGCTTCGCTGGGAATCATGGAAGGATTTGGAAGATGATTAAATTTCTAAGCACACTGAGACCAGACCTTAGCAAGGTGTGAAGAGTTCTTACATTCGGTGCTGAAAGATCTGCTTGAGTATTTCTAGGTCCTTCTTGGCCTCTGGTTTCACTGTGAGATTCAGATATTTTGCAACATTACTCCTTATTAATAACTGTTGCGTATGATTCTTACTGCATATAGTGCAACATAGTTTTAACCATTTTGCCTTCAGTCTGCCATCTACTCCACACCATTTTTCTTGACACTGCTAAAATAATCTCTGCAAAGAGTTTTTTCACTTGCTTGACAGTGTGTATTTTTCACGTCCAAAGGTCTTACATTGGCATTCGATGTCCCGCCTTCTTAGCCTATCTTTCTAAATGTCAACTTCCTACCCTATAGGATGACCCTGTGCTCCAGAAAGGCTGTTGTACTCATGATTCTAAAGTGCACTTGCTCATTTCAGCCTGTCTTCTATGACTCTTCCTGTGTCCAGTCTCTGCCTGTATTATCCCCCTGTGAACCCCCATTTCAGGTAGTGTACAGATCCCTGATTTTTCATTGATTATATTTACTGATATTTGGAAGTGCTTTAATATTCCTCCAGTTAGATCATAAATTTGGAGCGAGTGGAACTTCATTTCCTATGTAGCACGTAGAATGATTTTTAGCCTTATAGCACTCAACTTTTTGCTGCATTAGTGCCGTAGTTTTGATTTTATATTCATTATATTAAAACTATAACATATTTTAAGATATATTTATGTGAAACGGTGTTACATTATTTATATGCTCTGCAATAATGGTCTAGAATAAAACCTCTGATTCCATGCAAAATAAAGTAAAACCACCACAAAGTAAATATTTTGAAGGAAGTAAGGAGACAAGCTGTAAATTCTCTAAGGAGTTCTGGAGTTCCGAATTAGCTACACGATACTAAAATACGGGTGTTCCTTGTATGTAAGCAACTCCATTTAAGAATCTAGACACTACTTAGCTCCAGACCTAATTTACCGAACACTCAGTGTTACACTAAGTACAAAATGCACAGACACGGAAAAGATATTTTGCAGAAGTAAAAATACCTGACCACATGCATATGAAAACAACCAACTTTCCGAGTACTATTTATCCTCAGTGCAGAGCATTTATTATTTGTAGGTGTAAATCAGGATAACTTCACACATATCATATAAAACATATAACAAAATCTTGACATCATATATTATTCTCTTCGAGGGGAAACTGACAACCCCCTGAAATTGATTCAGGCCTCACCTCTGTGTATTATTTGAGAATGTAGGACATGTCAGACAAATTCAGCTCTGTGGCTGATTCGGTCAGCAAATCAGTCCAGAATATTATGTCCGGTGATGCAGAAGACACGTTTATAGGAGGATACAGTTGCCCACTCTGATGTCAGCCTTCAAAACTCAGAAGTTTTTTCCTCTACCAAGACCACTGCCCAGCTACAGAGAGCCATTGATTTGCCTGGTATTGGAGACTAGCAAGGCAGATGGTGTTGCACATATGTGTTCTCAAATACGCTTCACTTCTTTGCGTTGGCAGTTGTAGCTTCTCTTATGATCAAAATACACATAGAAGCATGGACCACAAAAGTTTTACTACTAAATGGTAGCAAAACTGAACGAGAACAGGTTTGTTCAGAGAACGGGCCAGAGCAAAAAGTTTGTGTGCAATTAGTTCAGAAGCTTCTAAAGAACGACAGCGTGAAACGTTTTTCAAATACACAATTTCAAGAAAGCTTTTAGGAATTTTATAATAGCAGTTCCAACAGATCATTTACACAGATGTAAATATACATTCAAAGAGATGTTGGCCTTTATCATTAGATTTTCGCCCTAGAAAATCTAGAGCATCAATATTCTGACAGTTCAGCCATAGACTAATTAACGTAGATTATTTGTTTTGACACTTTGGGGACCCTTTCTATTCATTTAGGCAACAAATTGTACAGTCTTAATTTCTTGCTCACTTCTTCAGGAGGAAACAAGATAAACGTTCTATTTCATTAGGCTCTGACCTCTGTAATGCCACCTCTAAACAACATCCTTATTAGTAAGATATGATCGAAGTGCCTTTAGGGTAGAAACAATGCATATTTATTTAGACACTGGCTTTTGGCCAATTTTTCTGTACCCTAAAGGCATAAATATTACATGCCAGAGCATTGCAATTCCCACGCACTTAGGATTTTGCTCTGTACACATTTGTGAAAGGAACAGGTATCTGCATGGCACTTTCGAGAACTCATTTGTCAAAGGCTGACTTGTGGTTGGAAGCTATAATAGGCATTTCTGTTCAATCATGAAATGTTAAATAGGTATAAATTCTGGGTAACTATCTCCAGCTAAATAGTTAAAATATAGGGGAGAGAGTGTTAATTACCTTAGTCTCCTAGATTTTGCGTAAATGGCATTTTAAAGGTAGGGGGAAGCAGTTACAATGAAAATAACTTGTATCCCTGAAGTCAGTCTTTGAGACAGAGTGTCGAAGGAAGGCTGGCAAGCAGTTTCCTGAGAACATTCTCTCTGTTGTCATTCTGTTTTCCTGTGGAGAATGTGGTTGCCAAACCTCTCGGCAGAATCACTGTAATTGAAGGAACAGGTAAGTTGAATTATGGATGTTGAAGCCACATCTTGCTAAAGGGAACCAATGGCATTATTTTCAAAGCCCTAACATCTCCTTGAACAAAATGCCAGGGTGCTTCAATGCAGTAGAATTCCCCTATTACCCATTTTCTTTATGACTCCCAATCGCTCAGGCTTGTCTGCCACATTCACATCTCTAAATCACTTGTAAGTAAGGAGGGACAGCTTGAGAAATATTAAATTTTCATCACTTTCACTTCTCTGCTACTACTCTTAACATTTAATTTGTATTTGTGTTTAATACTTATTCGATTTTATGCCTTAAATATTATTATTAAAACAGCACATGCTTGTAAAACACAGGGAGTGAGGTTTTTCCTTTTTTATTAATTGAGTTTTTAGTAAGTGTTGTGCACAAGTAGGGACTTCACGAATCATTCTCATCGTTATTAAACCTGTCAGCATTGGTTGTACGTTCTCTTTCTTCCTTTGGACTTGAAAACACATTGAGTATTTTTAAAGACAACATTCAGTCTACTTGGTATCATAGTTATTTGGGTACAACCTCGCATGTAATTTAACCCCCAGAACCTAAGCTCTGCACCAACTAGCTTGTTTGTTCTTTTCAAATACAGGGTACACATTGGTTAAATGAAAAAGTGATTACTGCTAAACCGAATTCACATTCACCAGCATAAACCATAGACTTAAACATTCCGTAATAACTTCTTAAATTAACTATATCTCAGCGATGTAGATAAACGTTTCCAGAAGAGCTGGTGATGTGGATGTGAATAAAGTATGTGAAGTCAATACAAATATGGACTAAAAAATAATTCTGTTTTAGAAAATGGAAACTACAAATAGATAGTGGAATGAATGAAGAATGAGAGAGTCAGAGAAATCTTTGTGGGGTTTCAGGTAGCCACTGGCTTAAGGTAAGAGTTCTGTGGAAGAAGGAGATCGGCCCATTCAAGCCCTGGGCATGGCTGAGAGGAAGAAAGTCAGATTGGAGAATATGAAGCAAGCCATCCACAAGCAGAGATGAGGGTCTGCTGTGTGCAGGGCACAGCGCTAGTCGGAGGAGGCGTGCATTCTGAAGATTAGAGAAGGTCGTCATAATCCTTCAGGAAAGTAAAATCCACGGAGAAAGGCAAGATCTCAGAAAGCCAACAGTGTGAATGGAAAGTGCAGTCAGTGCTTGAAATCACTGCTGAGAAATTGGGATAATAGAATCCCAGGAAACAAGAGGCTTGTGAGTACTGACATCATGGATGGGAAATCTGTGTTACCTGCCAGGTGATGTAGAAATGTGAAGTAGATCATTATGTGGCTCAGTAAAAAGGAGTCTGCAGTTTTCTGCCTCGTCCTGTCGACATGATGTATGGGCTAGCCTGGGAGGGATCCATCCACCAGTTACGGAATAGCAGGTTAAGCTGATCTGGGATAACGGGGGCAAGAGTCAGGGATTATTAGTAAGAATTTACATTTTCTTCTCATTAGGCCTTCAAGCAGAGCTCCTAATAATCACATAAGCTAGTAACAGAAATTCATATTTCAGTCATCATTCTAATGATTTATTTACAGTGTTCCCACAATGACTGTTTTAGTTAGACTGTAAATTGCAGTCAGAGATCTCAGCCTGTCGGTAAAGCTGATCGACGCCTTGTATATAAACCATGGTATCTGTATATATGTCCACAGTGGAACTGCGTTAGTAAACATATTTTGAGAATGCATACCCAACATAAAAGAATATTTATAAATCTATTGCATGTATTTTATACTAATATATTGTGTGCCTTGTGAAACGTTTGTAAAAGTAGTCAAAAAGAGTGAGACTAAAACTAGTCATAAATTAATGTTCTGCTTTGCTTACTATAGGCCATGGGTCGTGCTGAACATGCAGAATGCTGGGTTTTCAGCTCACTTCAACAACTGTTGATTTACATTGTACGAGCGCACGTAGCCATCATTTGTAGTAACAAAGATATTACCAGTGGAACACCCATATTCACTTCTTGTTTGAAAGACCTAAAAGGTTTCTTTCTGCTCTTTTCATTTTTATTATTTTTCTTTTTGGACAAGCAGACACTATTTCCTCTAGCCATTCCTATCAGCCAGGTGAGGACATAGCGCCAACTCCAAGTTCTAGCCAATTTCGTGGTTCCAGGCAAGCCACCCAGCGCGATGGGAGTCAGGTGGGAGACAAGTGAGAAACGAGCGGCGGTCAGTCTCAGCAGGACCCTCTAGTGGACCCTCTAGAAGAGCCTCGGTCTGTGTCCGCAAACATCACAGGTAGCCGCTAACCAGTGTGTTAAGGATTCGTCTCACCCGGCCAAGGCCTTAGTACAATATTTGAACTTGTTCCTGATTAGATTTTGCATTTTAACAGATGAAGTCCTTATTTCTCTGTTACTCCTCTTCATGAAAGGAGCTTGTGAGGACTCTCCTCCTGTACGTTGTAGTACAGGTTATACCACCTCCCAGTGTTTTGTAAAGCGCTTCATACTGTACATCGGGCTTCTAATTCGTTACATTCTCGAGTGGCCCTAGTTTGCGTACATAATTAAAATACATATTACTTATACACTAGTGATTCAAATCATGTGCTTTAAGTGGCATATTCCTGACTGAAAAAAAAGTGTGTGTGTGTGTGTGTGTGTGTGTATTTAAACATTAAAGACAGAGCACTGTTTCTTTCTAGGTTCCTAGTAGTAATTGATATAATTTAAAAATGAATCATGTCTGAGGGTCTAATGTAAACCACGGTGACTGTGGTTGATAGCACTGTATTGTGTAATTGAAATTTGCGAAGAGTAGAATGTACATGTTCAGTGATGGGTGTGTTATTTAACTAGATGGGAGGGATCCTTTCACAATGTATAAACAGACCAACTCACATAATGTACACTTTACATTTCTTATGCTTTTATGTCAGTTATACCTCCATATGGCTGAAAGATTAAAAAAGAAACTAAAAAGTTAGGACCGTGTTCAGAAGTAAGAGAAAACAGAGTAGGGATAGCCAGGAAGTGACAACGAATTAGACCTTTCCATATGGAATATGAAGCCATAGTTAATGGTACAAATATGTACTATAAGAGAGGCCATGAAGGCAAACTGTGCCTGGAAAACCCAGGTGTAGGTTTTAAGCCTGATGGTATAGGAAACTGGACTGACCTGGGAGGGACTGTTCATTCTAGGCAACCAATTTCAAGGTCAGAAAACAGGATTCATACTTTTTTTTTTTTTTCTTTTTCCCCCCTAGAAGTGTTAGCTACGGTCATCAGGTTGTATATTATATCCCCAGTACTTACTTATGTTATTACTGGAAGTTTGTACCTTTGGACTACTTTCTGCCATTCCCCATCTCCTGCCACTGGCAACCAGAAATCTGATCTCTTTTTCTATGAGATTTTTGGGTTTTTTTAGAGTCCACACATCAGTGAAATCACGCAGCGTTTGTCTTCTCTTATTTAATTCACTTAGTATAATGCCCAACCGTGTTGTCACAACTGGCAGGATTTCTTTCTTTTTATGGTTGAATAATATTCCATTGTATTGAGATATCTATTTATCTATCTATATCACAACTTCTTTATCCATTCACCCAGCAATGGACACTTAGGTTATTTCCATGTCTTGGCTATTGTCAATAATACTTCTGTGAACAGGGATGTAGGTATCTCTTCAACATACTGTTTTTGTTTCCTTTGGACATATTCCCAGAAGTGGAGTTGCTGGGTCTTTGGTAGTTCTAGTGTCAATTTTTTGAGAATCCTCCATACTGTTCTCCATAGTGGCTGTATCAATTTACAGTCCCACCAACAGTGCACAAGGGTTCCCTTTTCTCCATATCCACACCAGCATTCGTTATCTCCTGTCTTTTTGATAATAGCCATTCTAACAGGCATAAGGTGATATCTCATTGTGGCTTTGATTTACATTTCCCTAATGACTACCGATGTTGAGCACCTTTGCATGTACCTGTTGGCCATTCTTATATCTTCTTTGGGAAAAATGTTTATTGAGTTCCTTGGCCTGTTTTTAATTGAATTATTAGTGATTTTGTTCTCAAGCTGTATAAGTTCTTAATGTATTTTGGATATTAACCCCTTATCAGATAGGTGGTTTATAAATATCTTTCTCATTCTGTAGGTTGTCTTTTCATTTTGTTGTTTGTTTCTTTGCTGTACAGAAGTCATCCATTTCTTTCTGGGTCAGATTACAATCATTAGGGGAACTGGAACAGTGAGACTGAATACCATGGTAGGGCCCTACTGTGGTGGAGATGATCAAGTTACTGAAAATTTCTAGGAGTTGTTTCCGTGGTGTAGACAATGACTATTACAGTGCTTTGAATTACCAGCAGGATTCAAAGCACTTTGGCGTCAGAATCACATGTTTTTTGAGAATAATTCCCGAGGGAGCCAACAGTTTTCTCTGGCTGGGCTGACACCTCCTGTAGTCCAGAGAAAGGAACCGTGTACATACAACATAATACTTGTGCTCAGGCCAGCACCATCACTTAACAGTGTACCCTGCTTCTCTCATTGTACCCATAACAGGTTGCTTTTCCATCACTTTTTAAACTTTATTTTTGTACCTTGTGACTAGGAAAAATGGAAAACACTTGAAAAGAGTCTACCGGAAGACTGTTCAAGAACTGCATGAGGAAATTGCTTCTCCAGATTTCTCTGCTGTCATGTTCTGTGAAACAAAGACCCCAGTAGTCCTTCCTCAAACCTCTGCACTGTAACAACTTCAGATACAATCCCTTCAAAGCACACTCCACACATAAGAAAAAGACCTGTATTCTTGCTCCCATATTTCTTTGAACACCCTCCTGCTTGAAGTTTAAATGTAGCTCAAAAAACCATAATTTTCAGACCTTAACTCTATCAGTCTCATGACTTTACTGCTAGAACCAAATGAATCAATAGTAACCATCAGACTATCCCATGCATCAAACAAGTAACCCTAGGAAACACAATACAGGAATAAATGATAGGTGATGCATGTTTCATAGCCCATCATTTAGCCCATACTTAACTACAGGTGCACTCATTCAAAGAGATTACTTTGCTCTAGCAAACAGTAAAAGCAACTGAGTATTTATTGGATTGTTGCCAAATACAGTGATCCCATCACAGTGACTTTAAGGGGACACAATTGTAGTCCGTCACCAGCTGGGTTTAATTTTTTTACACGCTTCAGAGAAGTGGCCAGTACTGTTTCAGTGAAAGCATTATCACACATGACCAACTAGCCAGGAAAATAAAACACATGGGGAGGAGTGACCAAAGGACCATGGAAGGAAATATGGGCAGCTTGGAGTGTAACAGAGTCCTTGATTTGGTGCCTAATGTAAGCCCCACCTGAATGATTCGTAAATAAAGGAGAGAAGATGCCCCTGTTCTTTATATAATAATAATAACTTGTTTTGCTCTTTATAATTGTTTTGTTATTTATTGCTGTTTGTATGAATCTTCAAAGAAGGCCAAGTAGAACTTTTGTCTATAGAAATCATAGCCAGATTGTCACTAGATGGTGTGCTGAACTATCTTTGATTGAATAATTTCTTTTTTTGTATTCATATTTTTTATTGGAGTGTAGTTGATTTATAAGGTTGTGTTAGTTTCTGCTGTACAGCAGAGTGAGTCAGTTATACATAAACATATATCCACTTCTCTTTTTTAGATTCTGTTCCCATGTAGGTCATTACAGAGTGTTGAATAGAGTTCCCTGTGCTGTACTGTAGGTTCTTACTAATTATTTAATATCTGTTCTATGTATAGGAGTGTGTATATGTCAATCCCAAGCACCCAGTTTATCCCTCCCCACCCCTTTGCCCCCCCGGTAACCACAAGTTTGTCTTCTACATCAGTGACTCAACTTCTGTTTTGTAAACACGTTCATTTGTACCGTTTCCTTAAATTCCACATATAAGCGATATCGTGTATTTGTCTTTCTCTGTCTGACTTACTTCACTCAGTATGACAATCTCACAGGGTGTTCAGGTTAGGGTTAGAGATCTGAGACAGGTTTTCTAACACAGTAATACAAAGAGGATGTCATCTCTGGCTGTGGCTGATGGCGGGTCGGCCGGGGCTGGGGGAACAATGCCTTACAGATGACTGCTTCCTCACCCACCTTCTGATTGGTCAGATCTATTTGTTCAGTCATCCAGTCGTGTATCAGTCTCTCCAACAAACACACATTGAACCCATTCTCTGAACCAAGTATATTGTTAGGACACGATTTCCTGCAATTCAGTCTGGGTAGAATCCTCCCCCCAAATCTTTTTTTTTGCACGAAGCCATCTTTGAGGCTGAAAGTGAAATACGCTTTATAACAAAGTCTACATTATAGGATCAATGAATCATTATAAATTCAGAATATTGATTTTGGCTTTGGTAGAACTCCACTTTTTAGAAAACTATCTCTCTTTGGAGTTTTCTTTTGCTTATAGAAAAAAAAAATCACGTCCAGCATTATAAACTACTGTCAGCCTTATAAGCAAAAATAGGAGATTGACGTTTCCCCTTAGATACAAGACTGTCATGTGTTATTTGGCCAGCATAATTAATTTAATTATTTTCTAATGACAGTGATACGTTACCAAAGTAATGCAAAGACATTAAACCCACGTGCTCTCGTCCTGGCATCTTGAATGTATCTCTATGGTAACAGACATTTGACAGTGCCACCGTGCGATGAGGCCAATTAAGATAAATGAGAGATCAGTGTACAGTTCACTCTGAGCATAAACTCTTTAGGAAATTGTTGGTGTCATTGGATTGCAAATAAGTCACTTGAAAGTATTTGCTAAAATCTGAAACTTGGATGGTTTTAAACACAAGCCTGTTTGACTGATTTACAGCATCAGGGTTCAGCTGTGAATAACATTCTATTCAAACCTACATTTTAGAAATGTATCCTTGGCAAGGATAAGTATTTTTCATACTTGGTCACATTTTTTTAATGATACCCAAATTGTCACAAAAATTATCTGCTAATATAGAAAGGAATTCTTTTCTAGATCATAAAAATATGTTTTAAAAACTTTTTCATCATTAGGAAATTAAGGTATAGTTTTATTTCTGCTTAAATATTTTATAATAAATGCACTCATTCATCAAAACTATACCTTTGTTATTTTTACTAAAGATGTGCTAGGTTAGATTAGAAATTTGGGGAAAATTTTTCATATTTCTATTTTACTTTCAAGGATCACCTGATTTTAAGGCATTATATTAAGTTAACATGTATAACAATTTATTTTTATATTAACGCTCAATACCGGAAAAAACAAACAAACAACTTATTCAGGGGGAAGTTTTACATGTCCTGTCTTATGTGCAGGTATTAGTTGCCCATTTGATATGTTTGTACTTTTCAAATAGTTTATTCCTCACTAATGCATTCATAGAGTCCAGACTCCATGGTACCTTAAAAGAATTGGTGAAAACACTTCTGGGAGGGATGTGACCCATGTAGAAGTCTACTTAGGTACTTATTACTTGAACCAACCAAAGAACATTGGAAAGTAACTTTAGGGGAAAATGAAATTGTGATTTTTATCTGAAAATGGATAAAATGGATATAGGAACTAACATTAATCACTTAAAATTTTTTTAAATTTATTTTGCAAATTTAAAATAATAAAATGTATTTAAAATAGTCGATTGTATATATGTAGCACACCTTCTTTATCTGTGCATCTGTTGATGAGCACTTTAGTTGTTTCCATGCCTTGGCTGTTGTGAATAGCGCTGCAGTGCACATTGGGGTTCACGTATCTTTCCAAGTTATAGTTTTCTCAAGATATATACCCAGGAGTGGGATTGAAGGATCACATGGCAACTCTTTTTAGTTTTTTGAGGAACCTCCATGCCGTTTTCCATAGTGGCTGCACCAGTTTATATTTCCAACAGTGTAGGAGGGTTCCCTAGTCTCCATACCCTCTTCAGCACTTATGGACACATTAATCACTATTTTAGGTAAATCAGATTGAGAAGTGGGCTTTTAAAATATCAGTGATTTTAATAGTAAGCAAGTAGGTTCCAATATAGTAAACTTAGTCAAACTTACATAATTACATTGATAAAATCAGGGAAACTTTTGTGTGCATTTAAATGAAGAAAACTACACAGATCAGATAATCTTTGAGGTTTCTCCTGTTGGACATTGTCTAAGACACACACACAAAAATCTTAATGTGGCTAGCTTTTGACTTGCATGAAATCTTGATGTGTCCATGGATAGGTCCTTCTGATGTCAGTGACCTAATTATCAGAGCAGTCTTTCCTATTGTGCTTAGACTCAGCCTGAGAATCTTCTAAAACCTATTTCTCCAGCCAGCCACCACCAGCTGATTTGGATTGGCACTGAAGTAAGAAACTAAATACCATCCCTGCTTCACATCTTGCCTGTTATTAAGTTAGCTGGACATGTGCAGACGTTGAATTTCGCTTTGCTTTCCATTATCGTAATCCCATGTATTTTGAGTAATGGCTCTGCGCTTCACGTGGACTCCCATTGTGAGAACACTGACATCACCGATAGTCTCTCCAGGTAAACAAAATCCAACAAATCCACTACTTAAACGAGAGAACAGGAGTTGAGAGCTTTTTAGTGTGAGGCACTATAATAAGTGTTTTAAATATGTCATTGTATTCAGTTCTCATAGAAGCTGTGAGGTAAGAACCATTATTATCCCCAGTTGACAAATAAAAATACTGAGGCTTTAGGGAAGTTACAAAACTTACTAAAAATACATTCAAGTTGAAGAACCAGGATTCTAATTAAGACTGTGTGAAACTAAAGTCTGGGTTTCTAACCAGTATACTAAAAACGTCCCCCCAGTAAAGAATATTCCATTCTTTATATGACTTCATGTGCTTCAGATATAAGCTATATTTTGTTGTGTGCTAATTTTAGCCAGTATCCTGGTCTTGGTTTCCTTATCTCTAAAATGAGTCTCCATGAAAAGGTACTCCAAAATCCCTTCTCCCCGGACACGTTCTATCTGTGTAAAGTTACTTTTACTATGAATCGGTAAACTGAACAGATATCTTAACAGATGCAGACTGTAGTAATAAAAAGTGGGTGAAGTACTATAAACATCTCAGGGAAAGTAAAGAGGGGAAAAACTCAGAAAAGTAAGGACTCATTAGGATGTTGTGAACTGAAACAGGCTGAACAAAGCTGCAGCTAAGAGTTTACATGAATAGAACAAAAATACTGATGGTGTTACTATGCAAAATAAGTCTAGCATTAATAGTGCTATTAAAAATTGCCTATTCACTTGGTATCTTAAACTTTTTATTTCTCTTTTCTTTTTCACTCCTCTGTACTAAATCTGTGACTTATCCGGGACTTTGCTACAAAACTAATGCTATTATTCTTATTTTATTTATGAGCAAAAATTATAAAGTCAAATTTTATTATAGGATCTGATTATCAAGAGAATAAATGACAGAAGACTGGTTATTCCCTCTGTTTATTTATTTTCATTTTTATCAGAAAAGATATTTGTAAGATTAAAAACAGCACCTTATAAACAACTTCCCAGAAACAGTGTGCAAAAATTCCTGTATCCTTTGAATGTATTTTGTTCTCCTACTCCTAACCCAATTTATATTGTATTTTATATATATAAACATAAATGCATATTTATACATATATACACATGTATGTGTGTATACATATATGTGTACGTATATATGTAGTGTGTATATATAAATGCATATATATGTGTAATACTCCTGTAATCTTAGGGAATAAAAAATGCAAACAAATTATACTGACATTTTAAATGAACCTTTTAACCTTTTAGAAAATGAAAAGCAAAGTTAATAGTTGGAGTTATTTTCTTGTGATCTTCTGCTTAAAGGTAGGAGCACGATTTATTGCTGAGCAATATATGTGTATACATGTAAATGTGTATATACATACATATATACGTGTGTGGAGATATGACACATGTATACGTAACTTTGTATATTAAACTTTGATTTCTTTTTATATAAAATTAAAAAATGAGAAGTTTAGTACGATTTGTTTTAAAAGTTTCTCTTAAAAAATTCTTCAGGAATATTATAAATACTGAAGAGTTTCTAGGCAAATTTGAGAAAGTACAAATAAATACACACTCAAAAATAAGGGACTTGAGCGATAGGTAGCGATAGGTAGCAGTTTGAGATGAATGGATTACGTTTCTCCTGAATCCTGTTTCATTTAACTTAGTGTTTTTGAGGTCAGGTTGGTATTATGGGCCTAGTTAGCCTTTCCTTATTCTCAGATCCAGAAGTGGGGCAAGAATTAGGAAAGCAATCTCAGCTCTAAAAACAAACCAAAAAAAGCAAGCACTATCTGGTGAAGATTCTTTCAGAAGGAAGACAAAGGATTCTAGAAGTCAAAAATAACTATCAACAGAGGTTCTTCTAGCTGAAATAATAATCACGTGACTCAGGTGCCAACGATACAGAAAGAGCATGAATAGTCCCTGCCTTTGGGAACCTCATGGACAAATGGGGAAAATGAAGCAGTGAAGAGCTGTGAGAGAGGAGGAAGGAGGAAAGAGAGATGAGAACATCCTATGATTCAACATTCACATCAGACACTAAAGCATTCCCTTTTGTTTCTTATTTTCGGAATTTCCAATTAGATGTTACAGATTTTTAGATTTCAATAAATTAACACAATGGTTTCTCAGACTTCAGTACACATAAGAATCATTTAGAAGCTTTTATGGAAACACTTCTGTTGCCCACCCTAACCCTAAAGTTTTTTACTTCATTTGTGTTGGAGAGACATGAGAATTTGCATTTCTAAGTTCCCGTGTGCTGTTATTGATGGTCTGGGCAACACGTTTTGGGAATCATTGCTCTAAAATTTATCTCAAATAAGGATTTCAGTAACACTTGAATCATGTATACAAATATCACAATAACCTAAGCCAACTAAAGAATTTCTTTCCCATAGTACTGCTAGATTTAAATACTTTTTTAATGTTCTAATAACCCAGTGGAGTGTGCAAATTTCTCATAGTGTTCAAATCCATCATTGCATCAACTTAAAAAAAATATTATCTTATGACCTTCATTCTCAAAGAGATAATAAAAGTGATTGATTACCACAATCCACACTCCTGTGTTTTCTGTGTTTTGGGGATAAATTCTGTGTTAACTCCATTCTTAGCATTAAATTGTTTTTTGAGGTGTTAATTATTCATTGTATTCCATACAGGGAGAACAGTGCATACTTGCAGACCAGAGGTAGAGTAGGTAAATATTTTCATGATCCTGTTTAGAGAAGTTTAAAGTTGAAACAGTTCAAAAATTGTCACTAGTGGTGGAACCTGTGTTCATAGTCACTTACACAATTCTATCTCTGAAGCATGTTTCTTTCAGTTCCTTCCTCATTTTTCCTTCAGCTCTCGTCTTGATAACGTAAGTCCTGTGACGTTAGCCAAGCTGAATATGTACCATTTTTTTTACTGATGAAAAGCCAAAGAGATTAGTGATCCTTTTGACTTACCACTGTCTTTAAAACAGCTGAATGTGTGCAGCATTGCACAGGAGTCTACATGGTGACCAGCATTCTTCTCACTATGCTTTCACACACGTGGACGGGGAGAAAAACGACAGCAGCAATACACAGGCATCTTGAGAGCCGTGAGTTCAGTTTTGGGGGAGGCTTACTGGGGACTCTAGCCCGGGAGACAGTCGTGTGCTTGAGGGCGTGCACGCAACTCCTTAAAAGGTCGCGGCTCATCAGAGGAGCAGGTGTCTTCGTTAATGATTTTAGTGCTTCTCTAGGTATGAGAAGATGTAAGAAATTGGGTTCATACAATTTTTCCTGAAAATATCTAACTATCTGAAGGCCTGTGCTTCCAGTTTCTTCCAGATCACAGTGCCTCATTCCTGATATCTGCCCTGAACTTCTTTCGAGGTGTGTCAGAGGTCAGCAGCTGGGATGACTAATGACCTAATCCCTTAGAGCCTGATGGCAAGTGACATTCTTTAGTTGGCACGTGTAATGTTTGCCTCTACTGTGAACACTATGATAGCTACCAAGGATTCAGACATGAATACATGATCCTGTTTTGCAGGAACTGATGGGTAGACAAGAGGACAGTGCAGTACAATATGAAATGCAGAGTGGTCTCTTTTTTTTTTTTTCCTTGCGGTACGCGGGCCTCTCACTGTTGTGGCCTCTCCCGTTGCGGAGCACAGGCTCCGGACGCGCAGGCTCAGCGGCCATGGCTCACGGGCCCAGCCTTTCTGCGGCACGTGGGATCCTCCCGGACCGGGGCACGAACCCGTGTCCCCTGCATAGGCAGGCGCACTCTCAACCACTGCGCCACCAGGGAAGCCCCAGAGTGGTCTCTTGTAAAGGTAAACAGAGGTCTGGGGTTGCTTCAGAAGGGCAGGAATGTTCCACATGTGAAATCAGGGAAGCCTACCAACCAGGGGCTATCGTTGAGGTGGCTCTTAAAAGTGAATAGGAATATTCTGGGCCGAGAAGGAGAACGGATCCTCCGGAGAGGTAGAAAAATATTTACAGCCCCATTTATGGTTGAACAAAATGCCACCCCAGCTATGAACCTATTGGGGGGATTAAATAGATATGCTTCAGACTATAGGCATCAATAATATGTGGCTTATTTTACTGGTGTTACTACATTTTTAAAAAGAATGAAACAGTCTGAAAGAAGGGTGCGTCAGTATTAAAGATTTTGGTAAAGGCCATGGTGCACATTGTCTGAAAAATTCAAAGCAAGGGGAAATTCTTAAAGTGAAATGTATCAGAGGCCTCCATAGAGGAGGTAAGACTTCAGTTAGTTCTTGGAGAACATTCGGGGTTCGAGGGCAGGCTGAAGTCTGACGGTGGAGAAAGCAGGCTGAAGAGAAATAGCCCCAGATGTGCAAGAAACCATCCTGAAGGTCATGAATGTTTTCTGACACTGAATTTTCCAGAATATCTCTGCCAATGTAAATAATGGTGTGTGTGCGTGTGTGTGTGTGTGTGTGTGTGTGTGTGTGTGTGTGTATAATCCTCATATTTTTTGTATATGCGTTAAAATAATGCATTGTTTGGATTTTGGGTTTATAAAGAGCTACCCTCACAATAAATCTTTTGACATATTCACATGATATAACATTTATGATTTTGGCAAAAGAAGAATGATTTCCATTCCAACTGCTGTTAGCCCTCAAAAATAAAAACCAACAAGTTTCCTTCTCTCACAATCCAAAATGATAAGCTTTTTAAAAAAGCTGTCATAGAAAAAAAAAAACAAAACAGATCCTGAATAATAGTAAAGGAGGATTATTGTATATGTTCCCAAAGGTTTTTCAATCCCTTTCATCTTGGGGATCCTGTGACTGGTTTACTCTCTTTAATAAGTGAAGGTGGGGCTTCCCTGGTGGCGCAGTGGTTGAGAGTCCGCCTGCCAATGCAGGGGACACGGGTTCGTGCCCCGGTCCGGGAGGATCCCACATGCCGCGGAGCGGCTGGGCCCGTGAGCCATGGCCACTGAGCCTGCGCATCTGGAGCCTGTGCTCCACAACGGGAGAGGCCACGACAGTGAGAGCCCTGCGTACCGCAAAAAAAATTAAAAAAAATAAGTGAAGGTGAACCAGCTGTCCATAGGGCCTGGCTGGATGGCAGGTGGAATTTGGCTGCAGGCGGGCCAGTCTGTTCCTGCCATGTGCCAGGAAGCTAAGGTCGATTCTTGATCATTCCCGAACAGAGTTGAATGTCTCTGCTGATCCCTTTGAGTTTTCCAGACCACATATCCTGCATTAACATAACACATAATTAGAAGTTTATTATACTTGGTATTTGTTCTGCAAGTCCCTGTCTGTTAAAGTGAGGGCCATTTTAAGTGAAAGAAAATAGTTACTAAAATGGAATTTATATTTGACTATTTAATGTTGCTCGTCAAAGGGAATGTTGCCATCTCCCAGTCTGCTTTGAAGATGGCAGTAAAATCAGCAAGCTATAGTCTCTTCCCGAATTACTTTTTAATTAATTTTGCATTTTAGATTTACTGCCTGTCTCTCCTTCTCTCAGACAGTTTAAAGCCTTCTCCTTATATCTGCTTCTCATAGAGTCCACATGAGTCCAGAAGCCAGTGAGAGCTCCAACTAGGAAAAGAATCACCAGTTCAGGTGAAGCAATGTTTATGCCTTGAAGAAAGCTACCCGGTAAGCTCAGGGATATTTAGGAAGCTCATGTCATAGTGAGAGGAGAGGGTATACAGTTAGTGATTATGTTTCAGAGTCCAGCAGTCGCAATAACTCCCAGCAAAATAGTTTAATTCTACTCATGGGTGTTCTTAGATGAACAGGGTCAACACACATGCTTACTTGTCAGTGTAATCGACGAGTACATATGCATTCTATGTGAACAAAGGGTTAATTGTTTTGGGAACGTCTCACAAAAGGGAAAAACAACAACAACAACAAAACCTTAAACACTTTTTCACCTAGCCTGGATCCCTGCAAGGCTGCTGTCCAAAAAGGAAAGTGAAGGTGGTGTTTTGGCTCTTAAGACATCATGGAACCAGGAGAGATGTGTTAACCTTGGCGGTTGTGTCTGGAGACCCTGGGATCCTCTAGTAACAACTCCTTGACCATTCCTCCACCTTCCATTCTCCTCTTACTCTCTAAAATAGAGAACCTGTTCCATGATTGAGAAGCCAGGAGAAGGGGATCATTTTTCAGTGGAGACCCTTGGACTGAATACCACTGTGAAAAGTGGAGGACTTAATTATAGGAGCTTAGCTACCTTGACCTACCTAGGAAAACCTGGTTTCATACACATCAGGAAACAGCACATTCTTCCTGCCTGGTTTGCGTTGTTCGTTCAGTCTTCAGATCTGTTAATGTCTCTGAGAGATACTTGGTGCGTTTCTAATCTGTGCTGAGTGCTCTGGCAGGTGCTACATACGCACAGATCGATAAAGTCACTGGGCTTCTCTCTGTGGGGGCTTATGGTCTAGTGGTGTGTGACTGTATCATACACCACTAGACTACAGTGGTGTATCGTCTAAAGTTAATATATTCGAAATAATGTATCGTAAGACACACCATTCCATACGATTTGTCTCTTTCACAAGGGAAGATACAAAAACATTTTAGAAAAATGATTTGTCTATAAAAGGGCTGACACACAGTGTGCTCTCATCTCTTTTGGGAGTTGAGGGTGAAAGGAGAATTTAAACACAAACAGAACATAGCAAAGCTCCTCCGCATGGTGAAATATGTCTGGGGACTAGAGAGCCATCCTTCCTCCTGTGATGGTTTGTAGAGAACATCCTGAGGAGTACCATTCAGGGAACACTCCTGCATTCAATTCAGAGCACTTCCTTGTAAACATTTCAGATATTTACTGAGCGACTATTATATTCCAGACACTGGCCCTGGTGCTGGGAATAACAGACTTTAGGATGGCTTTTCGTATCATATTTTAAAAGGGGAAGGATCTCTGGCAACAATTCATTTGGCTAGAAAGCCCAAATTACTAAAATAATCCAATCCCAAAGCAGCCTGTTAATAAGCATGCTTTTCCTCAGCGCTTGTTTCTTTTTTAAATGGCCACGAACCATAGCATTAGTTTTGAACTCAATTCATAATTTAATGGATAAAGGTCAGCTGCATTTTAAGACACATTAAGTTAAATTATAGTATTAGTTGTAAATGGGCTTTTTCTGAATCAATAATTATTAATGTTTGAAACAAAAGTAGTCCTCTGAATTCCTAAAAAAAGGCAAATAGCAAAGACTTGCAGAGGTACATTTACCTTGCATACTTTTCTTGCATACTCAGAGTTACAAATACATGCCTTTAACATATGGGATGCATTTAGAAACCTTTCCATCCTTTGAGAACTTTAAAGGTTTTCTAAGATACTACTTTTGCTTAATTTTAGGAAGGTCCTATGTTTTTCAAATACAAGTTTAATTCACACTACTTTTGTCTGGTGGCCAAAGTAACATTTGGAGGACTTAAAATCCATGGGCCATCCAAGTTTTTACATGTTGTTTGAAGTCAGAGTTTGGGACTCTGTATACGAAAGAGTGTGTTCCCATCACTTACGCATTTGAAATGTAAAAGGCTTTATTTTGAATGCACTGAGGCATATTAACAACAAAATGGAAATTTTTATGCTTCGGATATAGCCAAGGAGACTTACTCAATGTCATGTTGAATTTTCCCCGATCTGAGAATGGAATCCCTCAGGTAACACTTGAAACATTCTGAGCGCTTGTATCTCGAAAAGAGGCATTTAAACAACCAAAAATGTTTTTAAGCAAAAAAAAAAATTATATTTCTATCTATCTATATTTATATCTTTGGTTATTCAAGAAGGAATTCCAAGATGATTGTTATAAAATAAAGCAATATTGGATCACTTTTAATTTTTTAAAAACTTTTTTTTTCTGAAACAAGAGAGCTAAAAACAAGTATTGTAGGCATGACGCCTCCCCCCAAGTAAAAGTCGTTCAGATATGCTGCAGAAAGCTTAGTGCAACAACTGTCTTTTCTTCTGTTCCGTACATTCATTAACAAACATGTTGAACTTTGCTGACATCTTTGATCAGTCTTTGGTACTGAATTATTTGTCAGCATACAGAGGTAAATACAGACTACTTATACTTTTGTTAAAATTTTTAATTTAATTTTGTCTTTCTCAAAATGCATGACAGGGTGGATAGCAGAAGGGATGGAGTGGATGCAGTATTTGCTTCTCAGAAAGCACCTAAGTATCTATTTTGGTGCGTCTGACAGCAGAAATGAAGATTTCCAAGTAAATAAAAAGCTACCTGGAGAGACATCAGAGCAAAAATGCCACAATTCCCGTTAGTGAGCATAACATTAGGAAGAAATAATTACATTCTGTCATAATTTAGCTGTATAAAATAAATCTTAATAAGCCCAATTTATGTTTAAAAATAGAGAAAGAATAAAGACACGCATATTTATGGTGATGTTAGAAGATTCCAAGTTACAGCAGGTAAGTTCTGTCTATATTTAGGGGGAAAAGGGAGAAATGAATTTCCTCTTTCAGTTAACTCTAGGTGCTCTAGATTTCTGGGCACTTTAATTTATTTGCATATCCAAAGCATAGACAGCGTTGACCTACTGGAGATGATCTGTAAACTGCTCATCAGTTTCTACCAGATTCTGCTGGATTCTTTTTTTAATTGAGCTATCGTTGATGTACAATATTATATAAGTTACAGGTATGCAACATAGTGATCCAGTTTATAAAGGTTATACTCCATTTATATTTGTTATAAAATATTGGCTATATTCCCTGTATTGTACACTGTATCCTTGTAGCTTATTTTATATATAATAGTTTGTTCCCTTTAATCCCGCACCCCTACCTCTTGCTGCTAGCTGTCTCTCCAATCTCGTTTCTTGCTTTTGTCTTCGTGACCTTGGTCCAGTCACATTGCCTTGATTTAGTTCCTCCAAGATTTTCTTTCCTGTCTGAAGATTTTCACAGTTGCTTCTATTTTTTCTGAAGTTGTTCACTTAGATATTTCTTTGGGTTCAGGTTTCAGTTCTCACTCAGTGGAAGAAGCTTTTCCTGCCCTCTCTCTCCAACACAGGCCCTCCCAGTTCCTCTCTGGTCTAGCCTTCCACCCAGCGTGATTTATTCTCAGCACTCACAGCCGTCTGAAGTCATCTCCTGTTTGTTTTCTAGGTGTTCATTGACTGTCTTGCCCCCATTCACAAGGCAGCTCGTTGAGAACGGGCCTCTTGTCTGCCTAGTTTGACCACTTTGCTTCTAGTGCCTAGAACACTGTTGTCCGTGGCTCCAAGTAAGAAGCCAAGAAATATCTTAAAATTAGCAGTTGATCAATTTCACCAGTTTCAAAGTCCTCCGTTATTAGCTCATGTAACCTAGGGCAGAAGTGAGTAACTAGAACCAACACTATGCACTTTGAGTCCCTGGTTTTCCCCCAGAAACAAGTCCAGGGAAAGAAATGATTCTCGGCAGAGAATCAGGGACAGGATTTATCTCTTCCTATGGTTTTTACCCCCTCAGCTGTGTGTCTTGAAATGAGAGTCAGATCATTCTGGGGTGAAAGCCCCTTTGTGTACGTGATGGCTCAAACACTGAGGGCGTGAAACGACAGAGAGTGGATTCAAGTCACAGCCCCTCACTCTGGCCCCATATTAACTGACTTAGGTGGGAGTCTGTGTCCGAGTGGCACTGAAAGTGGGTGTGCTGTGGACAGCCGTTTCCGTGCATTGAGGCGTCAAACAGTGGGACTGGCAAGTGTGGACAGAAGCAACATAAAACACGTTGGTCTGAGCAGCTTGTTTGTGATTCTGATTTTGATGGTCACTTAGATGACTCAGAAGTTTACAGCCATCCAGCTCAAGTCAAAAACTACGTTTAGAGGGACCAGTGGCACGTGCGACATAAGCTGTTTGGAGCTGGAGAAATTCTCATTCTCAAAAATCTACAGTCTAAAAAGTCATTGTGGAACGTTTATAAGAGCTTCCAAAAATGCCCTGTTTGTCTACAGTAGTATGTTAAGGTGCTCAAGGATGCAGTGGGCTGGGGCAGTGTAGTGCATGTGTTTTAAAAAGCGTTCCCATATTCACGCAAGTGAATGTTTTCGTCCCTTTGTGAAGGTAACTGCAAGTGTTTCTTACTGCAGGGACTTCTAAGCATTTTGTGCAGAGACAGACAACATCCTTTTCCGAGTCAGATGATAACTGGTAAGGTGTGAAGAGAGTACCTCCTCTGCCCCTCATTCCTTGACCTTTTTAACCTACCCCTCTTCCTCATGCGGTGTCTTTCCTTATGCCTAGATGGACGCAGCTTTGCTTTACAAAGTGGAACGTAGCTCTTGTAATGGACTTGAGGCTACAGCTGCGGGGCGAGTGAAAATGCTGTCCTTTGTACCCTAGTAGCCTCACCACGCTGTACTCACACAGTACTATCAGAGAGTTTTTGCTCTTGAAGTAGTAGCAGGTCGGGCACTGAGACAGAGAGCAGACATTCCGCAAAAGGGTGTTTTCCGTCTGCTGACCAAGGAGGCTCCAAATCCCAATTGTAAGTGATCTGAGACAGAGGTTCCTAAAAGCTAGTTCAGGGGCCTGTGTAAGTGCCTGGCAAGAATAAGAATGCATCTAGGAAGATGTTTATGAAATTAAATAATTTCATAAAAGCTCCTTTATTTTGAGATTATACACTGCCTGCGACATTTGCCTCTTCGTGACGTGGTGGTGTTAATAGGGGTAGAAATGTAAGTTGGGTTTTTAAATTTTGTTAATTGTCTCCTCCACTCACCCTAAAAATGGACACTGTCCATTGATTGAGCCGCAAATGGTGTTTTAATTTATATTGATCCATCCAATTCTAAAACCTGGAGATGGCTAATTTCGACTTCACTTCTTACCTCATAAAATATGTGTATTGTTTCATTTTACATGTAACATTTACAGCCTTCTTCTCGATACCTGTTAACTCCACCTCACACCTTTTTAATAAAGAAACCCAGGCAGGCTATTTTCACCTCTCCAACCTAAAAGCTACTTCTCATGCACAGCTCACACGTACACACATTTCCTTTCTCAGGAGTGACGGTGCATTCTTTAATTTCATTAGGTTTTCATGATGCGGTTTCAGTGGACACTGCTGGAGAGAAGGTGGCATTTTGAAGTCCTTCTATGAGTCATTCCAGGTGTAACAAGAAAGCAGTACATTGCTCGATGAGTTTGTTAGGGCTTCATGTTTTGTCTGCAGATTAATCTCCTGGTAACCGTGGGGTCGTCAACGACATTTGAGAGTCACTATCTCCATCTCCAAACCTAAAGGGAGGTGAGGGCAAACACCCTCTTGTCCTCTGACCTCGGCGTTCCCTTGGCTCCTTAGTCATCAACACACACTGGTCACCTGTTGCTGATTTCTGTGTGACGCTGAGACATCACACACTAAATCCTTCTCCCTGCCAACCCCAGAGCGTTGCCGCATTCTTCTGCTTGAGGTCGCAAGCGTTTTGCTTTGTGATTTTGGCCTTGGGTTATGTGGCATGTGACGTCCTTGAGGGCAGGGAACGTATCTTCTCGTTTTGATGTTCCTGGTACTTAGCACAGACCCTGGTATGAAAGCGATAAAGGCACAGAGAAATGCTTATCAATTCTTTACTGTGTCCCGACTTTGCATTCAGCTCTCCAGATCCAAGTCTTTCTGTGGCTCTAGGGAGCTGAGTGTTTTAGGGTCAGATGTACACATTTATGTTAAGAAAATGAAGTCCTTAATTTCTTCCACATCTCAACACAGGATCCTTTTAGCAAAAATGCTGAGTTTCTACTAATAGAGTACCTCAAAGTGAGTACATCAGTCAAAGAGAGTGGACATCATCATCAAGATTGTAGTGAAGTATTTCTGACTAATTAAGAACCCTAATTAAGGAATAACTGAGGGTTGTTCTTTGATGATTTGGTAGGTCTGATTTGAAGAGAACCTGTGCATTGCACTACTCAAGATCCAAATGAAATCATTTTGGGTTTAGGTGTTTTCCATTATCTGCTGAAGTGTTTCCTTTCAAAGAATGTCTGTTTTTATATACTGTCCCCAAATGCTGTATTTTCAGAAGGCATGTTATCATCAAATGCATTTTCACAAAGCATAACACATTATAGGATTTGAATGGAGAAGGAGAATACGTTTATAAAAGCAATACATAGTAGTTGGGAATACAAATTTTGTTTCCAGATGTTAAGCGTGATGAATCTACAAGGCAGTAATGATGACTCATGGTTAAATGTGGTAGAAATAAGTGGAAAAAGGCATCATTACAGAACTAAAATGAAGAATATAGGCTTATAGAATCCAAATTGTTTTCGCCCTCAGACAGTGAAACAATTAGTACATGCGCTATGAAACAGGAAAAGAAAAAGGAGAAGTGCTATGTATTGATTAGCTACTATACATTATGCTTAGTATTTTCACATAATTTTTATCTTCTAAGCTTGAGGATTCTTCCACATAGGTAATTTTCATCAAAGGAAGCTGAGGTTCAGAGATTTTAAATAACTTACTCAAGATCACAGGTAATAAGTGGCAGAACCAGGATTTGTCTGATACCGTTATTCATCATCTTTTCAGTACTTTCGTGATGCTCTGAGCAACTGCTACCCAGGAGTATTGCCCAAATCCTAGAAAGGGTGAAATTCTTCTGTTTTGAGAGTGTAGGCTTCATTAAAGCTTTTAGAAAGGAACAAAACGCTTTGTCGGAAATAGCAAGCCTAAGTTACAGTCAACAGTGATAACAACTGTGAAACAGGAAACTTGTGTGGAAAGTGTGGCAAAAGAACAAAAGGCTTCAGTCAGACTGCAGTCTGGGAAAGGGGCGATGAACTTGACCAATCCTAGATCCCTGGTGATTTTCAAGGGAGCAGTTTCGTTAGAGGGTTTAACATGTACTAACTAATAAGACAGGAATAAGAAGAGCTACCACGTTTAAATTCTAACCACATACCGACACCGACACCGCTGGGAGCAGGGAGCTCGTGATCTCGTGGATCCTTTTGCCTCTGAATATCAGGACCATTTTAAAGATGAGGATACAAGCTCAGAGGTAAAGTACCCAAAGGCATCCAGCTAGGAAGTGTTAGGCCTGAGATAAACTTACAAGTGGCCTAAAGCCTAATGAAATGTTTTTAATAAACCTTTGCCTCCCTAAGGGATGGCTGAATAACAAGATCTCCTGTGAGAGATCTAAGGAGATGTAAGTCAGAGGCGATCTGAACAATGGAAAGAGAGAGCTGGTGGGAGGTAGTGAGGGAAGAGAAGGGAGGGGCACAGGTGAAGGAGATGGTGTCAGAGAACAGAGGGGCTGCTTTACTTGCTTAGGGTTCAGGAATGCAGCAGAGAGGAGTTGATGTCCAGCACAGGACACAGGTGGCCCTTGGAGACAGAGGAGGAGGAACCTGCCTAACCCACATGGTCTTATCCTTCTCTCCTTCCTGACAGGGCAGGTCCTTTATTTCTGCTGTGCTTTGCTTGTCTGACCCTGTCACCGCTGTTCCCCTGCCGGAAACAGTCATCCACTCTTCCCGGTTAACACCAAGTTTCCGCTGTGCTTGGTATTTCTATACACCCTGCCCTGACTGTAGAAAGATGTCGGCTGATCTATAAAATGTGAATAAAATGCACAGAGGGGAAAAGCATTCAATGAGAACCTTTTCTTTCCCTGGGGCATCATGAGTAAAGGACAAGTTTCTCATCTAGGAGATGTGAGTCTTCATCTCTGAATCCGTTCAGCTGGCAAATTCACTAACCCAAGGATGCACATGTTGACCCGGGAGGTGGAGTAAGGGCACATCTCCTCTTGCCGCAGTCCTGTGCTATGTTGCCAGGTGATGTCCAGAAGCAGAATATGGGGAAATTGATGGGACTGGGCAGTCTATTGCAGAAAGTCTGGGTATGTTACAATGGGGATGGGTCTGTAGACCAGAGCTTCTCAAAATCTAATGGGAATCACCCAACCATCTTGTAGAATACAGGTTCTGATTAAGTCTGGGATAAATGCCTGAGATTTTGCATTCGTAACACGTGTGGATGGTGTATATCTTATCCATTCCAGCTGCTATGAAAACATACCGTAGCCTCGGTGACTTAAACAACAGACATTTATTTCTCACAGTTTTGGAGGCTGGGAAGTCCAAGATCAAGGCTCCAGCAGATTCAGTGTCTGGTGAGGGCCACCTTCCTGGTTCAAAGATGACTGTCTCTTTGCTGTGTCCTAGAGGATAGGAAAGAGCCAGAGAGCTCTCTAGGATCTCTTTCATAAGGGCACTAATCCCATCCATGGGGGCTCCATCCTTATGACCTAATCGTCTCCTAAAAGCTCCATCTCTTAATACCATCACACGGGGAGGTACAATCTGAACATACAAGTGGGCTGGGGGGGTACAAACGTTCGATCTATAACAAGGCCAAAGGTGCTAATCCTCAGGGAACACTTTGATTTTTAAGGCTGTGGAGCATCTTGTTCTGTTGCATTTACCTTAACTGTCCATTTCCAATGCAGAGCCCCTGGGCAGTAGCGTGCACGAATTCTTCCTAAATCATCTGTGCAGATTCTGCCTCTTGGATGCAAACGAAACATCCAGAGCTGACTCTGCACATCTCTTCCCAGCTCTACACTCTGTGATAACAAGTTGGTAGCTTGATGGCAGCTGTGGTTGGAGTAGTTTCATCATGGAAGTCAGTGAGTGCCACCCAGCAAACCTTTTTTTTAGTAGCTCACTCACTCTCTGTTGCTATTTTGTGCACCTGTCATGACCCAAATCATGCTAATTCGAAGCATTTTCTTCCAATGTGTTTAATTTCTGCGACGCGATATTAATTTATGAGTATTTGTAGGATGGAAGCTCCAGGCTGCCCAGGGGGTTATATCTTCTAAGATATCTAAGCTTAGGCATAAGTTGAGTGGCGTACCCTGCTCACATCATATAACCTGGGTTGTTGACAATGTGGCATTACCAACAGAAGGACTGCAGCAAATTACTAGTAGCGGAGCAGAATTTTGAACCTTATTTTAAAGAGAACTTAGTGCACTTGGGCCTCTGTTTCTTATTATATGCAGTAAGGACATTTGCCACATTTATTATCCTCAACAAGGCCCCTGCGTAGCCACAATTTTTATGTTATTTCAGTGGGAAAATGTGTACTGAGCTACAGTGGCCCACTTAGAAACACACGTATGAACCGGAATTGACTTTACAAGTTTTGGAAAATTATGTGAACCTGGCTCAAGGGTTTTCCTTAGATTGGGGTTAAGGTTTGTGCTAATATACCTAAGATTTATAGTCAAAAGCTATACGTATATGTGTTTGTATAGAGAAAGAGAACAAGAGAAAGAAAGGGGGGGGTGGGAGCCCAGTGAGGTGATCACTTGCCAGGTAAGAGAAGCTATGTAGCAGAAACTTGCTGAAACTAACAACTTAAAGTCAAGGGACTGAGGGCCAGCAATCACAGATGGGGTGCAAAGCAGCGTAAATCCCATGAGATCTTGTAGGACCTGCTTTGGAATAGAAAATGAACTTTACTGAATTTTCTTTCTCTCTCCCCCTGTATCGGCTCTAATAAATGTGCTTAGGTGTAGTGAAATTATTCCAAGACAGGCAACAGAGGGTAGAGGGATGCAAAAGGAAGAGGCCTCTTGTTAATGAATACATGGATAATAACTTTGAAGGTTGGCTATGCATTTAAGATGCACGTGGAGGGAAATGGCAAGACCCTTGTAAAAATCCCAAAGTGTGAAGTCTTTTTGGAAAAACGACAATTTTCATGATGATTTCATTACTATTCGCCTTTATCAGAAAAGCAAACTAAAATTCAATCTGAACACTATTAATAAGAGATTGAACAGGAGTTAGAAGTAGTTTACCATCTGGCGAAGCCATCTGAATGTATATTGGGCTTATAAGGGACAGTCTTTCTATAAATAGCCATTCACAAGGCTAATTTTTGTGTATACGTTCCAATAGAGACAGATATAAACGTCATGGGAAAATGTCTTACCTGCCTAGCATAAGTAACACATACTGCAGATTTGGGATTTGCTGTCAGAGTTTTCTTATTTTTCTTCTTTTTTAGCAATCACTGTAGTAATATATATGGTTTCACAGCATTAGGGAAGGTGGCAAACTGCAATCAAATGAAAAGTGGACTGAGTCAAAGGTTGGCCGTGGTCCATCTGGGTTCTAACACTAAGCTGTCATGAGAGTCATTGACAAGCCTTTAAATTACCTGGGCCTCTGGCTCTTAACGTATACAGTAAGGATATCTCTATTTGAAGGGTTCTAGAACTATAATCATCCAATGTCATTATTATTCTCAGATTCAGAAAAGGAAAAACTTTCATAACTCATATGATATCACTCAGCTTCCCTACCAAGAGGAGTGATGTGTAATCTAATCTTGCCTTATTTTTTTAACTGTATCTGGGTCATTCACGGTGTCTGGCTACATAACGTGGCATTGATAAGACAGGTAAAACTGGCAAAATGGAAATTGTAATAAGTGGCTCATTGCAAACCAAAGAATGGGAGAAATAATGGTTAGTGATCTATTCACAGAGCAGTGTAGGAACGAAGCTTCCTCTGTGATTAGGAAACACATGCCAGTCTGAAACTCATGGCATAATGGCCGTCATTGTCTGAAATGTTAGGAATATAGTTTGATTATGAAACTGAAAACATGTATTCATATGGCATTCTTCGAGTAATAAAATGGACTAGTAAAATATCAAAACTTGAATTAGCATAGTGGTTTTCACTTGGAGGTGGGGTACAGTTTTGCCCCCCTGAAGACATTCGGTGTCTAGGAACAGTTTAGGTTATCGTGACTTCGAAGGGTGGGACTAGATTTGGGTGGGTAGAGGACATGGACGCTGCTACAGATCCCACAGTCCGAAGATGACCCCTCACGACAAAGAATTATTCTCCCCAAAGTATCAGTGGTGCCCAGGGCGAGAAACCCTGAATTAGGAGAATCTTCTCCAGGGTCAGCTGACCCAGAGCACTGCTTTAAATGAGTGAACACTTTAATTCCACATGACAAACAGGGCAACTGAGGAGGCGTTGACACAGCACACGGGACACGGAGGTGAAATGAAACCTCGACCACAGCCTCGCGGCCCGCGGTTCAGTGTCTTCCTTGCAGTTCTTCTGAATGTGGTCAGCAGGGTAGGAAATTGGGACCAACTGTAATGATCTAAAAGCAAAAACCAAACAAAAACACATTCTCTGTTCACTCTCCCCCAACCAGCACTACTGAGGTGGGGAAGCAGAATCTTGCCAAGGAAGAGGACCCAAGTATCTGCAAATTTTAAAGCCCTCGTGCGATTGCAACTCACATGAACATTTGGGCAACACCACACTTTACCAGACTGAACGCTTGATGTGCACCAAGAATTCCTCATGGTGCGGAAGAGAGGTAGCAGTTTCATACGCAGGGGAGAATCAGAGGTGCAAAGGGCTTCTTTAATTATGGTCAGTGGTCCTACAGAAAGGTTCAAAATAGGAAATTATACAGCATTGTAAGCCATGCAGCATAACTATTTAAAATATAAAAAATAGTTTATAAATAAAGGCTGGGTATTAATGCTGCGTCTCCCAGACATGTGCTCCAAGTTGAACAGCCATCAAAGGAGGAACACTCAGGGCTGGCCCAGGTACTCAGCCAGGTAGCATAGGATTCCAATCTTGCCAGAGCCATGGATTTGCTCACTCTTTGGATCATTTAACTTCAGCTAGATGAAAGTAACAGTCTGCTGCTTCATGCATTTCCTTATAACAGCGAGTCTTGTAAGTGCCATCTGCCTTTTGCCACAGCGAAGGCTAAGAAAGAAAGTGTGATGGCCTTTCCATCATCCTTCCATCCCCTGGCAAACCTAAATCATCCCAGGCCAAGGCCACCTAGAATAGGTTCTTAGCATTCAGTTTGTATTTAAGATATGGGGTTCACTCCGCAGTTGCAGAAATCCCCTGAAACTATTGAGTTGAATACATGGGACTTCATAGAGCTTATAATATTAATAAATTTTGAATGTATAGCTAAGAGGCTAAAAGAAAACTTTGTGAATCTATTTACGGCAGCCAGTTGTAAACATATTTAATTTATAACAGTAATCTTCAGTTTTATTCCCTGATCCTTTAAGTACAATATTAGACCCTCCTGTAATATTGGTTGTAAATTTAAAAAATAAGTTAAATATTGTGACTAAAGCAAATGAAAGTAACGGGGGAAAATACTGCTTTGTGTACACATTGCTACATGTGCCTCCGAGCCCCTTCCTGAGACTCTGACGAATTGCCCACCTTGAGAATCGCTGAATTAGAGCTGCATGGAGGGTAAGAACATTACATGCCGCGCTGAGTGAAACGTAGTGGGCAGTCAGTGGATTATTCTCATAATCTCCTTACGTGTTTGCAGATGCCCTGCTAAGTGAAAGGATGCTGAAAACAGATTTTGCAGTGGTATTTGCTGATGGCATGAACCCTACAGCACAAGAGCAAATTTTCTTTCCTGGGAAGTCCTGTTGTTCAGTGTTTGCAGACTCCGGGTTATTCAGATTTTCCGAGGCTGATAACAATGCATGTATAATAAGATCAATGTAAAACTTGAGTGGGAAAGAAATTTAGATGGTCCAGCCTCCTAATAATTACCCCAGGTTTGTATCCAAGGCAACAGCAAGATTTCTTCCACTTAATCTCCCATCATGGAAGAAAAAGAATACTTCCATTCTCAAGCAGAAATTAAAAAAGAATGTATTTTTAGTTCCACAAATTCATAGTTACATAGGTTACCCAAATTCCATTACAAAACTCACAAATGTATGGCAATACAAACTCCAGTAATAAGGCATAGATGTATCGAACAATATTTAAAGCAAGACAAAATTACGTTCATGTTAATTTTAAAGAATTCTTTGAAGTTTGCTCGAAACAGTAGATACGGGGTCCAAAGGAAGTCACGTGCTTGCAATTCTTGCCCACGGTTATTTCTCACCTATAAGGACAGATGCCCTTCGAACATGGTTCTCAATCCTGGCTGTACAAGAGAGTCAGCTGAGAAGCTTTTATAGAACATGCATACCTCTAGCAAATACCCCAAGATCTTTTTTTTTTCTTTCTTTCTTTGGCTGCATTGGGTCTTTGTTGCTGCGCGTGGGCTTTTCTCTAGTTGCAGCGAGCGGGGGCTACTCTTTGTTGCGGTGCGGTGGCTTCTTTTGTTGCGGAGCATGGGCTGTAGGTGCACATGGGCTTCAGTAGTTGTGGCTTGCGGGCTCAGTAGTTGTAGCTCACGGGCTCTAGAGCGCAGGCTCAGTAGTTGTGGCGCACGGGCTTAGTTGCTCTGCGGCATGTGGGATCTTCACGGACCAGGGCTCGGACCCGTGTTCCCTGCATTGGCAGGCGGAATCTTAACCACTGTGCCACCAGAGAAGTCTTACCCAAGGTCTTGACTTTATTGGTCTGTGGTAGAGCCTGGGCATGGGTATTTTTTAAAAACTCTTTAGGGGATTATAACGTGCAGCTGAGGTTGAAAGCCACCAGCAGGCAGAAACTTTGGAGTGTTTTTCAGTATCCTGAAACTGTTAATGGAATGCAAGATTTTTGCTCTATTAATGATCTTCTGCCAGCCATTCAGGAAAAAAAAAATGAGTTTCTGCTTCAATACGTGTCATCTGTACAGACCAACCTTGAAAAACATTATCTTTTAATTAGATTCTAACCTTCTGTACTCCTCTATCCACATGCGAAAGGCAAGGAATAAAGGGTAAGGGAGAAAGAAGAGTCATTCAGGTGACTCCAGATTGAAGGGTTAAAACCACATAAATCTTTACCCGTGGGTCAATATTTTGATAAGGGTTAAACAGCATTAATGCAGGATTTACAAATAAAGATTGTTTGAAGTAGGTGTTTGTTCTGTCTCTTCTAGAATGTGGCGTAAGTGTATTTTAAGCCATTTTAAGCCTGCTGTGCAGGGCTTCGCATGTATGTTTCATGATCCTAGGGTGAACTACATTTTAAATTCAGATACATACAGAATGGAAAACTCCTAGTTTCTCTGATCATCTGTACATTGGAAGAAATTTGGAAAACCCAGTGGACAAGCAGCCATGACAAGGCTCGAAGAATTTCATGGCAGAGCCACAGGGTAAATAACTTAAAAAGCTTGTGTGAGTGCGTGTGTGCATCTGTGCACGTGTGTGAGCACACACTTGATTTATAGAAGTCCCATCACTGTTGGTTTACTGTTTATTAGTAGGTTGCTTATTTTTACCACTCTAATGAGAATAATCATTTTTGGTCTAAAGAGAATAGCATGGGTGCAAAGTGCTTGACTGTAAACGTGTCAGTGGTGTTTGCATGACAGGTAATGAGGCAATTTGACAGAACATCAGAAACTAATTGAGCTCAGCTCACATCAATGAGGCTTGTTCAGCTGAGGCTGTGCCACCTGAAGAACAGTGGAATTAAATGAGACAATGTGACATGTACAATTTTAATTGGAAGCTCTAATTTAAAATATTTAAAAGCATGTATAAAATAATTTGTGAATCCATACAGATGCCTCCTCCTTCAACTAATTAAGAATATTCAGTGGGTCGTATAATGTCTGGATGTCAAAAATATGAATTATTGAAGCCCCTGCACATATAAGTATACTTGCACCTTTAGGCAAGATCACATTTAGTTTAACAGAGGGAAATGGGAAAGAAACAATCCTCCAGACTGCAGAAGGGTAGGTGATTCTTTAAAAAGTGATTATTTTTAAAACCATTAAAAATGTTATTGTCGCACATCTGTTTTGAAATACTTAAATTATTTGAGTATATTTTGAAATAAGTCAGCTAGGTAGAATTTGACATGTGATTTAGAGAGGTTATGGTACAATACTATTTTGAGTTCTTTTGGATACCATTACTGTACTTTTTATTTCTTTTAAGTGGTTAGTTCTGGGTCCACATAGCAAACAGTAATTCTAAAGACAGCATTTTAATAGCCATAAAATTCTTAGTTTTTAATACTACTTAAAATCTACAGCCGTTGGTGATTTAAAACTCTTCACTATCCTGGTTTTAGGAGAAAAAAGAGTTTGGGGGGAAAAGAAAAAGTAAATATTCCATTTTACTGCCAACATAGTTATAATTCAGTAATAAATCACTTGTAAACAAGAAACTTGTAAAGTCTGATACCTGCTGACTGGAAGCGTAATCACAGTATGCTAATGACTTAGACTGACGCGAAAACAACTTTTCTAAAAGTATAGCAATATATCTGCAACTTATTTCAGTAGGCTTAATGTGATTTACTAAAGAGAATATTATACATTGAAATGTTTGGTCACATTTTTCATACGTTAGCAAATGATGTTGACAGTGAGTAATTAGAGAACATGACATTTTACCATGGTTTTCTTATTTACCTTTTTATTACTGTCACAGGTTTCCAAACGTTAACAAATGTAATGGATGTGTCTTAGGCAGCACCTAAAATTAGAAATGTTCTTAGGAAAGGAGAACTATTTCATGAGGTAAGTGGAAAATTTTTAGGGAGATAGGAAGGAAGGAAAGACAAAAGCAATACAAGATGAGGTGGGGTGGATGAGGAGAAATTGATGTCAGAGAGGCAAAGACAAGTCATTTTATTTTAACTGGGCTCTGGAAAAGTGAATTAAGGAGAGTGAAACATGCTGGAAGCAACATAGAACCTAATAACATGAAAACAGGCCATTTTAAGTGAAACATTTGTCTCAAAGTTGGTACCTCTTTGCTCTAAGAACTGCAGCAACAACTTAGCTTATTTTGTACATTGTGTATCATGTAGGGTCTTTATCTTGCAGAATTGCAGAGAGAAGGCAAACCCAAGGAAACCCCGGTCCTCAAAGAAAAATAAGACCGAATCGTATTAACCATAACATTCATGCTGCAAGCACAGTACGTGCACACCAGACATGCATGCATTTATCACACACACGTGCACACACACATCGCACGTGTGCCGCTTACGTCAGGCATACATACATACTTCATGCATACACACACATCATGAATACATGGTGTCTGAATACATCAGAGGTGGCCAAATACCCTGAAGACAGGTACCCTGGCTCCAACTTCCCTAATTCCTTTTCTGGGTCCAAATGGTAACAGAAGATTTTGCTCCACTGATTTATTCTCCTTGAGATAAGTATTGGGGCTTTTCTTAAGTAACACCTGTCTTATTCCACTTAAGAACAGAATGGAAAAACTGGCCCATTTTATTTCTCCATGAAATACAGCCTAACTTTCTTCCAGCCTCAAAAGGAGATGATTAATCCCTAGCTAGGTTTTAGACTGTTTTTCCGGGTAGGCAACATTCTGACCAGACAGCATTGCTACGTGTGTGTTTTTTTTATTAGCACCATGTGTTAGAATTTGCCCAGGCCCGCATAACTTTGGAAACAAATAGACTAGAACTCAAGAAAACCTACTCTAGATTTAAATACTTCATATTTATTTTTTGGTTGAAATTGTTTTCATAAAACAGAATTCCATTAAGAGTTACATCTGTTAATCACCTACATTGTTGCCTGTTCTGAGAACAATTTAAAGGATAGCTGTTTCATTTTGTGAAGTAGCTTCTAGTGTTCTTCAGTAATACTTCATAAATAATTATCACTGCCTATACCAGTGCTCATTTAAAAATAATTTAAACCTAATTAGTATGCATTACTCCAAGGATTAAGAAGATGTAAATAAATGCCGAAAGTGAAGCCCCAAACATATGGACCATTGGCCTGTTAACTTATAGCTCCTCCTGAGAAATCTCGTATGGCCTCCTAAGACAAATTACATCACTATTCTATTACTATACAAATTCTTAGAGACAATATGACTATCAAAGTAATACCTTTGTATACATGTATTTTCATTGTTATTTTTGTATAAATGTATGTTTCTTTTCATAGATAATATGCTACCTCGAAAACACCAACAGTTTGTTTTTGTGTCTCAAAGTTATTCAAAGAAGAGAAATAAAATATGGTATAGTACATTATTGGTAATACTGTTTCAGTACACACGTTCCAGTATATTTCAGTATTTTATCTGCAAAATGTGCTTTTTCGGCCATGGCTCACGGGCCCAGCCGCTCCGCGGCAGGTGGGATCTTCCCGGACCGGGGCACACACCCGTGTCCCCTGCGTCGGCAGGCGGACTCCCAACCACTGCGCCACCAGGGAAGCCCCTGTTTTATCTGCAAAATGTGCTTTAAAGTCGAATATAGTTCTATATTTTAAAGGGCATGTAACTTCAGGAATGGGAGGAGGGGAAAATGTAACGGGGATATTCTGACAAAACTGTTTTCCTTTATGGTTGTACGGAGTTAACTATTTTCTTTAGGAAAAAATCAGGCAGTATTTGATATGTAATACAGGCAGTATTACTATTGTATTATCAGCAGTATGTTTCCCTTAATTATAATTTGTTAGTCACCTATGTTTCCTTCTTTGTAATAAGTAAGGGAAATAAGTGTTTAAGTTACATAAAGTAGAAATACCCATAGTAATATCGCTCATAGGATTTGACACCCCTCAAAGCATATTTTATTTTATATTTCTTCCTGGACTCAACATTACCAACTAAATCATAAACCCCTCATACCTGACTTTTAAAACTGGTTTTCCAAAAGACGTGTAGATAGGCAATCAATGATTCAGACTTGTTTGTTAAAATATTTGTAAACAGACATTGCGAAAAGCAGATCAGTAAAAATCAAACACCAAAATTTTATGTAAAATACATTTTCGATCCCTTTAGCACAGACATTTTTATGATGTGAGTAGATTTTGTTACAACCTATTATAACCCAGCCAAATATGCAAGGTGTTTATTTTTGCATTTAAACTACCGGTTTGATTTTTTCCCAACCGAAGACAAATATACTGTTTTAAATGTATAAATGAACCTAAGTTAACCTGCAGTCAGAAATTCTCAGGTACCTATAGGAAACAAGATTGGATGGCATTTAATCATATGGTGTACTGGTTAAAGCTGATGTGATTTAGAAATATAATTAAGATATCTTAACTACATCAGCCCTATTTTATTACAAACTCACAAAAACTCGTGGTACCTAGCTGCAAATCGATGACAGTATGTAAATGTTACCCCAGCTTGGCAAACACTAGCTTTTCCAGCCAAGTCATCTTATGTTACAGACTATAGCGTGTCCAGTGAAACATGATTTGTGTCAGCTAAAAGTACAGCCTGGCGCTACATTTGGTGTGTTATTACTTTAATCTAGTTATTGCAGCCTTGAAGTGTGGTTTAGCAAGTCCAGGGAAGAAATGTCAAAAGCACAGCCTAGCCTGATAATTAAGAATTTCTAGCAATAGAACAGAAAATTCCAGTATATTGCGCGTTTGTTTATTTTGGAATATGTTGACTTTCTGTTTGAAAACTAGTATTATCTAATGTAAGAGAATAATTAAAGCTTACCATTGTGTAATATTGCCTTCCATGATTGAGCTTTTGAAAAATTAGTTGAAGATATGTCAGTAAAGTGGTAATGACATAGATTGAAAATTTTAAATCAAATATAGCCTTTAACACTAATATGAGAAGAAATATAGGGCCACTCTTTGGGACTGTGTTGGGGGTGGCTAATTGTAAAACTGCTTTAGTTTATAAAAATGTGAGTATGTATATAGTTGTGGATAAGTCTAAGAAAAATATTGTTATAAAATGCCTTAATAACAAAATAGAGATAGTATAGGTAAGCATTTAATCATCACACTTGAAAAAACCAAAATCTAAATCAGTAATAAGTGATATTTAAAGATCAATATAATTTCACCCATAAGATATATCTGTCATTTTTTACTGATGGAAGGAAGCAGATTCAGAATTTTCAGCTTTTTATATCACCATAATTTATTAAAATGCATTCACTGGAAAAACAATTAAGGATAGAAAAAAAATAACTGAGTTATGAATGGTAAATTTTCTGTGTGTTCTGTTTTTGCTCAAAGTGTTATTACATTATTTTGTTTCCCTTAATAAAAATTAATTATCATACCTAAGTTGTTTTAAAATACTTGAGTTGACTTTTTAAACCTGGAAAGTAATTGGCTATTTTGAAAAACACAATCAAAATTACCAAAAGGATAGACCTAACTTGCATACACAGTGCAGTATGTTAATATCAGTAAGTTCACTGTATTTGTATACATAGGTATAATATTGTATATTTTAAGTGAAACATTTTGCGTAAGCAACAAGGAATTACACTACAGGTTAAGTTAATCATTTGATCTTTGAACTTTATCACAGCCAGTGACTTTATCACCTATAGATAGCAAATTTATCAAGTCTTAGGTTATTACAGTTATATGTTCATATACATCAATGCTTATGGAATTGTGATTGTCAAATATATTAACTCAGAATGATTCATATGAAATATTAAACAATAATTTATACACAAAAACTTAATAAGATAAACACCAAAATAGTACACAGTCAATGATATGTGAAAATAATTCTTTCTCACCCTTTTTAGAAACTAAAGAAAATTTATATTTTAGATTTATAAGGTGAATTAACAATTCCAACGAAAGTTATTTCAAATGCACTAGTCTCAAATGAGTTTCTCTCTCCTGTCCAGTCATACACATTTGCAGGATAAGCAATTAGGCAATATAAATATTACACATTATTCACATATATGTAATTTGCTTAAATTTATACGTAAATTATATCTAAATATAAATTATTTATACGTAACTTGTTTAAACTACACATAGATGGCACGTTGGAGACACGTTGGAGTTAGAATAAAAATGCTTTAAAATTATTTTCTGAGATTGAATAAACTGGCAATTCTATATTTGACTTAAATGTTCTCCAAGCACTGAAGAACAAAAATATCAAATACATGCAAATGTTTAGTGGTAAGAATATCTTCTTTCTAAATGCTGGACTATTGAATAGTTTGAGAAGAATTTTTAAAAAAAAAACTTTAGTTTCAGAATATTGCATCAAAATGTCACCTTATGTTGTTTTAAAAGCAACAGATTATGTTGAAGAAAGTAATTCATTTCATCATATTGCTTATATTAATTATTATGTGCCTATCCTTGAGAAAGTAAATGTAAAATAGTATGTTCTATTTGAATAATCCCACGTCGTACTTTTAGCTTTATTGTTATACTTAGCATGATGAATAACATTTTCAGTTAGATTAAGAAAAGTAGCTTTGCAATAATATATTTATGAGCAATAGCATGACAGAATAATCTTGTACATCATGGCCTACATATTTTTTAGTTAATTTATTCTCATTCCTTCTATTATAATCATCCAAAAAAATGGTTTAAACCCTACCTATCAAACTCTCCATGAAAGGTTCATTACATGCTTGGCATTCTATTTTTTTTTTATATTTTATTCATAACAAGGTTCTAGGAGCTACTCTAACCGGAGGGGAGACACCTGGTGGGTTTAATTAGATTGCATCTGGCAGTAATTAGCAACAAAGGATAAAAGCTGAACCAGCTGTAATAGTCTAGGTGACTTCAGTTATGGTACTGAGACTGTCCAGGAGAAAAGAGTCCTGACCTTGGGAAGACAGTGAAAAACCCGTGGAAAAGTCTTGAATATAGAAAGGTCCAAATATGAAATAAGGACCTCAACCAGTATTTGCCAACCAAAGGAGTTCTGCAATATTCAAAGTCCATGGAAAGCAAGACCCACTCTCCTAGTAAATGTTGGGAGAATACTCTTGTGAGGTTGAATACTGAAGGGGAGTTGGAACATGGTCTGGTGAACATTTGGCGAAAGACCATCTTGAATTGTGTTTCCTTCCATTCTGGCAGCTTAACTTAAGTACCGGGTCCAAGTCAGATTTTAAAGGGGTTTTATTCACTTGGTAGGCCTATCACTTTAATCATATTGGATGTATTATTACTGAACTTTGTGGTGGCATATGTTGACATGAGGGCAGTGATGTTAGTTGTATGTTTGCAACCTTCGGGTGTCAGAGGCTGCATCACATAGACATTCTGTAAAGATCTGCCCAGAGTCTTGACTCCAGTCTGTGGGTATAACTACCATTCGAGTCTGTTTCTCAGAAGAAGAGGGCTTGACTCAGATAACTGTCAACGTATAGAACAAAGTTGTGGTTTTCATTTGCCTCTCTATGGGGACAGAGAAATAATCTGAATCTGAGAAGAAAATGAGAAGCAACCTTTTCCAAACTCTCACTTCTTCAAGACATATTTTGGGTTTGGGGACCCAGGCTACATCATTCGACTTGATCCTGTCAGGCTTCTTTTTAAATAGCTTCATTTCATATAACAGATTTGACATGTCCACAGAATCTGCTGTGTTTGTGCACACGTTCAAAAAGGCAAGTGTGTCATTCAACTCTAGCTAACTGTCATTATCTCTCAAATTTTGGGTGGAAAAAAGAAGTTTGATCATCTTCATTGCTAAATTTGGAAAGCATATTAAGATGAAGATTGACTTGCTTCAAGAAAAGTATTTGAAATAAAAATTTGGAAGTAAAGCATAAATTAGGTATATCCTGCTTCTGTTCAATCACACTGTATCCAGGATGGATGTCCATCACCTCAGAAATTGACGAGCATTGGAAAAGCAGAGAATACAGTATTCCTGAGGAACTTGGAGGGTTAATGCACCAGCAAGTTCAGGTTCCTACTTTCAACTGCTGGAGAAAAGCTCATTATCAAATTAATCAAATTGACCCAAAAGTTGGAAGTTTTTTTTTCCATTTTTGTCATCCACTGAAAGCCTCTTAAAGGTTTTTGGGCAACAGTTTATCAGGTGGCGTGATTATGCAGCTTAGAAACGGAAGATTCCTTTGAGATCATTCCGTTCAGTTTTCTTAAACAGTTGGCAAAGTTGAGGCTCAGAGAGGTGAAGTGACTTGTTCAGGGTCACAGAGCTCAGACGCAAGTGCCAGAGTCAGGTCCCCAGCCTGGCTCCATGCCAGACAGTAGCTTTTCCACTGGAGTGCTTGCTCTCTTCCTGAGGGGCCCCCTTCTCCTCAGAGTTTTCTGCTGGATCCTCTCTCCTTGAATGTGTTTAGGATTTTAAAAAATTATTCCCAGGAATTCTAATTAAAGTGTTTCCAAACCATGAAATATTAAAATTAAATTCTAATATCTAAAATTGAAATGTATGTTTTTTTGGAAAACTATTTTAAATATTTCATTATAATGGTACTATCATTTTATGATACTTCCACAAAATATCACATGTAAGTTTCACATGTAAGTAAGTAGAGAAGTATCCTGTATTTTGAAAGTATTTAAAAAATTTAGCCATTTTGATGACTAAAAATGTAATGCTTTATTTAAACATCTAAACTCTTTGCACTTTTCGATGTGTTGCTTCACATGGAATTTTTGAAGTTTTTCATGTATGTGTGTTTAGTTTCCCTAATTGAAATGTGATTTATTGGAGTAAAAGGGTATTTTTTCCCATATCATTCTTAAAGTAATTAAGATCGTACTCATCTCACAGCAGACATTTAAGACAAGGAAATATTATAAACCATAAAAAACATGCTTGATATTAGAGATTCGTTGCAAATCAACAGGGTTTGCCGCCCTTCGTTTTCTGGTTGAACAGTCTTGTGAACTCTTGCAAGATGGAGTCTCATTTTCTAACTTGTATGGTCACGAGGAGGGGCATATATGAATTATATACGGGAAAAGTAAGTGCTAGGGTTGGCACAAAATAGACAGTCATTTACTGGGACTTCTTACTGCATCAAGATGAAAAATTCAACTGTGTTTAAGGAGTTTTTGTTTATCCACATTTCCTTGTATGGTCTTCCTCCTGTTAAGTCAGAGAGCTCAGTGGTCGCCAAAATTAGGATACATGACCTGCAAAGGAAAAGCAAAAGTCTGTGTCTGCTTTTGTCTTCAGTGATAAGTTTTTTCTGCTCTTTTCAGAAACATTTCTTGAAAGTCAGACTTTGCATTCCCAAAGTATCTCTTTATACGTTAAGGCCCAAGATTGGAGGGATGGACCTAGAGTTTTATTCTAAGTTATAGAATGGCAAGTCTGCACCATATGATGTAGGCAATGCCTCCTTTGTGGAAAACAAAAATAAAAAATCCTTCTTGAAAGAAGGGAAAATCTGGAGAGAAGAAAGTGAGATACTTGAAATGGTCTGTGAGACAGGATTCATCTGACCTCCACAAAGGGAGTAACATAAAGGCCTGTGCCATGGGGAGATGCAGGGACCACAGGTGGGCAAGCATCTGAGCTTCCTGTCCCTCTGGCGTTGACCCTTGGGCAGAAAGCAGAAGATCGAGGATTTTCAAAACCTAAAAAACCTGCTGCTATCCTACCAGAGTAGGCTTCCACTTATTTCTAGATTGGGACAAAAGAGCCCTCAGGCAATTGGATGGGATTGAAAAGCACAACATGTAAGCTTTTTAAATGGCATTCAGAGAAAAGCATATTAAAACAAAAGCTTGTTCTGATGACCATTCGCTGATTCTTGTCATGCATCGTCATGGCTCCCCTGCTGATTCAGTTCAGGTGTAATATATTAGCTGGGAACAGAGTTGTAACTAAGCGCAATAGTACCTCCTATAGCAGAGTATATATTGTCCCAGACAAGAAGTGTAAAGAGATTACATGTTGTAATGATTTAGTCAATACAGATTTCCCAGCAGTCAGTATGTCAGGTACAGTGAGATGTGTTTCCTGCCCACAAGAAACTCACTGTCTGGTGAGGGCGAAAGAGAGATAAATGCATCACTGCAATATAACAAGTAGTAGGAGTTATAACAAATTTAAGAGAAAAATGCCAGAAGAGTAGAGAGAGGCAGTCATTTCCTCTGCCCAAGGAAAGGGAGAGCCGTGCCAAGGGAAGTGCCTCTTGAAATAAAGTTGGAAAGTATGATACGAGTATAACACAGATACGGCACATGTTGAAATGGGGTTTTGCTGCTTCTTTAAGATCTGCATTCAGGAAGACGTGAAGGAGGTCAGACAGAATGCAGGGAGCGGTTAGATCTCTGCCCGTAACACATCCATTTTAAGGTTCTCGAATATCCGTCGAAAACTCCCCTAGCCCCCAAATTCCAGGAATTGTTTTGGGATCCACAAGGGAAGGAGGCTTTGGACGCGTTGAGTAAATGCATTTCAAAATCGAGTGAGGTACATTGGAAAAGCGATTCAAGAATACATGGTGAATACAGGGGGATACCTAAAATGATGAGATATATATCTGTATGAAGATTGAAATATGTATTTTAAAATCAAGGGAGATTATAGAAAACAAAAGATTTACATCAAAAGGAGACTGAGTTAGACTGATAAACCTAAAACATTACAGGTTTTTTTCGTTGGTTGATTGGTTTGAGTTGTAACTTTTACAATGTGTGGCGATATTGTTTTGATCACGGAGGGATGAATTCCTTCAGCAAAGGTCAATTAATTGCCCCTAAATTAAAATTAGAGGAAGGGTGTTCCAAAACAGTGACAGCGTGCCTGTAGACTTGACATTAGGGAAAACATGAAATTTTGTGTCTAAATGTAAGATACATGTTTCATTCATATATAATATGCAATAAAGGAAGCATTGGATTGCTGGTGACAGCATTTTCATTTAGGCTTGCACTAAGTATTTATGAATATGGATAAATTTATCCATATTTAGGTAACGTTAGGCTCGTAATATACTCAAACACACTGAAACTATGAAACACTTTTATTACAATAAAAGACAGAAAAATGTCTGACGTAAAGTAATGGCATAAAATCCCTTTCTAAGTATCACATAGCAGGATGTATATATGACGTTTCTATCTTGAAGCAATGATTGTTTCACTCTGGTATCAATTATAGCCAGGTTACGAAGTACTACATTTTCCAGGGTGGGACAGAAAGGGGCAGGCCAGACAGGTTTGAGGGTCAGCAGCTGCAATGTCCTCTGTGAATGGCGCCACTTGTACGTAGCGGATGCTCAAAGGATGTGGGAATGTTTGGATTCAGCCAGAGTACACAGCTGCCATGTGAGTACAGTTATCTGCAAACCAGTTCCTCTGTCCCAGTGGTTCAGTAGATCTGAGGGAAAACTGGTACATGAGGCTGTGAGGTTATTTCTAAAACACCTGTGGAAAGTATCTTTTTAAATTGAAATATAGTTGATTTACAATGTGTTAGCTTCAGGTGTGTAGCAGTGATTCAGATATATATATATATATATATATTTATTTATTTATTTATTTATTTAATTATTTTACCTTATAGGTTATTATAATATATGGAGTATAGTTTCCTGTGCTATACAGTAGGTCCTTGTTGGTTATCTATTTTATATAGAGCAGTGTATGTATGTTAATCCCATCCTCCTAATTTATCCCTCCCCCCTTCCCCTTTGGTAACCATAAGTTAGTTTTCTACACCTGTGGGTCTATTTCTATTTTGTAAATAAGTTCATTTATATCTTTTTATTTTTCAGATTCCACATATAAGCAATAGCATATGATATTTGTCTTTCTCTGTCTAGCTTACTTCACTTAGGAAGGTAATCTCTAGGTCCATCCATGTTGCTCTGAATGGCCTGATTTCATTCTTTTTTATGGCTGAGTAATATTCCAGTATGTATGTGCGTGTATATATAAGCGTATACATACACACACACACCACATCTTCTTCATCCATTCGTCTGTTGATGGACACTTAGGTTGCTTCCATGGTTTGGCTACTGTAAATTGTGCTGCAGTGAACATTGGGGTGCATGTATCTTTTTGAATTATAGTTTTCTCCAAATATATGACCAGGAGTGGAATTGCAGGTTCCTATGGTCCTGGAAACTATTTATCTTATAAACTCCTAAAGCCGCAGGGTTTCTGAGAACTTTGCCATCAGCCCTAGTTAGGTCCCCACTATTGCTCTACAAATATATATCTCCTTTCCATTGCCTGTGGCCCAATGAAGTCCTTCCAGACAGACTTTTCCTGGCCTAAGTGGCACATACAAAATAGGGAAAAATTACGCTTCATTAAGTCATTTCCGTTCCTAGCCTTTTTTTTTTTTAACCCTAGCATACCATTTGGGGTCAAAATTGATCTTGAATAAGTCAACTTTGCCATTGTATCTAGGACAGCGTAGGTTTAGATTTCTCAAGCCCCAGTGACGTAGTCTCACATTTACTCTCTAATCAGTACGGGGATACTGACGTGCTCTGAAGACCTTGTCACGTACGCTCTGTAGACCTGCCTGCTGGGCCAGCTGTCGAAAGAGTTGACGTTGTTTCGCGCTTTGGTGATGAACCTGACATAGGATCACAACAGAAACGGTCTGTTTTCTCCTTCATGGGAAGTTTCTGCAGATCACAGTTTAGTTCAGCAGTGGCTGCGCAGGGTGTTGGTGGGGTTTTTAAGCAGGTCAGAAGGCCAAAGGCTACTACTAATTGATTCTTTTGCTTACTATCACTAATTCTGGATTTGCACTGTCAACAGAAAGCTGATAAAATCTTCCTGGGTTCTAAAGAACGATGCTCTTCACATACGCAGAAGAATTTTACAGGTAATGTCCAGTAATTGGCCCATTGAGCTGTAGCATTTACTCAGACAGAATTTTTGTTTCCTTTACTGTTAAAAATAACTGCAGGGGGGAGCTGTCTAAAGCTTGATTTTAAGCCTTCTCTGAAGAAATTTTTGATGTCTACACAGGCATGACTTATACTCTGACTAAAGACAGTGTGAGGTGTAATACAGAAAATAGAGACCCGAAAGAGAGGCACATCTTATAACAATCTGTGATTTTTTTTTTTGTGAAAACTGATGAGAGCCATTGACTTTGAAGGAAAAAGAAATCTTATGAAATAATTATCCTTAAAGAAATTTTCAATTTTTAATAAAGATGTATCTTGAAATTAGTTTATTTTTAATGTAGTATGATTTTTTTTAAAGACTATATTTTAGAGCATTTCTATGTTTACCACAAAATTGAGAGGAAGGTACAGAGATTTCCCCTATAGCCCCTGCCCCGACACATGCATGGCCCTCCCCCATTATCAACATCGCTCACCAGAATGGTACAGTTTTTATCAGAGTTTTTTTACTGCCCTAAAAACCCTCTATGCTCTGCCTGTTCATCTTTCCCTCACCCCCTATCCCTGGCAACCACTGATCTGTGTATTGTCTCCATAGTTGGGCTCTTTCCAGAAGGCCATACAGTTGGAATCACAGAGTATACAGCCTTCTCTGATGGACTTCTTCCGTTTAGTACTATACTTTTAAGTTTCCTCCGTGCCTTTTCAAGGCTCATTAGCTCATTTTCTTTTAGTGATGAGTAATATTCCATCATCTGGACCACTACAGTGCATATTTACTCATTCACCCACTGAAGAATATCTTAGTCACTGCTGAGTTTTTTCAGTTATGAATAAAACTGTTATAAACATCTGTATGAAGGTTTTTGTATTGACATAAGTTTTCAGTTCGTTTGGGTAAATACCAAGGAGTGAAAAGGCTAGACTGTATGGTAAGAGTATGTCTACTTTTGTTAGAAAGCACCGGACTGCCTCCCACAGTGGCTGGACCATCTTGCATCCCCACCAGCGATGAATGAGAGTTCCTTTTGCTCCACATTCTGACCAGCATTTGCTGTTGTCAGTGTTTCAGATTTTGGCCCTTCTAATAACCGTGTAGTGATATCTCATCATTACTTTAGTTTTCATTTCTCCAGTGACATATGATGTGGAACCTCTTCTCATATGCATATTTGCCATCTGCACATCTTCTTTCACCAGGTGTCTGTAAAGGATGGGTGGATTGTCTTCTGCTTGTTGAGTTTTTAGGAGTTATTTGTATTTTTTGGATAATAGTGCTTTATCAGATGTGTTTTTCGAAAATATTTTCTCCATGTGTGGCTTATCGTCTCATTCACTTGACACTGTCTTTCACAGAACAGATACATGTCTATATTTTTTATTTTAGTGAAGTTCATCTCACCAATTATTGTATGAATTGTGACTTTGGTGTGTATCTAAAAGATGACCATACCTAAGGTCATCTAGGTTTTTTCCTGTATTATCTTCTAGGAGTTTTATGGTTTTGCATTTTACATTTAGATCTCTGATCTATTTTCATTTATTTTTTGAGTGGTGTAAGGACTGTGCTTAGGTTCATTTTTCTGCATGTGATGTCCAGTTGTTCCAGCACCATTTGCTGAAAAGACTGTCTTGGCTCCATTGCATTCTTTGCTCCTTTTCAAAGAACAATCAACTGTATTTATGGGTGTGTCTATTTCTAGACCCTCTATTCTGATCAGTTTGTCTGTTCTTTCACCAATACCACACTGTCCTGATTACTGTAGTTTTATAATGAGTCTTGCAGTCGGGAGCATCGGATCTCCAATTTGCTCTTCTCCTTCATTATCCTGTTGGCTTTTCTAGGTCTTTTGCCCCTGTGTATAAAATTTAGAATTTGTTTGTCAATATCTATGAAATAACTTTCTGGGATGTTGCTTGGGATTGCATTGAATCTATAGATCAGATTGGGGAGAACAGACATCTTGACAATATTGAGTCTTTCTACCCAAGCACATAGAATATCTCTCCATTTATTTAATTCTTTCATTTTATTCATTGGAGTTTCGTAGTTTTTCTCGTATAGATCCTGTACATATTTTGTTAGATTTATACGTAAGTATTTCATTTGGGGGAGTGCTAATGAAAATTACTCTGTTTTAAATTTCAAATTCCACTTATTCAAGATTGTATCCTACAATCTTGCTATAATTATTTATTGATTCCAGGAGGTATTTTGTCAATTTTCTTTCATATTTTCTACATAGATGATCATGTCATATGTCAACAGTGACAGTTGTATGTCTTCCTTCCTAACCTGTATACCTTTTATTTGCTTCCTCTGCCTTATTGCATTAACAAGGTCTTCCAGTACCATGTTGAAAAAGAGTGTTGAGAGGGGACATCCCCGCCTTGTTCCTGATCTTAGTGGGAAAGGTTCCAGTTTCTCACCATTAAGTATGATGTTAGCTGTAGGTGTTTTGTAGATAGCTTTTACCAATTTGAGAAAGTTCCCCTCTATTCTTAGTTTATTGAGAATTTTTATCATAAATGGGTATCGGATTTTGTCAAAAATATTTTCTTTGCATCTATTTATGTGATCATGAGATGGGGTGGATTATACTGATTTTCAAATATTGAACCATCCTTGCATACCTGGGATAAATCCCATTTCATGAGAGGTATTTGCCTGTAGTTTTCTTTTCTTGTTACAGCTTTGTCTGGTTTCAGTATCAGGGAAATGTTAGGCATATAGAGTGAGTTAGGAAGTCTTCCCTCTGCTCCTATCCTCAGAAAGATATTGTCGAGAATTTGTGTAATTTCCTCAAGTGTTTGGTAGAATTCACTAATGAGCCCATCCCAACCTGGTGTTTTCTCCTTTGGAAGGATTAATTATTGATTCGATTTCTTTAAATATAGACCTATTCAGATTGTTTATTTCTTCTGAGTTCTGGCAGGTGGTGTCTTTGAAGGAATTAGTTCATTTCATCTAGGTTATCAAATTTGTGGACATAGAGTTGTTTATAGTATTCCTGTATTATCTTTGTAATGTCCATGGCATCTGTGGTGATGTCCCCTCTTTCATTTCTGACATTAGCAATTTTTGTTCTTTCTCTTTTTTTCTTAATTAGCGTGGGTAGAAGCTTAACAATTTTATTTTTATTTTCTAAGAACCAGATTTTGGTTTAGTTGACTTTATTGATTCCCTGTTTTCAATTTCATTGATTTTATACTATAATTCTTATTTCTTTTCTTCTGCTTACTTTGAGTGAATTTGCTCTTCTTGTTCTGGTTTCTTAAGGTTGAAATGTAGGTGATTGATCTGTGATCTTTCTTCTTTTCTAATATATGTATTAAATGCTATATATTGCCCTCTAAGCACTACTTTCACTGCATCTCACAAATTTTGATAAGTTGTGTTTTCATTTTCATTTAGTTCAAAATACTTAAAAATTTCTTCTTTGACTCGTGTGTTATTTAGAAACATGTTATTTAGTCTCTACTTATTTTTAGATTTTTCCTGTTATCTTTCTGTTACTTCTGTTGTGGTCTGAGAGCAGACATTGCATGATTTCTCTTCTACAGTAGGATTTTCAAAAACGTTATTAAGTAAATATTAGGCAGTGTTTTCTAAGAATATAATCTTGTGTTTGCCTTCACATGAAATCAGATTCTGACAATGTGTAGGAAAATTTCCTAAGACCCAGAAATCAGATGCATTAAAACTTTTCAGTTTTCTGCAGTCTGAACTTAGTTGATGTACATGTATTGTATTACCTTACATATTATAGGGTGATTAAAAGCTGGAGAAGTGGTTGGCTACATTGTATTGACATCGTGTTAGTCAGTATCTGGGCTTATAGAAGTTTTTGGATGTAAAACAAGAGGGATTTCGAGATCAAGGCAAACCTCCATCATTATGAGAGTGATGAAAACAGGGCTTCAGCAGTGATTTGCCAATGCCACATAAATAGTGTTCTAAGGATATAGAACAGTATTCTAGGTGTCCAGGCTCTCTGTGCTTTGCTGTATTAAAGTGTAATAGATTTTGCCTATCCTTAAAACATTGGGATGCTTTCACAAGATTATATATCCTTAGAAATAAAAGTTCTTAAATTATGAATGTAATTTCCCTATTAAATATCCTTATTGGTTTCTGCCCATCACTCCATCTGCCGATATCTTTTTGGATCCTAATACTTACGTGCAGTGCATTCATCGTCATGGTGCTTAGAGGCGCGTAACTGTTATTATGTATCTTCTTTATTTTTTCTTATAAATAGAGGTATAAACAGAACTCTCCTAGATATGGTTGTTGCAACAGCAGGAACAACAACAAGCTAATGAATTCTTGTTTTCTCACTTTCTACTCTCTGAACATTTTTCATACTTACCAAATCGCTTGCTTGCCGGTTCACTTAATTTCTTCCCCCTGTTAACACAGATGTATCATGTGAGCATACTTTCTGTGAACTAGCTCCCTGTTTGAAAGAAAGAAAGCATGTTAGTACTGACCTTCAAATGCTCTTAAAAGAAGATGTTGACCCAGAATTATAGTTTATCAGAAATGTGACATAAAGTACAAGTGGAACCGAAAATAGGTTACCTTTGAGTTTGTTTTTGCTAAACAAGCGATGCAGAAATACTATTATGATAATTTTGAATTTACAGCTTAAAAACTGTGCAGATTATCTCAAGCTCTTAACGATTCCAAGTCAAGAAGAAAGCATTTTACTTTCAGAGGAAATGTAACTCTGGAGTGGCCATACTACACTGTCAGAATGATCTGAATAATGCACCCTAAATAAAGCTATACCTGAAATGCATATGTAAAGTAAAAGCGTTTTAAATATTTGTCAGAGTGGAAGGGACACCTGTATTACGCACTTGGTAAATGCTTCAGCTGACCAGCAACTCATCGTGATGGCGTACGGCTCCCTCTTCCAGTGCCAGCTTTTATCGAGACAGACTTTGTGTCTGTACCTGGGTTCAAGGAAAGGGCGCCACGGTTGTTACAAACGACTTCAACAAATGCAGGAGAGTGGCGAGATACGGTGCCTAGTAGGTGTCTGGGACACCACGTAGCTGAAGCAGGACTCCTGCTTTTCTGTGACCCCCACCCCCTCACACCTAGACTCCCTACAGCTTTTCCCATCAGCTGGTAGGGAGTCCAGCTGGCCGTAACTTAAAAGCCAAAACCAGAATCCCAGCACTTCTCATCACCTTGTGCTCCCCTAGGCTGAGCCATCGTCATCTCTCCCCAGGAATAACACAAGAGCCTCCTGACTAGTCTCCATGATACCCTGTTTCTTCGTTCCCCTAACGTCCATTTTCAATACAGCAGCCCGATTGATCACTATAAAATGATTAGACCTTGGCGTTATTAAACCATGTCACTCCTGCACACAAGCACTCCTGGTGGCTCCCATTTCCCCTAGAGTAAAGGACAGAGTCCTTGTAAGGGCAGATGAGACCCCTCATGATTTGCCAGACTCCGCCCCCATCTCAGTTCCCCGTATTTATTCTGCTCTAAGCATGCTGGGCTTCAACCCCTTGCCGTGGATCTTTTTTCTGCCCACCAGACTCTTCTCTATTGTACCCATATAATTCACGCCACACTTCCTTCCAGTCTTGATCAAACAGCTTTCTCAACAAAGTCTTCCTGAGCAATTCTATTTAAAATTCAGTTTGCTCTCCTTCTCTTTTCCCTGCATTACTGATCCTCCGTACCTTGTTCTACTTTTGTCATAACACTTACTACTGACTTGTTATATAACTTATTATTTATTGTTTATTAAATTTTGTTCATCTCTCCCAGCTACTCTGTGAGCCACATTAGGGTGTTTTCTAATGCATCGCAAAGGTCCTAGGTCAGTACCTGCAAATCCTAGGCATTCATTAACTATTTTGCTAAGAATTGGTTGTTACTTGTAGAAATGTCGAGAGAGCAGCACATCTTCCCAATGATTAAAGTATTAAACTTTCAAACAGTATATCAGGTACCAAGTCAAATAGAAAATAACTGTAACATCCATGTCTACCTCAGGAAAGTGAGAGATGAAATCTATCCATGGTGCCAATTGTCCCATACCTGCCACACTCAGCAGAATTAGTAAATAATGGGGCTTTTACCTGTGAAACATATTACCCCATATTGAGCAGTCTCTTTTTCTAGAAGCACTGGGAGGAAGTGCCGTGGATGGAATACAGGGGTGAAGTTAGAGTTACGTTCAGTTTCTGGCTCACCAATTTCACGACCTTTAGCAAGTTGGGTGGTCCACCATGAATCTCTGTTTCCTCATTTGTAAAATGGAATTGATCATCTAATTGTTTTTAATAATGAAGATGAAAAGAAAATTAAACCACACAAAGTATAACACCTGAATAAAATAGATAAGTAACTAACCAAAACTATCCATTATAAGAAATTAAGACTTCTAGGTAAGGTTCACAGTTTGGAAGGCAGTTCATACTATCTCATTTGACCCCCTCACTATTACTAGGTGTTACATTTTGCCTAAATCTGTTGACTTTAACAGCCTTTGTGCCTCCACAGTAAATTACTGGAGGCAACTGAAGATAGATTGAATTAAATTATGCAGAAAATATTAAAATGGAAACAGAGGGCCCCAACTCATGTCAAAGGAGGAGACTTCAAGCATAATAACAAATAGAGGCTAAAGATGTATATTTTATTTTTTATTTAGAGCTGACATTCCTGGCCTCTGAAACAAAATGGACTCCATGATTATTTATCAGTTATTTGAAGGGATATATGTCAGTTCTTCGGTTAGAGGACTCCCTGCACCAAAATAGGTTTTAAAGATCTTTATTACATGAGACTTTATGTAAGAAACACTGGACAACATTAAAAAAAATTAAAACACCACATTCCAGAAACTGGAGAAGGAATGTATAATTAGAAGGTAACTCAAGTTAAGGCATGACTTCCTTACAGGAAACTAAGGTAAGGAGGTCTTATTAGCTGTCAAGATACAGGATTTAGACGAAGCCAAGAAATGGGTGAGGACCGTGATCTTCAGACTCTCAGATGTGCCTGTCATTTCTGTTAACCTTGGAGATTAAGTGAGTTAGGGTTTGGTTATCAGGTTAAAAGTGGCAAGTGAGACGTTCTGTCATAAAAGATGATGAGTCAGAGCTGTAGTCTCACCCACCCAAGGACTCAAGCCCCTCCTGCCCACGGGGAATCCTGGAATAAACCCGTTCTGTCTCAGCTTTTTCTCATAGCCAGGTCTATGGCTATTCTTCTGGTCAAATGAGTCCATCAAAAAGGAAAAGTTGTTAGTATGGCATGGTGTTCTAATGAAAGCTTACTTGTTTTTGATCACACTTCTCAAAATGCTTAATAGAATGTTTAATTTCTATGTAGTCTTTCAATCGGGAGTAACAATACAATGTGAATCCATATTAATAAAAACAAAATGAGGCATAGTGTTACTTGTTGTAAGGTATGATTATTTAACATTAGAATAATTATTTGTTCCGTTTGTCAAATTATAATATTAGGATTCTGGTTTTTTTTTTTTTTGCTAACCTCTAGAACAAATATTGTGACTTTTTAAAATAGCTCTCATTAAAAAGGTTGAAATATGTGTTAAAAATTTCTATTTGGTTATTTTGGGGAGTCAGCTTTGAAATATAGGACCTTAAGAGTTTCTGCCTAATGTCAGAATATGTAAAATTAAAGAGGTGCATAAATTTTAGAACTGCATCTTTACCAGAATTTTATTAACATTAGAAGGGTATGTTTATAAATAGAGAACTAGAGAGGAAAAGTCAACATTTTAACAAATGACATAGAGACAAATGATTTTGAATATAACGTGTATTTCTTAAATTTTATTAACTTATCTGCTTTATCATTAACCTTGTACAGAAAGTATGATGGCTCAGTTGTGACTATTGGTTTCTTCAGTATTAATAGGATAAACATGTCTATTGACAGTTATTTCATGTAAATATCAGAAATAAAGCTGAATTATACAGGAGCTTTATTTCTGTATAAAATTATACAGAATGTTTGTATTTCAGCATTTTTTAATCATATATATCAGTGAAAATGTTTTAAATTAATTTTTAAGTTAATATTTTCTAGGTCATCCTCTTAGCCATTTGCTTTTAAATTTATCAATTCAACATATATTTAGTCAGTACCTGCCAGGTGCCAAGCATTGTCTTAGGCACTGGGAATATTTTTTTGAAAAGCCCTTTTTTTGTGAAACTTTCATTGTAGTGGGAAAAACAGACAACAAATAAGTAAACCTAAAAGTAAACAATAAAACTTACTGAGTGGATAGTGACACAAGGGAAAGTAAAGTAGGTTAAAGGTATAGGAAACGTTGGGGATACATTTTGGACAGGGCAATCAGAGACCTCTCTGAGAAGTGATATGAATAATGTGAAAGACCTATCTATGGAAAAATCTGGAGGAAAAAAATACAAAACAACTCAGAAGGAAGGAGATTAGCATTTTTGAGAAACTGCAAGACCTGTTGACCAGGGGGTACAAGGTGGGGTCAGGAAACTACACAGATCAGATCATATAGAACTTTCTAGGTCATGGTAAGGTTTTTAATTTTTTTTTTTCTCTTATTGGGGTGGGAAGTCATTAGAAGGTACAAAGCATGGGAGTGATCTAATAGGGCTTTAAAAAAGTAGTTCTTGCTGCTGCCTGTTGAATAAGGATACCGGTTGCAGACATAGGTTCCGAAGCAGTGACGTAAGGGATGATGTATTTCTTTAATGCAGGGAAGAGCTCATGATAGCCAGTGATAACCAGGGCAGTGGCTGGGAGAGGTGAGGAAATCAGAATGCTTTCTGATGGATTCAGTGTTGAGGGTGGAAAACGAAAACACTAGAGGATGATGCCTATGTATTTGGTTTTAGCAACTGCGTAGATGGGGGTCCCTCTTACTGAGACAGAGAAAACAGTGAAAACAAAAGAATGGTGAGGTCAGGAATGATTTAGACAGGTTATATGCAAAACGCCTGTTACATGTCTGAGTGGATATAGTAAAATATTATTCAAGACAGGTACTGTTGGAAATACAAAAATACACAATAATGTGTTTATAAATAGAATAATGCAATTCTTTGCACTATACCTTAATGAATAGGTATAAGAATAGACTTGTTACTACTTTGAAAACTTTTTCTATTTGTGCTATTTTAGTTCACATTTTATAATAAAATGTAGTGCTGTTGATGTGTATGCTGTTTTTCCTATAAGGTAAAAATCTGTGGTTATTAGTAATTATAAATATATAGGTGATCGATTAATTGATTTAGATGAATTGTTAGAACTGCCAGGAAATAAGGATTATTAGGTGGCAATGGGTTATGTGTAGAAATCTTTTCATTTGATTCATGTGAATTCACTTCCACGAGTATATTTGATTGTGTTCTCTTCTTTCTCAGCTCTTCAGACAGTTTTCATTCTTTATAGACGTTCTAGAATTTCTCCAATGAGCATTTTAGGGGAGTTTGTTGTGGGAACATTGCCTTCAGTTCATTAAAGTAAACACAACAGATGAAGATACAGAGGATTCTAGTGAAAGGAATAAACATTTCCAGTGTTGCCAATACATGCCAGTGTATCTTAGTAGATATTACTTCATTATCAAAAATATCTATGTCAGAAATATTATCTGAAATTTAGACAAAGGGAAGAGACATCCCTTAGTATTCTTTCTGAGCAGTGCTGGACTTGACTCTTTTTTGGTAAGACCTGCTTTACAGCTTTGTAGAAGTTAACTTACAGATTTTTGTCTAGTAGAGATGTGGATATTTCTGTCAAATGAACCCCAGAGATTCCAGTTCATGGCCCTGCTGGACATCAACAAGTTTCATATCCAACCCAGAAATGTTATCCTAATACTGCCTATAAATCCCTAGTTTCTCAAATGCTCTTTGGGCCAATTTTACCATCTTATTGTTCCATCAATAATCAAGTTGAATAGAAATTTTACAATTTTTCCTTTGAAAGTCATATAAGAGTTATGATTTTGCCTTTTTTGAAAAAGTGTATCTTAACTGCAGAGGGACATAGGAAGATATTCCTCCTGCCAAAATATTTTAAAATGCAATATGAAACACCATTATATATTTGCAGAGCATAGGAGAAAATAGCCACCTCCATGTTTGAGTGGTTACGTCAAAGTATATTCTTAACTATATAAAATATTTAGTATATTGATAGAACATTTGGTGATAGAGCTTGACCATTTCAAGGTGATAGCCTCAACACTGTACTAAAAACACAAATGTGTGTTACATTCATATGCTTCATTTAGAAAGTAAACCTTGTACACATTTTAAATTGTACAGATATTTCCAAAATCACTTTAAAAACGTGAATGAAACCATACATGATGAAGCACGTGTGTGCTAAGCTTTTGTTTTATAGTTGAAATGTACAGAGACTTTCTTGTGAAGAACGTAATCTTAGTTCTGAAGCAGCACTGATATGTTCTAAGAAAGAAAATTATATTGTGAGGGAGTATAACATCTATATATCCATCCTTAGAAAATGCATTTCTTGAGGGTCAAGTACAGGCAAAGGGCTCTGTTAGATCCTATCAAAAATAATGGAATAGAAGAGCATAGTTCCTTTCTACCATAAGTTTCTACTTACAGTATTCCTTATTACAGCTAGCCTTTATTGAGTACCTGCAATACTCCATGTACCCTGCAAGGTACTTTACATTATTTATCACATTTAAGCTTATGGATGAGAAAATGAAGACTCAGAGGTTAAGTAACTCAACAAGCTATTCGTTTGTAAATGGCAGATCTATCTTATTCTAAAACTTTGCTCTTTCCAGTAGGCTCTCTCCCCCATCTAATAAGGAGAAAAACTGTGTGTGCATGTATGTGCATGAAACTGCAGCACGTGACAGAATATTCTAAGTTTGAACATTGTGCAAACAAAGGTCCCTGAGAATTTAGAGAAGAAAGTGATGTTTAGGTAGAAGGATTAGCAAATATTATCAGGCAGTTGGGATTTGACCTAAACCTTGATAACATATCAGGATTTAATTTTCTGAGCCAGTGATAAGAGTAATTCAAGAGGAGGAAAGACACTGTTAGCCAAAAGACTTGTTTTGGAAATGTATGTTGCCCAATTTAATTGTGAGGGTTGGAATGTGTTAAAAAGGAACAGAAAATATGTTGCTACCAAATTGTAGAGTCCTTAATGCATGTTAAGGAAACCAGAGGCAGAAGGAATTGAGATTATTAGAGTGTTACAGGAGGAGATGAACTCCAGAGGGAAAGGAATATAAAGCAAGAGGCTTTTACAAAGCAGATACAGATGCAAAAGTAATGATCAGCCGGAGGAATAAAGGATAAAGCTGAGATTTTGAGTTTAGAGGGCTGGTAAATGTGATACAATTAGAAGAAAGAACTGCCGTGTGTCCTTACAGATCTTTGGTCTGTTGCACTAATGGTCATGTTCTATTATATGTATCTATTTACATGTTTCTCCATTGTGAATAGCACAAGGACCATGGCTCTGTCCTACTCGTCCTTGTATCCTGAATGGTGAGCAAAGTGTCTGCATCATAGCAAGATCACTTATGGAATTGATGAACAAATGATAACAAAGGCAGCATGAGGCCAAGGAGTTAAACTGCTCATAGGACATTTACATAGACACCTCACTAGAAGTCGACATTCAAGACTGGTGCTTGGGAGGGAAATAGAACTGTAGGTATATATTCTGCAGTTAAATGCATAGGGACTAGAGTTGAAATTCTGAAGGTGCTAGATGAGCAGTAGGGAGAAGAAAGCAGGAAGAGGAAAAAAAAATGAGGATATGGAAGGCAAAAGCTTTGGGCATTTCTATCATTTATGCATGAGGTAAAGGTGATGGGGAAAAAGCACTGTCTTAGTTCAGGCTGCCATATATATATATATAAAATATACCATAGAGACTGGAAGCCTGAGATCAAGGCACCAGCAGAGTTGATGTCCGCTGAGGGTTCTCTTCCTGGTTTGCAGATGGCTGTGTTCTTGTATCCTCACAGGGTGGAGAGCAGAGAAGGAGCAAGCTCTTGTGTCTCTTCTTATAAGGGCACTAATCTGATTCATGAGGGCTCCACACTTATGACATCGTTAACTCCTAAAGGCTCCACACCTCCATCATTTTGGGGGTTAGAGTTTCAATATATGAACTTGGAGGTGGGGGGTCAAACATTCAATCTACAGTGAACACCATGGAAGATTTTAAAGCAGCTGTTAAGCAGCTGGAATGAGAATAATAAGAATGTAGTCTCGTCGAAACCAAGGTAGAAGAGCTGGCACGAGTAGTATAGACTTGGAGAAGGTATTTGGTTCTGATAACTAGGTCATGACTGACTACTGAGATTCTACAAAAAATCAAAAGCAGAAGAGTTAATGAGTAAGTGGGAGCTGATAAACATACTTTATCATACTTTCAATGATAAAAATCAGACACTTTAGAATGGTGGTACCTTGTGGATTTTTGGAATGAAGATGAGAAATTATAGGGTTTAATGATAGGTTGATTTTCACCTTATTCATTTGGTGAGGGAAACTGTTTCACCTCTTTGATTTTTCAGTGCCAAACAAGTCATGTTTGCCCGTTCATTACAGCTTGCTTCATTTCTTTTCAATTTGTTTTTTTCATCAATTTGACACTTCTATGTGTTAGGGCTTTGCTTCGTAGTGTGTGCAATTCCCCACTATTGAAGGAGGTGACCTACCCACTCTGAAATATGAAAGAGTATAAAATGCAGCATCATCATGGGGAACACAGTTGCAAATTTAGTGGAGTAGACTGAATGGTTGTTTAGTTTCACTATATTTATCAAAGCCCTGGTACAATACTTCTTATGTCAAGATATGAAATAACAATAAATAATAAGGAAATAAAGATATATACCTCAAGTACTTGTACACAATAAAATAATAAGTACAAATCCCTTAGCTGACTCTTAACAAATTTTATGAGACATATATATTCTACTTTATCATATAACCATAAAATAGCTCAAGAAAAATTAAATGAGCTAGTTCTGCACTATTTACTTAGGGAAATTTTTCAGTGAATTCATTGAGAGTTTTGCCTGAGAAAAACTAAATAATCGGGTCTTTTTTTCCCCAGAATAGTCACACAGTACTGCAGAAAGTAGTATTTCAGTATTTAAGTGCTAGTGTATTTCTGCGTGAAGTCTCCCCTTTTCACCTGAATATAGATGGTGTCTTATTCACAGCACGACTGCTGTGTAACTTATGATGTGAATTACGGGTTCAACCTACTGCTGTTAACTCCACTTGAGGTATCAGTGTGTTATCATCCATTAGATCTTTAAATTATTATTATCCAAAGAATTATAGTCAGTACATGATTTTGGCAGAATTATGCCATCAGAGACAATCTGGTATATCAAATGTACTCCTGGGGCAGAAATAAAATTTTCTTACTCCAGTCTAAAGCCCTAAACTCTGTTCTTCATGAATATTGATAGAGATTTGTTCAAGCAAATAATTTTAGAAATAGAAATCTCTAGTCAAAATTACTAGTTTTCATGATTACTGAAATTTCTATTACTCTATATTTTTATCTTTTCTTTATAAAACACCATACGTTAAAAGTAAAGTCCCAGGGCTTCCCTGGTGGCGCAGTAGTTGAGAGTCCGCCTGCTGATGCAGGGGACACGAGTTCGTGCCCCAGTCCAGGAGGATTCCACATGCCGCGGAGCGGCTGGGCCCGTGAGCCATGGCCGCTGAGCCTGCGCGTCCGGAGCCTGTGCTCCGCGATGGGAGAGGCCACAGCAGTGAGAGGCCCGCGTACCGCAAAATAAAATAAAATAAAATAAAAAAGTCCCAGCTGCCCCTGACAGAAAAAAACAATATGCAATTTTTTTTGGTAATTCGATTCTCTTTTTACGTTAATTATGGATATTTTGCATGTTGAAATTGACATGGCCTTGATCAACCTGACATTGCCCTCTGTTTGCATAGTTCTTGGATTTAGTAGAATATTTTGTGTATATGTGCCTTGGGGGAAAAAGAATGAATTGCAAAGATGCATATGGTTCAGTGCCAGTGGCTAAAAGGTACAGCAAGCTTGAGTGAAGTCTAAGAATTCTGCATCCTAAGCTCTGAAAAGAACCTTTGGCCAACCAGCAGCAGCGTTCCATAGAGGCAGGTGGAAGTGCTTTTGGAGTTGCCAAATAACAAATAACTTTCTTTTAATATCCCACTATATTTATTGAAAAGAAAAATTACATTCCAAGAAATATACTGTCCATGAGCAATGCAAATGAATTTTTTAGTGAACAGTATAAAATCTTAATGAGATGATTGATTCATACATTAACTATGGGTATCCAGAACAGTTGATTTCATGGCAAGAAAAGACATAGAAAAATAGGAGGTTCATGCCTCCAGGTTTTGTTTTGCAGCCATAATACCCTGCATATCAGAAGACGTTCAAATTGTGTACAAAATTTTAATCGCTAAAGTTTTAAAGATCCTGTATTACATATAGAAGGACAGAATGCAATTTGGACACAATGTTGTTGTATAAGATTCAGCAGGAAATATCCCAGAAAGCTTGTAAACAAGGTTATTTTTTTTTTTTTTTCTTTTTTGCGGTACGCGGCCCTCTCACTGTCGTGGCCTCTCCCGTTATGGAGCACAGGCTCCGAACGCGCAGGCTCAGCGGCCATGGCTCACGGGCCCAGCCGCTCCGCGGCATGTGGGATCTTCCCGGACCGGGGCACGAACCCGTACCCCCTGCATCGGCAGGTGGACTGTCAACCACTGTGCCACTAGGGAAGCCCTAAACAAGTTTTTATTATAATTCATGAAAAGTTTATTTAGAGTTAAAACACATGTTTTTGAATTCAGTGAAACTAAATCATGGGATATCCATTTCCTGATTCGAATATTCAGTAGAATGTTTTCCATGTCTGCCTTATATTTTTCATTTTTCAGTGAGTTTTTTTAAACTTTTTATTTTGGAGAAAATGTCACGAATTGGAAATTATGGATGGTAGTTTGTGACAGTAAAGGGCGAGGGCTTTAGAGTCATAAAGACCTAGATTTAAATCCTGATTGAACCACTTCTTTACTGGGCTATCTTTGGTAATTTACGTAATCCCTCTAAATTTCACTTTCTTCTTCTATGGAAAGGGATAATAACTTCTGGTCCATAGGGGTTTTTAGGAAGATTGAATGAAGTTTTGTCCGTATAGTTAGATATTTACCAAAACTCAATAAATGGCCGCTGCTCCCATCAACAGTATCATCGTCAAAATCATCGTCATCGTCATGGGTGTGCTAAAAGTACCGTCCTCCAGAAGTTCTTAATCTTTTTTGGAAAATCTTCTTAACTTAGTTACTTAACGTTGAACCGAAGTAAGAAGAAGGAGCCACATTAAATAGTGTAAGAATAATATCACGATATGTCCTATAAATCACTGTCGTTATCAGTCTTGTTGATGTACTTAGCTAAGCAAGTGTCATGAAAGAAGAGTCAGTTAAAAACACAATCAGATCTGTCTTCTTTTTAAACATTCCAGCCCCTGTCATAACGGTCGATTCCATCATGCCTGTATACAAAATATCATTTTCAGGGCATTGTATTTTAATTGCTATTGGAACTGTGTCTTGACAATATAACTATGCCTGAACTGAGCTGTTTTATTTGCCTTCAAATATTTTTTTCCCTACATGTATAGCAAGATATATGTGGTGAGGACATCCAAAATAAACGACAAGGCTAGTATTCAGACCATTAACAGTGAAATGAAACCCTTTCTTCCCCTTCCTCATTGAATGCTCCCTCTGTTCAAAAATAGATACAAAAATAAATCAATAAAAATACATGCAAAATTATCTAGAAGAGCATCATTCAGCAGGTATTACCAAATAATTTGATGAACACAACCAGTTTTCAGCTTTAGAAACTAAAACTCTTTGCAATTACAGAACATACCAATTTATCTCTTCCTCCAATTATACTTCCAGTTGTATGTAATTTTAAAGGGGAAACAGAAACATAATAGAGTAGATGTGTGTGTGTGTATGTATATGCAGTTTTTTAGATGGAATTTGCCAATTCGGAAGCAAAAATAAGAAAAAGCTGCCCTTTTTTTCCCCCCATAGCCAAATAAGAAAGTAATACCTCTTAAATTGGTGGTAGGGGTGGGGTGGGGAGAATTATGATTAGCAGCAGGACCAATCTTGGTTAAGTTGTTAAATAATGAGAGTCATGGCTCTCCACTCATCCCAGTCTTCACTTTGCTGCTCTATAACCCACCCTAACAACTGACAACAGGGCAATTAAAATCAGTGCGGAATCACCTAGAAGACTCAGGTAAAAATCCCTGCCCTCCATCCTGCTGCAGGTGGAGGAGATGACCATATCTTAGAAAAGGGAGCTTTTGGTCCAGGGAGCAGAGCAGAGCTGAATGAGGAAGATAAGGGCCCTGGAGCCGGACTGCCTGAGTTTGCAGTTTTGCTCTGCCGTTGGCTACCTGAGTGACCATTGTCTTCTGGCTTAAATTTTCTGCCTCAGTTTCATCATCTGTAAAATGGGGTAAGAGTAGTACATTTATCATGGAGTTGCTATAGGATTAAATGAGGTAATCACATGTAGGTACTTAGAATACTTACTACCTGGCACATAGTAAGTGCTCAATATAAATGTTAGCTGTTATGATAGTTGAGTGTACAAGGATATCTGATCTTGTGGGATCCAACCAAAATCTCTCGATCTAGATACTCAGTTGGACAATCCCTTACCCAGGAATGTCAAGTGTTCCAGAGGACGATCTAGACCTGAATGTCATAGGTGATCATTGAGTCATCCATAACTGGGCATAGAGAAAAATGTGCTAACTACCTGGCTGTCTTAAAAGTACTGGGAATACATTAACCTCCTACCTGAAATAGCTACAGGATGAAAGAAATGCAGCCTACGTTCCTAAAAAGTTAGTGTAGAGGGCCTTCCCTGGTGGCGCAGTGGTTGGAAGTCCGCCTGCTGATGCGGGGGCCACGGGTTCGTGCTCCGGTCCGGGAGGATCCCACATGCCGCAGAGTGGCTGGGCCCATGAGCCATGGCCGCTGAGCCCGTGCGTCCGGAGCCTGTGCTCTGCAACGGGAGAGGCCACAACAGTGAGAGGCCCGCATACTGCAAAAAATAAAAAAAATAAAGTTAGTGTAGAGTTAGGGTTCACTTTTACTTCTTGAAACTTGGCTAGTCACTGTATAGCCATAAGGAAAACTTAATTGAAGTGTTTTATACAACATTTGTTGGATCTGCTTGTTGTGCCTTGCCTATTTATTTCTTCTTTTAGTGCATGAGGTTTTAAAATGTGATCTTCATTTTCACTAGTATATTACACAGGAAACATTATTTTACGGTTGCTGTTATCCCTTTATTTCATTATTGAAAAGGCATTATGTTACCCTCTCTTCTGAGACAGTGAGGCTGAGAACTAATGTCATTAAATACCATTTTGAAAGGAAACCTTTCCTGTCTTCAGGCACATTATCCTAAAAGAAAGAAAGAAGGAAATGATGAAGCAGGTTTTTCCAGGGCACAATGAGATGGCATTAAAATGACGCACAGTTCAAAATGGAAATATAAGATGACTGAGAAGAACTGAGATTTAAGGCATGAAAGATGTTTCTAATCCATTTATGTTCCCCAAATGTTGCTGATTGATGGTTCCCCATGTATATGTAATCCCTTTTTTTCCCCAAAACTCATTCCTCCAGCGAAGAAAATGAGGGCCAAATGCTCCAATGATCTTAGCAGATGCAGACAATCTCACTTCTAAAAGGGTATTTCCAACCAGCCCTCTAGCCTGAAGGAAGATAACATTTTACTAGTTGCCTGCCCTCAGGGAACCAGTTTATGCAAATCCTATACAGTGACCCCACGTGGTAGTTTGAAATGAAAAACATTGAGAGAGAGAGAGATCATGCTTTGTACTTTGATATAGCATAGAATTTTACGAGGAAAGAACTTGGAAGAGAATTCAAAATGAACTCTTTACTTGTATGATGCAGTTTCTGTCTTTTTATAAAGCTTACACTAACTCCTTCATCTAGTTCATTAACATTAGTAAACATCCCCTCAGGAATTCAAAAAAATAATTCTGCCTCTCTGATATTTTATTGTACTCTGAAAGTTCATTTAAATAAATTGAAACCTCACAATTAGTGATGTCAGCAAGACAGCATTGTAGGAGACCCTGGCTCTGTTCCACAGCAAAATCTATAAGACAGCTGTCCATGAACAAAAATAGAGAGCTCAGGAGTCCACCTTAGAAACTTCTGTAACACAGAGGAGCAAAAAAACTGAAAATAACTGCACAAAAAGGGTAGGAAGAACAGTTCCATTTTGCCTGCCTCATCTCATCCCTCAGGCTGGTGCTGAACACCAAAAGGCAACTCCCCAGGCTGAGTGTCCCTCCCTTGGAGAAGGAGAGCAGGGTAGATGACCAGATTCCCCAGCCTTTCAAGGAACTGCATAAAGGACCTTCAGTTTCACTGTACCCAGGGACTGGCATAGCTGAGACTTCTTGAGATGCTAGGAACAAGGAAAAGGGCAAGGCTACCAGTATTTTCCATGCAGAAGGAGTGACCGTGTTTCCCAGTGGCGTGCTCTGCAGAGGACCCCAGCAGCCTTTGCCAGTGAGAACCTCAATAGCCCTTGTTAACACTGGGGACCCCTCGTAGACCCGAGCGGAATAGCAAGCTTATCTATATTGGACCCCAGTAGCATTTACCACTGATGAAAACAATGGCCAGCATATCTGCAGCAGACCTCCCCACCCACTGCAGGTTGCCTGCACATCACAAAGGAAGACAGCAAGAGAGCAAGAAAGAATCTACAAAACACCCAGCAAATGATTAGCAAAATGGCAGTAGTAGAGCCTTGCCTATTCATAATCACTTTAAATATAAATGGACTAAATTTTCCAATCAAAAGATATAGAATGGCTGAATGGATTAAAACAACAATAGTAACTCTATGCTGCCTACAAGAAACCAGCTTCAGCTTTAAAGACACACGCTAGCTGAAAATGAAGGATTAGAAAAGATATTCCATGCAAATGGAAACAAAAAGAGAGCAGAAGTAGCTATACTTAAATTAGACAAAATAGATTGTCAGAAACTGTAATAAAAGACAAAGAAGGTGTCTGTATAATGATAAAGAGGTCAATTTGTCAAGACAAAATAACAGTAGTAAATACATATGCAGCCAGCATTGGAGAACCGAAATATACAAAGCAAATTTTAACAGGTAAAATAAATAAGGGTAAAATATAGTATGATAATAGTAAGGGACTTCAGTACCCCACTTTCAACAATGGATAGATCACCCACACAGAAAATCAATAATGAAACATTGTACCTAAGCTACACTTTAGACCAAATGAACCCAACGGAATTATACAGAACATTCATTCCATCCAACAGCAGCAAAGTACACATTTTTCTCAAGAACACAGAGAACATTCTCCAGGATAGATCATACATTAGGCCACAAGACTTAACAAAAAATCAATTCAAAAAGGATTAAAGATTTGAACGTAAGACTTGAAACCATACAACTCCGAGAAGAAAACATGGGAGATAAGCTCCTTACCCTCAGTCTTGGCAATGTTTTTATTTTTAGATTTGACACCAAAAAATAAGTCAACAAAAGCAAAAATGAACAAGTGGGACTTTGTGAAGAAACAAGTACTAAGCAAGTTTGTACACAGCAAAGAAAACAATCAACAAAATGAAAAGTCAACCTACAGAATAGGAGAAAATGTTTGCAAACCATATATCTAGTAAGGAGTTAATATCCAAAATATGTAAGGAACTCATACAATTCAATAGCAAGAAAAAAAAGAAAGAAAAAACAGATACTTTACAAGTGGACAAAACACCTGAATAGACATTTTTCCAAAGATATATAAAAGGCTAACAGGTACATGCAAAAGTGCTCAACATCACCAATCATAGAGGAATGCGATTCTAACCCACAATGAGATACCACATCACACATCAGACAAAAAATAACAAGTCTTGGTGAAGATTTGGAGAAAAGGGGACCCTTGTGCACTGTTGGTAGGAACATCAATTGGTATAGCCACTATATGTATATATTTCCATGGATACTTTCCATGTATATGTATATTTATACATACGTTCTTAAGTGTGTATCAATTTCCATTCTTTAAAAAGTAATACAGAAAATAATCATTTTAATCTGTTTACTTTCAAAATACAGTAGTTTAAGTGCTCATGAAAGCTTGTTAAGAATATGCTAAATTGGTTACCACAAGTCTCAGGATTGCTTTTGATCCTGACACTTAGTTTATCACTGAGCAGGATTTTACTTGATGTTATGGTTTAGAAAGTCATTCCGTTGTAAATAATTTTGTTCTTAGGCTTGTTTATTTATATACAGAATGGGCTCTTGGATAACAATAAGAAAATGAACAAGTAAATAGGGAATATAGAAATACTAGTTCTGCAGAATCCTGTAGTTGTACCTTAAAATCATTCTCACTAGTTTTATGTTACTTTTATCTTATAAAAGTTAATAAGCAACATGTAAAGTCATCTTTGGTTGAGTAAAGTAATAGGTAGTTAAATTCAATCTGTTTCTAAAATCCACATGTCACTTTTTGGAGTTGTGTTTAAAAAAACCACGCTTTTTGATTGATTAGAATGTTCTACTTAGTTGGGGTAGAAAAAAAAACAAAATTAGGTTTTGCAAACATAAAAGAAGGGGAAAATGGTTGTTAATAAACAACTGTCAAGGTCAACTATTAAAAAAAAAGAAACAGGTTTTTTTCCTCCCCTTATGAGGTTGGTAGAATATTAAGCAATATGCTTTATTTATTAAATGGGAAAATTGGATTGGTTTTATATGCAAAGATTATAAATGATGTTAAATATTTATTTTAAAATAAATGTATAGTATAATTTATAATAGATTGAATCTGATATACTTTCATATTGTCAGTTATTTATCTTCTACCTTACAAAATTGATAATTATTTTTTAATTCTGATGGGGCCACAGAAGAGTACATATTACTGTAAAAGGTGGTCACAAGTCTTAAAAAATTGGAAATTAATGAGATGTGGTAATTGGAAATCCATGGGATCTACATTCAAATTGAGGCTCGGTCACTTTAATAGACATGGCCATAATATTCCTTAACATTTGAATCAATTCTCTGAACTGTAAAATGAGTGTATACTACTATATAGCATCTCATTAAGTGACATATTATGTGTAGAAATACATAAAATAATTCAGGCCCTCAGTGAAAGTTACTCTCTTTTTTTAAAATTTATTTTGCTATTGAAGTATAGTTGATTTACAATGTTGTGTTAATTTTCTGCTGTACAGCAAAGTGACCCAGTTATACACATATATACATTCTTTTTTATATTCTTTTCCATTATGGTTATACCAGGATATTGAATATATCAGTAGTTCCCTGTGCTCTACAGTAAGACCTTGCTGTTTATCCATTTTATATGTAATAGTTTGCATCTACCAACCCCAAACTCAGAGTCCACCCCTCCCCTACAGCTCCCTTTAAGGATTTCTATTTTGTTCCCCTATCAGGGATTTCTGTGAAAAGATTTCCTAATGATGCCTCCGTACCTGAATTCTTATCTATGCATTTTCATCTTAGTACCTACTGTTAAGCCATCTTTAAATCAACTCTTTATTATCTGGGATAACCAATAGTCCTCTACAGTCTTAGTATCTCTTGAACAGCCCACCTACTCTTTTCCATAAATGTTAGATTTGTACTCAAATTATTTGGGGGCTAATAATATTCCTGTTAAACCTGTCCTTTGTTTCTTTGGGACTTTGTTTTGCTTTAGTTCTATCATCAGTTTCATATCTCTGCATTCCCTAGAATAAACAAGTATGGGTTTATTTTCCCATAAAAATTTATTTTCCCATAAAAAAACATAAAAAAATTATATTTATATTTGAGTCTTAATCCCTCTAAGGTAAGGCATTCTCTGACCTAGTTTATACCCATGGAGAAATAATAGTATCATAAATGATCCATTCATTAATTCAGCAGATATTTTCTGGAGATCACACATCACTGTGTAAAGGACTTCAGGAGATGATGAAGGGAAAACACATTTGAAAGTTATGATAAAATACACAGCTACAGTATAAGAGCTGCCACCATTTGGTCAAAAATTAACCGATACATTGATAGTAAGTATAACTGGTAACTGTAAAAGTCAATAAAGACATTTTGATACTAGAGGGCATAAAACTGGATATTGAAAAATGTTTGTATCTCAAGGAGCCGTGGAGATATGATAAGGGCATCCTGACAAGGGAACTAGTATTTTCAGAGATTTGGAGTAAAATGATCATACCTTCCCTCCAAATAATTCAAGTTATATATGCGGGAGGAGGTCATTTTAGAAACATGGGTAGGGGGTTGTGATCAGCGCACTGAAGAGAATGGGCTTGATAGTTAGGATGATGTCATTGCAAGGTTTTGGAATGAATGAAGCAGAAAGTCTTATCACTGTAATCTGTAGCCTAAGCTGTCTACACTCAGCTGTCAACTCCTTCAGGACACAGTCATCTTTGTATTCCCTGAAGTGCTGAATAATGCCTTAATGAATGGAAGAAAGAACAACAGTAGTGCTTATTTAGATATATTTATAGAGGGTTAGACTAGGAGATGAGACATAAGTCAAGAAGGTATCATAGCTCACTACAGGGGGCTACATCAGAGGGGGAGCCAGGTAGTCCTGCAGAAGTGTACAGTTTTTAGGGATTTGGGTAGGCGATTCTCAAAACTGAACTTTGAAGGAGTCTAGGATATCCCCCTGGTAATGGAGACCAATCAAATCAGAAGTCAGATATCTTTAAGAGATTCACAGGATTATGTAGCATTTGTTAAGCGATATTTCTAACATAAAAACTGTGTAAATGATTAGTTAATTGTTCAGAATTTATTCATTTTTCAATAAATATTAGGTAATGCTAATGGCAAAATTGAATTTACTGAAGAAACCGAGGTAAAGATCTCATAACTGTGTGTCTTCCTTTACAATTACAATGAACACAAAGATGAAAGTTGCATATAACTATTTTGTCTACATACCTATGGAAAATTTTGAGAACAGACTTTACCTTGGCAGTGATAATGCTGTGTGTGTGCATAAAATAGTTCAAATTTTATCTAAAATACTTCTGTATGCCCTGGCTTATTTCTTCCCAAAGATAGTTTTGCTGTTGTAGACTCTAGAACAATAAACTCTATGCCAGTTATTTGCAAAAGCCCTTTTCCAATTCCCATGTTGAAAAAAATGCGTCAGCTTATATGAGACCAATTATGTTATTTTAATCAAATTCAAAACATAGGATTTTACTATTGTCCGTTGAGAGTTAATATCTTTGGATTGAATTCACTCTTGCCCTCTATAGTACAAAAACGTTTCCAAGAGACTGTGGGAACAACTGTTATTTTCCCATCGTCACACTGTCTAATAGTGATAGTTTAATGCTTCTCTAGCTTGACTAGGGGCATTAGTCAAACCGAGTGAAAATAATGTTTCCCTAAGATGCTGAATCTGCCTCCAACTCAGTTTACCTATATTTACATCCTTTATTCTTGAAAATGAAATTAGAGTTACATGCATTTCATTTGGTGAAGAAAGTGAACTTGATATATCAGCATTTTACAATACTCTTCTGTAATGGGACCTTTAGACTCTTACCTTTAATTGACTTTCTTTGGAAATCTGTTTTTCTTTGATTATTTTCCTGTTGACAGTACTAACTTTTAAGATGAAAAATATCTACCTAACTTGAAGCGGTCATAGTCATCCAGACTCCTTCCTTCTCAGGTCATTCTTCCAGGGGTTTAAGGCAGATATCTCCCCAGTGGCAAAACATCCTTGGAAGGTACTCTCTTGCATCTCATGAAGCTATACACAGAGCTGTAAGCTCTAGTATTCTAAATAAGAAATTTATTTTCCTTGGGCTTCCCTGGTGGCGCAGTGATTGAGAGTCCGCCTGCCGATGCAGGGGACACGGGTTCGTGCCCCGGTCCGGGAAGATCCCACGTGCCGCGGAGCGGCTGGGCCCGTGAGCCATGGCCGCTGAGCCTGCGCGTCTGGAGCCTGTGCTCCGTAACGGGAGAGGGCACAACAGTGAGAGACCCGTGTACCACAAAAAAAAAAAAAAAAAAAAAAAGAAATTTATTTTCCAGCTTAAAAGTTGGTAATGTTCTCAAAAACCCATAGTTCAAAGGACATCCCATGGTTCAAAAGAACATAAATAGCTTTTCAATCTTTTGCAGTATGTCAGATTGTAAGATCCTAAGTCTCTAAATTCTCAATACCTTTAGATTCATCATCTTGAAAAGAGTAAATACATTTTTTCAGCATCTCTGGATAACAAATATCCATTGTGCATAGGCAAATAAATTTTAAAGCATCAAGTTATAAAACCAAGGTTAGAACAGTGTGCTTATTAGGAGCTGTCTAGCGCCCAGTTAAATTATTACTGTGCGTTTTCTAGATCATGCTACAGTCTATGAAGTCCGCTACTATTCTTGTTTTAGATACGCGTATGTTTGTATTTATAACATCAACACAGATTTATTTTTGCAGCCTTATGAACTGAATTCTTTGTTTTATGGTGCACATAAATGGGTCCTTAGATCTATAGTTTTTCCTCTCCCAGAGTAATAGATTGTTTCCTAAAGTCAATGGAGATAGAAATAATTTATTTTTAAATCACAATTTTTTTTTGTTTTTTGAGAGGCCCTCTCTTTGTTTTCTCATTTGTCGCTCTTTATTGTGGAGCGCTCAGGACCAACCATGATCATCTCCATCCCTTTCCTTCTAGGATTTTGCTAAGATCCTGGCCTCACATAACTAACTAAATTCTCAATGAAACTAAGTGTTCTGTCTGGGTTTGCTGGGTATCTGTATTAGACTGCTTGGACCACTATAACAAAATACCATAGATTGGGTGGCTTAATCAACAGATGTTTTTTTCTCACAGTTCTGGAAGCTGGGGAATCCAATATGAAGGTGCTAGTCAATTTGGTTTCTGGTGAAGTCTTCCTTTTAGCTTGCAGACAGCTCTCAGAGCTAGGTCCTCGCATGGCAGGGAGAGAGATCTCTTGTACTGTGTCTCTTCTCATAAGGGGATTAATCCCATCATGAAGGCTCTACCCTGGAGACCTAATTACCTCCCAAAGATACCATTTCCAAATAGCATCACACTGTGGGTTACGGCTTCAGTGTATGAATTGGGAGACACAATTCAATTTATAGCAATACCAATTTCTCTAGAATTAGTACAAGTTATATAAGTAATCAGTTAATGATACAGTGCTGCCAGGAACATTCTTTCATGATGACTTGTTCATTCTTACATCAATTCATTTACTTAATGGGATTAAAATTCTAACAGTTAATGATGGTTTGGATGTTGCCACCATCAGCTCCCATTTAACTTGTGCCTTCAGTGTCTTAACACAGAGTGATTAATGTAGGCAATTGAGAGATTATATCACAGGTAGGAGACATGCATGTCATAGAATCAACCTTCATTATCATCTGAAGATTAAGTCTACACATGTCCCTGGAATTTCATGTACGTGGAATCTTCATTTTTTTAAATCATTAAATATGTGTCATTTTTTATTCATTTGGATATTTATACAGCAAATACCTTTTAATATACTTTATATTAAATAGATTAATATATACTTATATTTTCAATACATTCTAAAAATTACACTACCAACTGTTGAGTATTGGGAATAAAAACAAATGAGGAAGACAAAGCCTTGCCCTCAATGGAATCATTACCTCTTAGGTGGCAAATTCATAGACAAATAGTTACCAAGCAGTTAATCTTTTATATTCATATTTATAAGTGAATTCTACTAGCAATTTTTATTAATCAATACCATTTATATTGTTTACTTTTAACTTATTTTGTGCTTTCATTCTGAAATTTTAAGTTTTTTCTTTGTGCAACAATGGGTGGACAAAAGAAAATGACGTTAGTATATTGTTATTATTAGGTGATAGAGTCCCATGTAGTCTGTGTTTCTGACCCTGGGAGGATAAAATTGGCTTTAGTGTAGGATGTTAATGCTTCCAGCAATGCGGAAAGAAAATCTTTCTAACTTTATTAAATAACGGTGGGAGAATGTTGTACTTAAATAAGGATACTTGTTATTTAACTATTATAGAAGGCCATAAAGACCCCCAAACAAAGGACCTGTCGTAAGATGTCTGAGTCATTCACTCTGTGAATATAAGAAGTAAAACAAGTGGAACAATTCAGCTCCTTCAGGAACTAGGTTATCGGAGACATTTAGAAGATCACAAATACTTTTGACTTCAAAATTGTCTTCTATGCTGTTTCAGGGTCACTGTTTTGTTTCGTTTTTTTACTCATCATTTGCCGTGGATGGGCAGACAGGACCAAGAAATGTGTCTTTGCTGTGTTGCAACCTTTTGCTGGCTTCCTGGAAGATCTGTGCTGGCCTGTGAAGAAACTATCTTACGTTAGTTGGCATCTCATAGCTGTTTTTTTCATTAATTCGATTTATTGATTTGGTAAATGAATGAGCCATCCCGGTTTGACAGAAATAAGTGAATGAATAAGTAAATACAAAAACAAGCCGAGTGTGTGACAGTGAGAGTAGTATGGGTTTTAATGACAATATCAACATGAAAAAACATCAAAGGCAGTGAGATAAGATGACTTAAAGTCAGAAGATTAAGTACATCGTCCAAGATCTTGCAAATAGCAAAGAATTGAGTAGGACTCAGATTCTGGTCTGTCTGACCCAAAATAGGAAGAATTAAGCCAGAGAGGGGATGGGCATAGGGAAGGGAAGAGACCTGGGGGGTCACAGGACCTGCGTGGATCAGATTTGCCTTGGAATCTCCCCCTATTTTCTTTATTTTCCCCCATGATTATTCCCCATTGTGGTCTGTTTGTAACCTCATCTCACAACTAGTACTAAGAAAATTCATCGTGTTTTTAACGCTAGGGATCTGAGAATCACTTCTGATGATCCTTGAAAAATTCAAGTATAGAAAACCTTGGTAAAAGTAAAAGGAGCAAAAGGAAAATGTCTTGGTTCAGATGACAGGGTGATCTTCATATGTGTTCATGTGTCCTGCAAGCATTGTGAGTACAACCGGGTGTGAGTACAACACGCAGAATTAGGAATAAATAGACATGGCTGCACATTTGTATGTACATACTTTAGCTTTGGATTGATTGAATTGCTAAATATTTCAGTATATTTGTGGGACGGCTTATATTGACATAAAATAAATGCTAAGTTATTAGACTGAGTCAGAAAGATGTTTCGAAAAAACTAACAAGTGTATAAATTATCTTCGCACCTCCATTGCCTAGTGCAGCACCTGACAGATTTCAGAGTTTTAATAAGTATTTGCTGAGCTAAATTATTTGAAGGGGCTAAACTGACATTTCTTACTTTAGTTTTCAAAATCTGAAGCAAGGGCTCTTATCTGTTTAAAATATATAAACTAATACTCCATTTCCATTGAATAATTTATATTTTTAACGGCCAAACTATTTGAAGCTGTGAAGTTACATAAGGATTTAATATTCTTTTACTATAGGATTATCTGTATAAGTAATTTTCATTCTATTTTTCTTTTGGAAACAAGGGCTGGGGAGTTTCAACAAACGGGTGTTTTCCTGTCGTGACCTGACGACGTATGTGATCTAGTGTGAATGTGTACTTTATTTCAAATTAGAGGACTAACGGTGCCTCATGTTTCTAAGTAGGAGCCCGTGATTCACATTGGTTATACTGGTAGTTTGTAGAGGTAAAAGTGATCATTCAACATTCACACGTGAAATCAAGTATCTTTTTCTTCCTGCTCCCCATCTGTAAGTGCTGTTTCTGGAAGCACTGTTTTGCTGATCTAATACGCCTTACAGTTCTTTCCACTCCTCCCTTAATGCTTATCACTGCTGTGGCCAAAGTTTCAAGCCGCATAAGCGTTCGTGACTCTGTTTGGGAGGTTTTCACCCTCACTGTGGGAGCAGCAGGCTGACGCCATGGTTGATTGCTAGCAAGCCATAGCTCCGCCGTGTCATATTGGAGTGTGTGTCGTGTAGCGTTCCTTGCGTGTATCAGTTTGCGGTCGTCCCTCAGCTCACCCAGTTGCTTGCTTAAGTATTATACTGTCCTCTCTAGTTCAAATACATCGACTTCAAAGTTTCTGCGTCAGAGCACATAACGCTCATGGGCTGGAAGAGGGGATTTGTCATGAGCAGAAGTTGGTTGTTCTGGCTTGTCATTGAACGTTGAATTTTCTTTAGATAGGACCCTGATTTTTTTTTAATCTAACGAGCTACACAGAAAATCGTTGGCAAGTCCTGCCTTTACAGCTGTTGCCGTAACAGACCTATGATATTTCCTCAAGTATTAAATATAAATAAAGAATACATCGTGAAGATTATTCAACCTTGGAAGGAAGATGTTAACAGGAGCGACTCTCTTGGGGGGAATCGGGTTTTGTATGTTTGAGTGGCTGGAAAGTTCTTTTAGAGAATGAGAATAAGTTCAGCTTTCTGTTGGGCTGTCACTTAGAAAATACCTTTCATTTCAGCTGCCCAGTTAGGATTTCTGGGACCTTCATAGACATACCAGCTCTGTCCCCACTTTACCTTTCTCTCCTCACAGAATCATTGAGATGAAAGAACATTTAACTTTGTAATGTCAAATTTAGATAAAACTCATCACCCAAGGTTTCCGTTTGATCTATAAAGTAAGGTCTCACTAACATTCAACTCTGACTAACTCACCAGGACAGGCCATAACTCTTATTCTGTTTTTCTGATGTTTTATCCAATGATACCTATTTTTGTTTCTATGATTGAGGTTAAATCAGTTGAAGTATCAAAATATTAACTTGTTTGTAAGAGAAATTTGTTGGTGCACATGAGTTAATCAATTTTGCCTCATCCCTAGTGAACGATCTGCCTCTACTAAAGAACTATAATTCGTTCCTAGTCTAGATTGAATTATCTCGATGTTATAGTGTTGAGCATCGTTTTGGTATATTGTCATAAAGTTTGCTGTCTTAATTTCTTCGGGCAACATTAGTAATAAATCAGACACAATGGTATGTGAAACAATAAATGTGGCATTTATGTCATTAAAATGCATTGCATACCTGAGTAAGAATACATTATAAGTGGCTAACTTTGCAAACATGCAGTCACTGTTTTTGGTTGTACTGCAGTATGTTTTATCTGCAATATATCAATATATATATATATTTTTTCATTTTCAGAGAATAGTGGACAACATTTAAATTGTTTCAGGTAAAGTGAGGAAGAAAATTCTATCAAACTGTGCCTTCATAAAATGTCTCCATTGTGTATTTCAAGATCATACATGCAAATAGGTTGAAAATAAATAATAAAAATATGGCTGAAAAACGTCACTAAAGGAATTTACACTGTCAAGTTATTTTTTAAAAGATCTTTGAAATCAACTGCCGTATGCTTCAGAACCTCTGGACATTGTATCAGATAGCTAGCAAAAACCAATCAGGATCAAATACTTCTTTAAAGTCACCTTACAAATCCTAATGTAATGTGCCTGCCGATGGAAATGCTAGTTCAGTGGTCCATCAGGAGTTCTAATCCAGTAACAGGAATAATATAAAGATAAATGTAGACTATTGTTTAAAATGTTTTTTAAAAAATAAAAATATTTTGCAATCTGTTAATAATCAAGAATGGCTACTCTAGCAAAGACCTCAAAATACTAGTGGCTTAAACAGGATAGAAATGTATTTTTTTCTCTGACATGACAGTCCAGGTGTAAGCAGTGTGGTCCTGCTTTAGTGGCTCTGTAATGTGGAGGACCCAGTCCTTCACCTGAGTCATCCTCAGGGTGCAGTTTTAATCTAGTGATTCTGAGATAGCTGCTCTAGGTATGCCCAGCTATCTGCATTCAAGATACCACTAAGGAGAGAGGAGGAGTAGAAGTCATGCCTCTTCCCCGTAAAGGCATGGCCTGAAATTACACAATTTACCTCTGCTCATATACCTCTAGTCCCTGCCTAGTTGCAAGGGAGACTGGGAAATGTAGTCTTTAGATGTCCAGTCAAGTGCCCAGCTGTAATTCTGGGATTCCACTTTTAAAGAAAGAAGGGGAAGAATGGGTATTGAGGGGACACTAAAACTTTCTGCCAAATAGGCATAATTATTAATGATTATCATAATTTATTGCAGCCTCGAGTAACCTTGAAAAACAGCGCTGAGTTTTCCTTCTCTGTCTGTGCTTAGACATCTGTCCAGAATGCTTTGAATTAGTTCCGCTATACCTGGCTCATTCCTGCTCAGACTTTAGTATTTCTCTAAGGTAATATTTCCCTAAGAAACTTGGACACCTAGGTAATGATCCACTGTACTTCCTTAATAGCCTGTACATGTCCACTTGAATGCAGTTAAAATAATGCATTTTAATTATTTCTCTCCATATCTCTGTTCTGCTATGCTCTAAGAACTTTTAGACAATGACTGTTCTATTTTTATAGTCCTAGACCAATGCCTGATATATGATATGTACTCAGACACTTTTTAAATGAGTAAATCAATGAATAAATAAAAGAAGTTAGGTGTTCCAGCATATTCAGTTAAGTGTAGTTGTATCCCAGGCATTCCAAAGGCCGGCTGCCATTATCTCAGCAGTGAGCATGTTTTGTCCTCTTTTTTTGGCTGCGGTGGGTCTTCGTTGCTGTGCACGTGGGCTTTCTCTAGTTGTGGCGAGCGGGGGCCACTCTTCGTTGTGGTGCATGGGCTTCTCATTGCGGTGCCTTCTCTTGTTGTGGAGCACGGGCTCTAGGCACGCAGGCTCAGTAGTTGTGACTTGTGGGCTCAGTAGTTGTGGCTCGCGGGCTCTAGAACGCAGGCTCAGTAGTTGTGGCGCACGGGCTTCGTTGCTCCGCGGCATGTGGGATATTCCCGGACCAGGGCTCGAACCCGAGTCCCCTGCATTGGCAGGCAGATTCTTAACCACTGCGCCACCAGGGAAGCCCCATGTTTTGTTCTTGATACTTAGTAAAGGGTGTGCCGTATTCTTCCTAAGTATTCAAATAAAATCAAAGGAAAAGATGGCATTCTTTCAGTGTCTGGGCACAGAGGTGTATAGCTGTGCCAGTTTTGCACTGCACACGTCAAGGAGGTGCCCTTCCCAGGAACTATAAACTTTACAATGACACCTTGCAAATATAGTGGCACCGATCAAGTAAACAATTTTAACTTTCTTGTATAACAAAACAAATTCTTTAAAGAAGCATTTCAAAAATATACAGTGTTTCATGAAAGTATTTTTTATATGTTGAACATACTTTAATTAGACTTCTAAAATACTGTAGGGTAATAAATATAACACTCTGAGGAATAACATGTCTATGATAATTAATGCCATTTATAATTTTGCCTTGAAAAGCTATTTAATATTTTTATTGTTTGCATGCTATATAGAGAAGGATTTAGAGACATATGAGAGAAAAGAAATATTTAGGGACTTCTTTGGCGGTCCAGTGGTTAAGACTCCGTGCTTCCTGTGCAGGGGGCGCCGTTTGATCCCTGGTCAGGAAACTAAGATCCCGCATGCCTCATGGTGCAGGCAAAATGATAAATTAAAATTTAAAAAAAAAGAAAAGAAGTATTTAATGCTACAATTCTCAAGTACAAAAACTAGATTTATGTGTAAGGTTTGTAATAAGTTGAAGTACGGGAGAAACTGATCTAATCATAACCATATGTATAGTACATATACACACACACAAATACATAATTATATTACATGTGTATAATTAACCCCTGGAAGATATTTCAGTCACTTCATCTTATGTTGCTATTAATCTAATCTAGTTGTGGTTTGTGAAATGTTTACTAGCATTTGGATTAAATATACATTCAGATAAGAGAATATCATAATCTGTTTATAATTGGATAGATTTCAATCTTTGATATTGAAAATTCTGTCTTTAAATAAATTCTTTTTAAAGGTTACCAAAGAAAAAGTGTATTTTTCAAAATAGAACCATTTGCTAACATCGGTTTTTAAACAGATGTCAAATTGGTCATAACTTTTGCTTTATGTTATTACAATCATCAAGTGTACTGCTTGGCATACAGGTCCTCAATACATGGTGACTTTTATTTGTAGGTGTTATATCTCTGAGATTAGTGAATATTAAAATTCAAAAGTTAGAAAAACAATAACGTTCTAGAACAATGCTGTCCGTTAGCACGTTCCGTGAGGATAAAGGTGCTCTGTGACTGACTGTGCAGTTCAGTGACCGCCAGCGCACGTCGCTGGTGAGCCCTGAAATGTGACTAAGACAACTGCGGGATTTAATATTTGATTTAATTCAATTAATTTAAATTTAAAATCAAGTAACCCTAGATGGCTAGTGGCTACCATTGGCTAATGTAGTTCTAAACGATTCTGGAAAAGCTTCCTTGGAAAGTTATCCATTTTAATGCAGCGCAAGAGTTGAACATTTTGCATCTATGCTTATAAGCATTACTGAAATGAGTTTAAATTTGTGCTTGGAAGTAGATTATGGGATTTAATTTTCTAACCCGTGATATTTTATCAAAGAATAAAAACATTCTAAATGATTTTCCATTTAGTCTTGAAAGCTACTCTGAGGGATTCTACTTAAAAATTCTACCCATCATTGCCATGATAAAGTAATAATAGGAGCTACAGATGCATAATTTGAATGATTCCTATATTATACTGATAAACTCTGATTCATACTAAAGTTGATAATATATCCAACTCATTATTTTGAAATCTCATATTTGGAAGTGGAAAAAGAAAACACTTTAGGATAAGACTTCAAGAAAACAGTAGTGCTATTGGTTTATAAAATACTAGAATGGAACAACTAGGTTTTTAATGGGGAAAAATGTTAGCATAGTCACACTGCTTTTCAACTAGAGTCAAGGTGATTTTTCACTATAGAAATGCCTTACTTTAAATCGAGTTAGAAATATCAGAAAGATTAGATTAAAATCGAAAGTATTAAATGATGAGCAGATAGCAGCAAACCCAGGTAGTATGTCTCATTGCTTTCTGCGATAGAGGTACAATCAGATGAAAAGCAAATGGGAAAATGTGCATTAGGTGCCTGGTTTAAGGGGGAAAAAAAAAAAGCTGTCTGCAATCAGTTACAGTTGACTGCAACAAAAATTAGTTTCCTGGGATCAAAGGAAATGAACAGCTGACCAGGGCAACCAGAATATCCCACAGTGTGTTAAATATTTATTACTGAGCCACTCTGCCCAAAACAATCTGAATCCTGGCATATTTCCACTAAAATAGCTCATCAGTAATTAATTTGGCATGCCATTTTGCATAAGATTCATAATTAATATTAGCCTCTATGATATCGAACTTTTTTCACCAAAGGATTCAATCTCCGTCCCTTCAAAAACGTGATAAAACAGCTATTTTTCTGTTTTGTTTTGAACTCAGGCCATATATTAAAAAGAAAGGGGAAAAAGCATTGCAGTATCCATGAAGGAGAGAGCAAAGTTTATAGACTATAGTTTATTTGAGGTTTTTCAAGGTCATAGCGTTTTTGTCCTTTCTACTCCTTGATATTATGAGTGCTGTAATATGAATAGATCTCTAGACCAGTCCCAGAGCTTTAATGAACTGTTCAGGCAGAGCCATGATATTCTCTCATCTTTTAAATGGGTCTCTCTCAAAGTTTAACAGGTTATAAATGGAACCTCCGCAAAATATATAATTTTGCGTGGGCTCTTTTGAAATTAGTCCTTTTTCTAAATAAGGACAGTATCATAAGGAAAGAGGAAACGGCTGCGTTACGTGATCCTCACGCTGTCCCACCTTTAAGTTTTAGCAAAATCACGATGTTAAAGCATCATATGGTCTACAGACTTTAGTTTCAAGGAAGGCAGTATGATATTTAATTCAGTTATTTGAAGTTAAATTATACTTTGCCTAAATAAAAAGCATGCTCAACTGACTGTTCATTCCTGTCTCTTGGTGACATATTCTTTCCAATTTATCTTTGGAGGCTGCTTTTAGCAAAGAGTGATTTAAACAAAGTTTATTACTGTAGTTTCTTTTGTCTGTACTTTTCTCCAAACCTCATTTATGGGGAGTTCTGTTTAAAAACAAACAAACAAAAACTTCACGTAGTCTTATTTTAGTTTCTTTTTCTAAAGGCAGGAGGTTAAGGACCAACTGAAGATCAATACCCACATAATTGTCCTACTCCTTGACTCCTAAGTCACCCCAGATCCCATCTGCCTTCTTTGAATATCTGGCCATTATATGTACTATCCCTCTCCTTGCCTTCTCCTTCCGTTTCTGTCTTCTGAGATGGCATACAGGCAGAGAGCAGCTGGCTGGAATAGAGAAATATTAACAGTACTCTTACAGCTATACCTGTACGTCTAATACAGCTGCTACAGTGTAACAAATACACATCTTTTATTTTGTATCTGGACCAGGCACTGAACTAGGCACTCTGTTTTTATTTCATTGAAGTTCAACAGCAACCTTGTAGAATATGTGTAACTCTCCCCATTTTTTCGTTGAGAAAACTAGGGCTCAATTAGGGGAAGTCACTTGCTCAAGGCCATACAGCAATTAAGGAAGGTGGAATTCAAGATCAAGTCTGTTTAAGAATCACGGACATAGAGAACAGACTGGTGGTTGCCAAGGGGAAGGGGGTTGGGGAGGGATGGAGTGGGAGGTTGAGGTCAGCACATGTGAGCTTTATATACAGAATGGATAAACGACAAGGTCCTACTGCAGAGCACAGGGAGCTATATTCAATAGCCTATGATAAACCATAATGGAAAAGAATATGAAAGCAGGTATATATATGGATAACTTAATCACTGCTGTACAGCAGAAATTAACACAACATTATAAATCAACTATAATTTAAAAATTTCATTAAAAAATCAGGTCTGTTCAATTCTACATATATTTATGTATTTCTAATGTTTGTATATGGTTTATAAATAAGAAATGCAATTAGTATAATATAAATTACAATGAAAGATGTAACTATTGCATAAGCATAAATATTTACATATTTATATATAAATATAATATGTGGTTTACCATATACAAATGTTTACAAGCGTTTATCAGTACATACCCACAGTAGAATTATGTTAATAACCTGGTCTGTCTTCATTCTGTATGTAATGCGTGCCAGTTTATTCGCTAGTAACTACTCTAATTAAAGAAAAATCATGTAATTGCAAACTTTGTTGTGACATGCCATTGTTTTTCTTGTCATATTCTCCCTAAAAGAGCAACAGTAAAAACACCTGCCGTCTTGCCCAGGAAAGTTCTAGTTTCGCAGCCAAACCCTGGCCATTTCTCTCAGTGCCAGCCCTATTGCAGTGGCTGGGTCATCCCGCAGTAGGGCTTCTGCGCCAGCCCATTTCCCCTAAATCTGCAGGCTGCCCAGCTCTGCCACAGTCCCATGCTTCCTTCTTCCCCTTCCAGTACTTTCTCTGTCCCCTAATTAGAATGTGCTGTTTTTAACGTCTTTCCTTTTGATCTGCACTCTCTGTTCCTTCCAGGAGATAATTAGTTTAATCAAATATCTTATATTGATATATACTGACATCCCCAAAATATGTGAAAACAGTAGGAGCTAAATAAGTCCACACTTAAAGTGTAAGTAATAAGCAAGTAGAGGGTCAGAGGTAACCTCGCTTCTCCCATTAAAAAAAAAATACATATTTTAAAGTCTCTAGATATTTGATAATATCAACAATTTGCGATGTTTTTGAAGAGCCTTTCATTTAGGAATACATGCAGATATAATTTAGTAGGAAGGAGATGGGGATATAACTGAAACCAACTTGGTGACAATGAAGTGACAGTTATTGGTGCTGATGATGAAGGATGGCGCTTCATTGCTGTTCTTTCTGCCTTTTTTTTTTTTTTTTTTTTTATTTTTTATTTTTTTATTTTTTATTTTTTATTTTTTTAACATCTTTATTGGAGTATAATTGCTTTACAATGGTATGTTAGTTTCAGCTTCACAACAAAATGAATCACTTATATATATACATATATTCCCATATCTCTTCCCGCTTGCATCTCCCTCCCTCCCACCCCTCTAGGTGGTCACAAAGCACCGAGCTGATCTCCCTGTGCTATGCGGCTGCTTCCCACTAGCTATCTACCTTACGTTTGGTAGTGTATATATGTCCATGCCTCTTTATCGCTTTGTCACCGTTTACCCTTCCCTCTCCCCATAGCCTCAAGTCCATTCTCTAGTAAGTCTGTGTCTTTATTCCTGTTTCACCCCTAGGTTTTTCATGACTTTTTTTTTTCTTAAATTTCTGCCTTTATATACACTTGAACTCCGGGATGGTAATTCACAAATCTAAAAAGAAGTGCATAGTGTGTTGTTTCCTTTAACTCACGCCTTTATTCAATGGGATCTGTTGTGAATCAATGCCCAGATTTTTCTCCCAGACCTTTTCTTCCTTATACGAGGGGCAGGTCTGGGCACATCCCTTTATAAAGATCCAAAAACCACGTCAGTAAAAGCCTGAGGAATACTCTTGACTATCCGTGTAATACTTTAGGAACCTGGAAGTGTTTGCTACCCTTCGTGGCCCCTTATTCTATAATTCTTCATTTTTCTACGAAACTGCTGTAATTTTCATTTTTTACTGTTTTCCACTGCTCCTATAAAAGTGACAGTGGTGGTGATGACAATGCTAATACTTGTATAATTGATCATCGTTACAACATGCCAGGCGTTGTTCCATGAAATTCATAGATTTTGACTGACTTTGTACAGCAGCTCTCTGAGGCAGGTACTGGAATCTCCGTTTTACAGGTGAAGCAATTGGAAGATGGACAGGCAACTCGCGTTGGTCCCACTGCTCAGACGTGATGGAGCCGGCGTTTGCGTCCAGGCAGTCAGCACTGAACCAAATACCCTCTAAACACCTCCTCGATAATCCTGGGTCTGTTTATGAACTTTCCAACCCATTGTCGTACAACCAAATTCGTCTTTAAACAACGAAGCGGATTCTACACCGCCCGCTTTGGCTGTACCACTTCCCAAGGGTAATCTTTTACGATCTTCCTTTTCTGGTGCATCGGGCTGCACCACTGGGCGCCCTCCACGCTGCGGTGCCTGTGGTCTCCGCCTTCTGCGGGGAGCAGGTGGGCCGCACGACACTCAGAGGCACACTCGCTGATCTGCTACACACCAACTGGCTCACTCGAGTGGTCCTCTGCTCCTGCCTAGGCCCATGTGTTTCGCCATCAGTCCTGCGATCAGAGGCACTGCAGGAAGAGCCTGACAGCGCAGGACCGCGTGAGCTGGGTTTCTACTCTAAGAAGTTAGAGGAATATCCCTGAAGATCCTAGCACTTGTAAGGACAGTTGTGTAACGTTACTGGACTCCGCATGTCTACCTCTGCTGCATCTGAAATGCAGTTAGTATGGCAGGAGAAGTTAGCTGATCTGTTGGACAGCCGGCAGGCTCCTTTAACTTGTGACTAGTAGATGCACTAGGATAGTCTATATTTCTCAACAGGTTGATTAATAAATTAACCACTCTTCCTGATACCAGCTCATGAGGTTAACGATTGAACTTAAACCAAAAGCACACATGATAGGCAGGGTAATAAGCTATGTACCTGGAAATTAAAGTCAGATGGAAGATCGGCAGTTTAGAACACGACCTACAGACTGTATTCCGGGAAGTACACACCAAATGACAATCTTCTAACAGCTGAAGCTTTTAGGAATGAGGCATGATATAAAGAATTAAGGGACAGGTTTCAGTCTAACAATGACAACAGCTAAGTGAACACTTGCTTTTCTTCACAGGGAAGAGTCAGTTTTTGTCCTTCTGATGGAATATCTTCAGGCCATTTATTCATTATTTTCAACAAGCAGACAGTGCCTAGTATCTGAAAGCACCAGTGGTAGTCGTTACTATCTAGTATCTAAAAGCCAGTCTCTTCAGGGACTTTATAGGATGAAAGAAAAGGAGCAAATGACTATTATATATACAAGCAATATACGTAATATAGGAGTATGATAAAATATTTAAGAGCCCTGTCTTCAAGGGTTAAGACCAAGGTGGCAGCTTGGAGAGGTGGACTCATTCTTACTTAGCCAACGTGCTTCGTTTTTATTCCAGGAAAGGAAAACATGATACCAATGACAAGGAAGGAACTGTTAGCTTTTGGAAAGGTAGAATGAATTAATGCTCACTCAATTTTAAGGCTATGAAGTATGAATCAAATCTTCCTTACGATGAGTATTAAGTCCTTATCCTGAAAACTGTTGAGTTGCAGATTGTGTTTTTTACTGCAGTGGTTGCTTCCATTCTTGGAGCTGCTACTGAGTTTAGAAAGACTCTTGGAAAGCAGATGAAATCCCCTTTCCTTTGGACAATAGGGCACGTGTCTGTTTGGCAAGCAACCATTGGAAAAACAAAAACAAAACAAAAAAAATCCATCAGCTGGATCATTTGGCTTTTCAACATCTGGCACAGCTCCTTTGTTCACGCTCTTGCCCCCAGTCCCACGCTGATTGACTGATAGCTTTGCCTTTACATAAAAGCCCACGTGAGTCAGATTTTCCCCTGTGAATTTCATTTACTGGTAATGTCAAGTACAAATCCTTATTAGACCACAGTGACGCACTGTGTAAAGCCCTTTAATCACCTAATTGTTTTGCCAGGGAGAAACAGCTCTAGGAGAAGAATAAAATTCCTTCAGTGATTACGACAGTATCCTCTAGCCTTCTAGATTAAGAAGCATCAGAAAAACAAAGACTCTAAACTCATTCAGAGTACAATTTATCATTAGATCTTAAACCCCTTTATTTTACTTCCCTTGTTTTGCAAAAGAATCTTTATCATTCTGAACTGTGATTAATTATAACATAATCCATTAAGGTGGCATTTTTTTCCCTGAGTAAGCTATATTTTAGAGAGGCTTTGTGATATATAGATAAGCTTATCCTGACATATGGAATGATTTAGAGACGGAGACAGCAGAACTTCTCAGGAGAAATGCTCTCCGTGGCTTAACAGTGAGCTTACCAGGATTTGTCAAGAGACAAAACTAAGACTACCTTCAAACTCTATATTGCTTTGGCATTTTCAAGTTGTAGTAGAAAAGATGTTACTTTTGCAGCCTTCGGTGTAATTTTCCTGCATTTTAATGCCTTAGGTACTTTGCTAATACCTGGGTCACAACGTGCTCTGTCCCTGAGGAAGAAATAGACGCTATTTTAATGGCATTAAAGTGCCCGACGATGCATGCAAGAAAATGGCAGTTAATCCAGGTTTATTTAACTTATTTATTAATAATATAAAGAAAGAATTCAGACATGACATTTCTCTAAATCAAGTACAATAAAAATATATATATTCCAAGGTCTAAGATGGTTAACATAATGAACTAGAAACCAATTTTTATCTTGAAAAAGGCAATATGACAGAACTAAAGGAAGTATTGAGAAATATTTTGGGAATGAGACCATGAATATGCAAAAGCTCCAGAAGAGCTAGATGATGGCAAGTGGCTAGTATGGTAGTTAAAAGGGATATTGTGGGCATGTGTTCTGATCCAGCAGTTCTTGGTCTTAGGCTTGCTGACTCTGTACCACTTGCAGAGAGATACTTTTTCTGGGAGCCTGTACTGGACTGAAGGTGTGTGTGTCCCTCCAAAATTTGTGTGCTGAAGTCCTCACCCCAGGTGTGATGGTATTTAGAAGTGGGGCTTCTGGGAGGCAATGAGGTCATGAGGGTGGAGCCCTCCTGAATGGGATTAGTGCCTTTATACAGGGACCACAGAGAGCTCTCTCACCTTCTCTCTGCCATGTGAGGGCAGGAGAAAATGGTCCTCTGTAGCCCCAAAGAGGGCTCTGACCAGAACACGACTGTACTGGCACTCTGTCTCAGAACTGCAGCCTCGAGAGCCTATCAGTTTCTCTTCGTAAGCCACCTGGTTTAAGGTAATCTGCGATAGCAGCCTGAATACGCTGAGATGGAGCCCTCATGCAGTCGGTGCTGTCCCTTCTCTTGCTGGATCCTTCCCCATCCCCTCACCCAGCATTTAATCCAGATCTTCACTCAAGGGCACTTGCATCTGTGTGGGACCTCATGCTCTCCTGCCACCCTTTATTGACTCGTTGTTCAAGGGCTTTTGGAGCTTGTGAGCCAAGGCTGCCAGGGGCTATTAAAGACATAAGAGACCCACTGAAAATGTGGGAAGAACCACTGGACCAAGTAAGCCTTGTTGCCAATATTAAGGTACATGTGGAGTGATTACCGTTAGCATCATCTCCCCATAACACCAGGGCCAAAGGGAAAGAAGGATAGATTGCTTTAGTAAGTAGTGCTTGCACCTGAAATGAGTCAAAGCATAAAACAGCTGTGAAGACAGGTAGACAGCCTTGGAAAAGAAACGCCATCAACCTGAAATTGTCTGGAAACTCTCCAAAGATTTCAGCATCAGTCCCTCTGGTGGGCACTGTGTTTTATTGTTCCCTCCCCAATACACTGATGTAATAGGGGAAAAATAATTTAAATAATTTAAATTCCCTGGTAGCTTCTGCAAATTACTGGATACCAGGGCATATCGTTTGACCTAGAAATACAGTTAGTTAAAAAGATGAATAATCTTTGTCTATGCTGATTATTAGAATATATGGTAGATAATTAAGAGTGATGGCAGAGTAGACATTTTAAGATAAAAAACAAAGTGTGATTAGACTCTTATTTTTGGTAGACACTGGCCAATATTGGATACTCTTTTTTTTTTTTTAAACATCTTTTCAGGAGTATAATTGCTTTACAATGGTGTGTTAGTTTCTGCTTTATAACAAAGTGAATCAGCTATACATATATCCCCATAACTCTTCCCTCTCGTGTCTCCCTTCCACCCTCCCTATCCCACCCCTATAGGTGGTCACAAAGCACCGAGCTGATCTCCCTGTGCTATGCGGCTGCTTCCCACTAGCTATCTATTTTACATTTGGTAGTGTATATATGTCCATGCCACTCTCTCACTTCGTCCCAGCTTACCCTTCCCCCTCCCCGTGTCCTCAAGTCCATTTTCTAGTAGGTGTGCGTCTTTATTTCCGTCCTGCCCCTAGGTTCTTCATGACCTCTTTTTTTTTTTTTTTTTTAGATTCCATATATATGTGTTAGCATACGGTATTTGTTTTTCTCTTTGTGACTTACTTCACTCTGTATGACAGACTCTAGGTCCATCCACCTCACTACAAATAACTCAATTTCATTTCTTTTTATGGCTGAGTAATATTCCATTGTATATATGTGCCACATCTTCTTTATCCATTCATCCGATGATGGACACTTAGGTTGCTTCCATGCCCTGGCTTTTGTAAATAGAGCTGCAGTGAACATTGTGGTACGTGCCTCTTTTTGAATGATGGTTTTCTCAGGGTATATGCCCAGTAGTGGGATTGCTGGGTCGTATGGTAGTTCTATTTTTAGTTTTTTAAGGAACTTCCATACTGTTCTCCATAGTGACTGTATCAATTTACATTCCCACCAACAGTGCAAAAGGGTTCCCTTTTCTCCATACCCTCTCCAGCATTTATTGTTTCTAGATTTTTTGATGATGGCCATTCTGACCAGTGTGAGATGATATCTCATTGTGGTTTTGATTTGCATTTCTCTAATGATTAGTGATGTTAAGCATTCTTTCATGTGTTTGTTGGCAGTCTGTATATCTTCTTTGGAGAAATGTCTATTTAGGTCTTCTGCCCATCTTTGGATTGGGTTGTTTGTTTTTTTGATATTGAGCTGCATGAGCTGCTTGTATATTTTGGAAATTAATCCACTGTCAGTTGCTTCATTTGCAAATATTTTCTCCCATTCTGAGGGTTGTCTTTTCATCTTGTTTATGGTTTCCTTTGCTGTGCAAAAGCTTTTAAGTTTCATTAGGTCCCGTTTATTTTTGCTTTTATTTCCATTTCTCTAGGAGGTGAGTCAGAAAGGATCTTGCTGTGATTTATGTCATAGAGTGTTCTGCCTATGTTTTCCTCTAAGAGCTTTATAGTGTCTGGTCTTACATTTAGGTCTCGAATCCATTTTGAGTTTATTTTTGTGTATGGTGTTAGAGAGTGTTCTAATTTCATTCTTTTACATGTAGCTGTCCAGTTTTCCCAGCACCACTTACTGAAGAGACTGTCTTTTCTCCACTGTATATTCTTGCTTCCTTTATCAAAGATTAGTTGACCATAGGTGCGTGGGTTTATCTCTGGACTTTCTATCCTGTTCCATTGATCTGTATTTCTGATTTTGTGCCAGTATCAGGTACTCTTATATTCTCAAAAACACTCCACATAATCATGTATGAAAAATGGAAGACAGTACTACTACCATTCTAAGTACATCTGTATTTTTTTAAAATTTGTCCAAAATGTACGAATTTGTATTTGCCACTGTATTCTGTGAGCTATATATATGTGTGTGTATGTGTATAATATATATATATATACACACATATATATATATATAATTATACACATATATATTAGAACATGCTCATATGTATCCTAATGGAGATTTTTTTCAAGCTAAACTATCACCTACGTTTAGTGGTGAGGGTTCTTGATATGCTGTAAGAATTGAAGGTATTAAAAAACCATTTTTGATGATTTCCTATCAGTAACTAATATAAGCTATTTTCTGTTGTACAAATGGACATAAACAAGTTACAGCCTTAGTAGTGCGAAAACTAGTGTTTAACATGATAGCCAACAAGCAATGTTAGGTAATTTTATTGTCTTAGCTGAATAACAATCACACTTACCAACATTACCCACCAGAAGGGGCCTTCCTCCTCCAAGTTTCCCACCTCCACCTAAATCCCCCAAGTTGCACGTTCAGTGCAAAGGGTCAGGTCTGTTTTCTATTATTTGAAAGAAAATAGACTGGAACTTTGGGTGGATCTGCTAACAGCACCCCCTTCCCTGCTCTCCACCAGGGCCCTGAGAGCATCTCACCCGAGCCTGGGGTACTAGCATCAGGGCACCACTGGCGGAGCTTTGGCTGAAATGCACTCAGGTCTGTGTCCCTGTGACGTGCCGGGTGACACAGGCACCTGTATGGGTGGCCGTCGTGTCTCCAAAAGCAACCTTCGGATGCATCTTCTGTTTGCTTGTTGATCCTTGGTCACACTGGTCTGCATCCTTCCTTTTCTGGGATGTTCTAAACTCTGTCAGGCTGCTACTACCTCTCCAGTGGGTGCAGTATGTTGCATACAAAGAGAAGGGGTTTCTGGTTGATGAATCCGTTCCTCCCTGAAGAGTGCCTGACTCCTGTGCATTTGGCATTGGCCCCTTCTTTACTCAGATGCAGAGGTTCCACAGAGCCAGGGGTACAACCACAGATCCAACCTCATCTCCCTACACAGCTGGGCTCCTGGTTTGGACTAAGGCCACCAACCAAACCCTTCTTCCTCAAGTGGGGTGTCAAGTGATCTCATATCTACATAACTAAAGGGGCCACTTCAGTGGTTCTTCCATAAATAAGCGTTGCTCCAAAATGACTTTCAGCTTTGAAGAACCCCTTAAGTGATGCAAGAAGTAAGATGCTCAGTGTCTGGGCAAGTGGTGAAAGGAACGGGGGTGACATTATGGAATGGTTCACCTACCATTTATTGAGTGCCAGTTGTGTTTTATATACCCTCTGTAATTGCTTTGCACAGTATTACTGTGCACAGTATTACTTTATTACATAAAGATTTGTCCAGTAGTTGCTTGCAGTACCATTTCACAAATGAGGATACTCAAGTTGAGAGTTTAGGTAGCTTGCCCAAAGCCACACCAAGGGTTCTAAAACCTATTATTACCCCTACCCCCGTGCTCCATTATTTACATGTTGAAAATGGTAAAATCTGGGGATGTTACTGACTACGTTGGACAGTGGATCTCATGCCAGTTTACCCAAAATTATTAATAAGAAAGTCAGATGGAGGATGTTAGAAGAATACAGGCTGAGACAGGCAGGGTAAGAGCCAAAGATGCCCTCATCCTTTTGCATACATTTTGGTTCTCTTGGTTGTCAGTCAGAAAAGAAAGGAACATTCTAGCATTTTTACTTGTGAGCTGGATGACTGTGGCATGTTCTGCCCCTGCCTATGCTGACAAAAATCAGCAGGGGACTTTGGTGGACAAGCTACAAATTTAAAAAAAAAAAAAAAAATTTCACAAGACAAATACTGTCATGCTTATATTTTATGTAAATGATGTTTCTGATATTAATTAAATATAAATCCTTGCAGTTTCTTTGCAGCCACCATGTTTGTACATAGTAGACCCTGGACATACATCTGTTTATCTGAAAGTACATTATGCTTAATTTTTAAAATTTCATGGCCTCTGATTTAATAATTGGTGTAGCATAGGGAAAAAAACTTGTGATAATGCCTGGATTTATTGAAGTCTTTGCTCTTAGGCAAAGAATAAACTCTCTAAGTCTCAGTTTTCTCATCAGTTGAGTGGGTTAACCATCCTTGGGGTAAATCTCAGCGTATGAAATGATCATAGAAGGGGTCTGAATGTGAGAACATACTGTGCCAACATATGGAGAGAGTGACTCTGCGAAGCTGGTAAACTGTATAATTTCATCTCTAGAGGAGCCAAGAATGAGATAGAAAACGTAAACCGGGAGAAGTGTAAACAAGCTCGTGTGTAAGAAATAGCACGTTACCAGGATGTTCCTGAAAACTTGTCACACGGAGCAGGTGCCACAGTCGAGGTCACTGGTAAAAGCCGGCTTTCGAAGGGAAGCCCACTTGGGTGTGTCTTTCTATTTTATTCTTCTGCGATGCTTGCATGTGTCAGTCTTGACATTAGGTATCCTGTCTGTCTTTCCCTGAATCCATGCAACAGGTGCTGTCTTATTTTACCGTTTTATCCCCAAATCCTAGCATGCCTCCTGACACAGTCTTAAGTGTTCAATATATATTTGATGAGTGAATGAATATTGAGTAAAATTAAGAGTTTTTTTAATCATTGCAATAGAGAAAATACGGATTTTTCAAGTTCATTGCTCTGCAGAAAAGACTGTCATTGTGTTCTTGCTGATTCTGAACAGATGCTGTTGTATAAAATTCAGAATTTGTTATAAAATTCAAGTAAAGACAACTAGATAGTCATTGATTAAAATAAAACATGAAGTTTGGTACCAAAAACTCTAGAGAAGTTCAACTATCTCTATTCACTAGACCGGTACCTCTTTACACTTCCTTTGACTTTATAAATGCACAGGAATGTTACAGCACACATTCAAGCAGCTGAAGTAAGTCTTGTTAGGAATGAAATTCAGTCTCAATCTAAAGAAAACATGGTGCATGTACCACCATTTGGTCGGATTCTGGAGTTGCAAATAATTCTTGCTAATTTTCACATCAGAATAGAATAGGGAAATTCTTGTATAATGTAATAATTTATACTATTTAAAATTAGAAATAATGCTTAAGATTTTTTTTTTAAACCATGGCCTAAAGTATGCATAAAACTGTAAACTCTAAATCCATAATTTAAAAAGGTCATGAATCAATTTCTGGTTTGAGGAAGCCTAGCAGTTTGGGGATAGTTGCAAGAAAGACTTTTGCTTACCTGACCACGGACGGTTGTCTTCCATGTTCATTTCTGACCAGTGAAAACAGGGCCAAAGAGATTCTGAGCTCCGGGGTCCCAATTTCTTGTCTAAGGCTGCAGGACCTAAGAGGCCACACTTGCTGTTTTGTGTGAGGCTTCACGTTAAATTAATGAGACTGACTTCCTTGTGTGGTTCTGAAGCTGGTTACAGAAGAGGACCTGCAAAGGTCTACTGAAGAAGGTCAGCGTTCTAGGAATGTGTATTTTCCTTCTGAGGGGACGCCCTCATCTCTACGAGAAGCTGGAGGTTAACTCGAGATCAGCTTCGTGAAGATATATTTTCACCAGTAATTTTGCGACCGAATACCCAATTCTGCCTGACTCCGCCGCTGGGCTTTGCCTGTTGTAGTGCCCTCTCTTCTGGAGCCATGTGGGTTCCGCCTGAGGGCGAGGACGCCGCCCCCTGCAGCCGGGCTCCCTGGGGGCCCACAAAGGAAATGGTGTTTGAGGAAAACTTGAACTTTGCCTACTGCCATCTTCTTCTATCTAATTTCTCTGCCACTTGTGACTTTTGGACACAACTATTGTTAGTAGATTTCAGATTGTTCCCAAGCAAGAGTGGCTTTGGACAATTACCCGTTCTGTTAATTTCAGCTTTTCCTTTCAATTCATTTTTTATTTCCAAGTTTTCTGATTCACATTTTCAAAAGAACTGCAAGTCCTATTCTTAGCAGGCACAGGGTCTAAAAAGATTTAGAGGAATGCTGAAGTTAAGTATTGATATATGTTTTAAGGTAAAATTTGTTTCTCTAAGATACCTAAAACTAACAATGGGTAGTTGCTGAAAAGTTCTGACATATAAGATAGAATTCAGTTCTCCTGAATCATTCAGTTCGGTGTGTTATATTGATGGAGTAAATAAGTTCCATCTTAAAGAAGAAATATTAGAATTGTGCTGTCTAACAAATAGATTCCCTAAAATTGTACCCCAGCCATAGAAGACCTTTTGAATGTAGTTCTGAGAAGTATCATTTAAAATTAGCAGAGTCCCCATTGAATTATTGTGACCTGTATGTAAACAAAGAACTCTGTGTGACTGAATTAATTTCTACAATTTTTGGGTAAGATACCTTCACCTTCGCTGCGGAATTCAGAGTAATCTCACATATGACATTCGGTTAACAGTTCAATTAAAACGCCGTGTAGGTCAGGAAGAATACTCTGTTCTCTTACTACCTGGAGGTCACAACGCCTCTTCAGGCCATAGAGATAAGTGTTTGGTGAAGACAGACTCTAAATAAAGTATTTGTTACCGTCAGATAAATACATCATGTATTAGAACCGATTTAAGTTGTCTTACGGTGCGCATGCAATTCATTTAATGAATTCCATTTGAAGTTGGTTGTTTCTAGAGAACACGTGAACTATGTCATAGTAGTTAGAAAAGATACGTGATTTCTGGAAACTAAAACAATAGTCTTTGATGACTTAAAAATAAATAGGGATCAAACAAAACACTGCAACTATATCATTTTGTTATTTATAACATTGATGAATGTTGCTGAATCACTGGTAAGAAGGATTCAAACGCTGCAGTAATAGGACTGTTTGTGTTTTCATTACTGCGTGGTGTTTTGTACCCAGATTTAATGAGAACTTTGCAAACCATCTGCAATGTCTGATTCCATGGGATTGGCAGCATCAAGCATCTGAAGAATTCACCTTCAGGGAAAGATGGCGTACAATTTTTTTGTTGTTGAGTATTGTATTTAGTATTTTAGGATGAAAATTCCCAGATATGTACTGGATAAAGTGTTTCTGGTTACAGATAGTCAGTAATAGCATAGTACAGCAATGAAAAAAACGAACTTGGAGACAATAAAAACTCCATAGGTAGAATAGTAGAATAAAGGAGTTAAGTAACAACAAAATTAAGACTAGATTTTGGACTTCTAAGTCGTAGGAATTTTTATTAAAAACAAGATTTCCCTTTGGATTTTAACCCAATAAAATGTAAATATATAATAGTAAATATAAATACTATTTTAGACCCACTTTAGCAATACTCTAGGCTGTTAGAAAAGAACATTTCCAAACTATTTTAAAACCTGTAAATTATCAGTTAAAGGACGATTACCACAAAGACTTGATGATTTCAAGTAATCAATGAAAGGACCCCTGAACATGTGTGAAACATATTATGAAATGACTTATGTCCAGGTGCTGTCCACACGTCTCGGCAACACACGCACACTATGTATTGTAAATTATTCTGCAATTTTTTCTTACATCAGTATATGTAAGAAGCACCAAAAAAGTTTCTTTTTCTTTTTCCTTTTTTTTTGGCTGACTTTGCTCCTTTAGAAAGTAGACACCTGAATTAATAAATCACCCTAAAGTGTTCTTTTGCATTCCCTCTTGTTTTCCTTACAAAGAAATTCTAAGAATTAGCAAAAATGGATGTCACCATTTGTTTTAGAGTGGATAGCTGTGAATGGTTATTTTTATTGTACCGTCTACCATAGATTAAATTAATGGCATTTGAACATTTATTAGCAAAGCGTAATAACACCTTGTTTATCATCAAAAGTCAGTTGAGAGGGGGGAGGGGTTGTTAAACATTTGAGAACTGTTTGAACCCGTAAGTGCTAAAAGCACTTTGCACATTTTAAGGTATTTTTAAAATAGCTTATCCTCAGCTTATAGTAGTGTGAGATGGGGATGGAAGGGAAGATGGGACATGCACAGTTGACATAAGGCTGAAAGTGGCAGTTCAAAGTTGATTACTAATAGATTCGAATACTTTCCAGGTACTGCTGGGCCAAGAAAGACGCCTGGGTTTATTTCTTTCTCATCTTTTTTGGATTACGTTTCAATATTGCAGCCACAAGGTGCTCAAAACTTAGAAAGGTGCCTACCTTATCCCCTGCCATTGGCCCCTTCAGGAACAAGCAACAACCAAACAATGGATCCTCAACCGTTCGACTAGAACCCCTGTTTTATTTCCCCTGTCATTACTAAGGAGAAAATCAGGGTTTGTGATGCAGGTTGTCTTGTAAGGACGTATCAACACACCAGATGGTATTTGGTTCATGCCATGATTCTCCCCTTGTTCCTTCTTGTACCAAGATGTGAAAATATCCCACTGGGGACTTTTCATTCCCATTTGTAGCTGGGCAGAAAGAGAGTAACTCAGGCCACAACTAATGTAGAAAAAGCAAGTTGCATCCGGTTTACAAATAGATTCATGTCTTTCCTTCCTTTTTTCCTTTGCTGGCTACCTGCTTCCTCCAAACAGATATTTTTTGTTCTTTGATCTTATACTGTGCCTTAAACCACACTGAAATTGTTAACAGCTAACAGTATCACTGATTATAACATTGACACTATGGCCAAACAACACAAGAAAGTATAGAGGAAGCACCTGTTAGGTGTATTTTATAATATGGCCAGCTATTTTGTAGGGATTATTAGTAACAGTGTTCAGATTATATAACCATGGTCACATCTTTATGGGTGTAGTGAAGGTTTAAGAAAACTGTCACGATCATTCCAGCCAGAAGCACGATCCTGTGTTATCTATTCACGTATTCTAAAACGGTCAGATAACTGATACCAAATTATATTGGGTTGGCCAAAAAGTTCACTTGGGTTTTTCGTAACATCTCACGGGAAATCCGAACACACCGTTTGGCCAACCCAATAATACATATTTCAGCGTACAACGTCCAGAGTTCAAGTTTTAAAACTCACATGAGGTTTTGTCTCAAGTTAAGCATGTCTAAGTCCGATGAAGTATAAAGGAGAAACTATAATTTTCAAAAGATTCAGACTCTTAGATATATTTGCTTGAAACATGTAGTAAATGGAAGTTAAAATGTATTTTTTGCTTGAATTCTCTCAACAACATCCTATCCTTCTAGAGTCAATTAAAGATATTCAGGGTACCTGTTTCTAGCATGCAGCGAGAAGATTATCTGACTTACATCCTTTCCTAAATATCTTCTTTATTTCCCTGGTAATATTCATGATTTTTTTTGAATCTGTATAAATTTGGCGGGGGGGGGAATATTTAACTGTGATAGATGATCTTTCTATGACATTTAATATCCATTTGAACATAAAAACTGTTTTGAAAGTGGACCAAGTGCTATCAATTAGGATTACCTGTAATGTAAGGGACACGGCCAGTCAGCTGCACATCTCCCAGTTCAACGAGACTGAGACTCTTTTCCGTGGAATTGAAATCAAGACTACTTGTAAGGCACTTGGGCACAATTTGCTACTTGACACTGGAGATTCTTTCAGAGTTTGGGTGCTTTGAAGCATTTTTTTCAGGGCTGTATCTTGGCCGGCACAGAATCAAAGTCGCTTAAGGAAGAATAAAGAATATACATCAGGTATCAGAATAACCGCTCAGAGAGCATCCTCTGCCACCGCGTGTGGTGGGGCTTTTTTTCATGTTTGTTTTCCGGTCAAGATATACTGCATATTGTTCCGACTTCATGCTGACACGTGCAGAACCATGATTACAGAAAATTTGCCTTTAATCAGCCATGGGTATTTTGGTACATCTTAGAGTGTTCAGTCATCTGATTCAGTTTTGTACATTTTATTACTTTAGGAAGCTTATAAAGTGGAACCGAAGAGGGGTGGAAAGTCAGTTCTCTGCTGTTGGCAGTTTGACCTCATCGTTATCATTTATCATTCATTGTTTTTGAATGTAAATCACAAGAAACATCAACGCTGCATTTAAAAACCCTTCATCCAGTTCAAAGCTAAATTTTAATAAAGTCAGGCAGGATATTCCCCGTTTACCTTTTGTTCAGTATCACCTATGTCACCCCAAATATTCATTAAAATAATGTTGCTATTTATTTCTGTAAAGTGCCTTGAATAAGATGTACTCATTAAGCCTGTATTAAGCTTTTTCTTAAATTTTTCAATCATAGGCACACAGTGGATAAGATGTCATTTGATCCATAAATACTGAATGTTCTTTTAATTTTGATTTTTTTATGGAGTTTTTTTAAGTAGAATCTTTTGTGAGGTGCAGCCATCTGTTAGGTCTATGACATTTAGAAAAAGAATCTTGGATTAAGACTTTAGGGTTATTAAAGGAAAGGATGCTACCTTATAACCTGTGTTAAGTATCCAAATTGCTACTGCGATGGTGTTTGAGGTTTAAGACTCTTAGTGGGAAAGCCACCATAGAGAGAGAACAGAAAATTACTCTTCTCATCGCTAATTGCATTAAGTTGAATATCGCCTCTACTGAATGAAACCCACATAGTAAAATTGTTTTCATTTGTTATGCAGAGTCTTTTTCAAACAAATATGGGGACTGATGGAGGAGTTAGCCATTCTTCACTGAATTAAATAAAGGATGAGGCTGATTTGGGAACAGAAGAGAATTTCAATTTAGTTGAGATGAATACCAGTTAATGTGGGAAAGAAAAGGCAGGCAGCGTTCTTAAGGAGCTGCTTCATCTTACTGTTTACCTTAAGCCTTTGAATATTACGATTAAAATGACGAATCATTTCTGAAAAAAAAAATCAAGCAATAGAAAATTTCTTCCTGGGAATAAAAGAACATGATCAGTAAGTGTTCCTTTCTCCTCTCAAAATGGTAACTGTTCTTCCATTTTAATACCCTTTTTATGTATAGCATATTAATGTTTCTTGAAAGTAGTACTAAATTGAACAAATTGTTTTGAAGAGGAATCATTATAGAATGCAATTTCTATTTTAATTGGGAGCAAAATTAGTTTTAATATTTTAAGAATTAGTCAAGATGGGCTTAATTAGAACCATTTTAATCATTTCACTTGGACCTTAAATGTTGTTTAATATAAATTGATGAAGGCTATTTAAATGTTAGAATGCAGTCAGCCCACGTTTATCTGCAGGGGATTGGTTCCAGCACCACCATCCCTCTCCCACGCCCCCAGGATGCTAAAATACTCTGATGCTCATGTCCCTTAGGTGCAGTGGCGTAGTATTTGCATATAACCCACACTCATCCTCCTGTATACAGGCATACCTTGTTTCATTGTGCTTCGCTTTACTGTGCTTCATAGATATTGCATTGTTTTACAAATTGAAGATTTGTGGCAACTCTGCACTATCAGACGATGGTTAGCATTTTTTGGCAATACAGTGTTTTTTAATAAGGTATGTACATTGTTTTTTTAATACTGCTATTGCACACTTAATAGATTACAGTATAGTGTAAACATAACTTTTGTATCCACTGGGAAACCAAAAAAAATTGTGTGACTCACTTTATTGAGATACTCGCTTTATTGTGGTGGTCTAGAACCAAATGCACAATATCTCCGAGGTCTGCCTGTACTTTAAATCATCTCTAGATTACTTATAGTACCTGATACAACATAAATGCTATGTAAATAGTTACCAGCACACAGCAAATTCAAGTTTTGCTTTTAGAAACTTTCTGTCATTTTTTTTTTTTTTTAATACTTTCAATTCGAGATTGGTTGAATCTGTGGATGTGGAATCTGCAGATACAGAGAGCTGACTGTACTGTGTGGTGTTTGAAGGTTTTTCCACTCGTAAGAGAAATCTTGTTGTTCCCATGTGCCTGGTCGTATTTCTCCTTTTCCAAGGGGTCTTGAAAAGCAAGCAAGCATGGAATTAGCATTCCCAAACTACTGTGGCTTTTTGTTTTTAAATCACATCTTTGTTTAAAAGAAAGAAAGTATAACTTTCAGAGTAAATTAGCAGCTTTCCAATCAATAAGATGGAAATAATGAGGTAGAAATAGTCCATGAGAACACTTCAAAAGCTACGAAATATTTTTATTGAAGTATAGTTGATTTACAGAATATTTTTTAAAAAATTAGTTGGTGTTATTAAATTTATTTTAAAATATTATCAATAGTATTTTTTATCAGCAGAATATTTGAATTTTTTTGTTTCTTCTTTCAGTAACCATGATATATAATGCAGATATAACAAGTAAGAATATAGGGGACAATATGAACCAACAGATGATAAATGCCAGCCAGCGGAACTGTTTCCAAGTCAATATTCAGTGTAAATTTCAAGATGTAAAAAATAAGGAAAGCCTAGGACTTTTGCTGATATATTCTACCAGCTGAGTATAAATGACCTCCTCTTTTCTCATCATTATAGAAACAGTGTTTAAATATCATGTATGCTTTTTCTAAACAGTTGCTTTCTTGTCATGTGCAATCCAGTTAATTCCATAAGAACTCATAAATAATTCAAAATTAAATCAGGAATTATGCATAATTTCTTAGCTCAAGAAACAGAGGACTTATATTTTATTCAGATTTTTAAAAGTCTATCATATTAAATTCCAGCTGCTCCTACAATATTTTACTAAAAATTAATATGCTACCGCTTACAAAATTTTTGAGGTCAAATATTTTTATAACTACCATTCTTGAAACAGCAGTAATCCGAATTGACCGAAATGTCCTTCTTCAGCAAAGTGTTTCACAAAGAAGTACTTCCCTGATTTAAATGGCTTCTCTCCTTTAGAATTAACATCGTAAATGCTGCCTAAAGCAACAGCAATCACAGACAGAAACTGAGATTTTTCCAAATATTTTAGGATGTTGAAAATATTTAAGCTGCAAGCAATCTGTTATACGAAATAAGGAGTAGATATTCAGATGAGAACTGTGTTGCTGCCAGTGATTGCCAGAGCTGCGTCAAGGAGGTGATGGCTAGTATTACTGAGCAGGCCACAGGACAGGGCCTCTACGCAAACCATCTCACACCCTCTGCCCTGGATAGCGGTTTCTATTTCCTCTCCCTGCGCCTGCCTGTCCAACTTGGTCTCTTTTTCTCTCTGGATTCGATAGTGTCTATATCTCTGTGAGCCTGTAATCCATCTTCCTTCCATGTGTCAGCAGCCCTCAGTGGAAAACAAATTCCTGACTCTGGGCTTAGAGTAAATCATAGAAACTAATCTGTGCATGTCCAAAGGGGATTTTGACACTGACTGTATCACCAGGAAATAGAGACACCCGCAGAGCCACTGGGCCCTTGAGTCTCCCCCCATCTGGGCACAACTTTGAAGCGCATGGAGGTGGTTCTTCAGAGGCAGCTTCTTTTCTGTGAAAGGGCTCTGAGGTGCTCCTCTGCTACTGGGTCCCTTCTGTTGCCTAGAAGAGTGAGATCGTAAGTTAATGATTCTTGCATAGCAAATAATAGACTCCTGTAACACATTTTGGAAAGGAAATTTTAAAGACACTAGGGAGAGAGAGAGCTTCCTTAATGCAAAGGGTTGCATATAAAAAAGGATTTCTGCTGTGAAAGAGAATTACTGTATTTTTGGTTCTGGTTTTAATGTAGGGTATAAAATTTTTCCCCATACCTTTTAAATTATAGCAGGTGGTCTTTTTTTTTTTTTAATCAATACCTGCTCACATGCCTGGCTCTATAATTTATTCTCTGAAGCTACTTATTGAGCAACAGAGGTTGATCATGAATTCAATGTGAGTGTAAGTATATAATTAGATATCTTTTCTAAAGGAGGAAAAAGCATGGTTGTGACTTAAATTGTTGGTTGGTTTGAAACTGACAACTACCAAACTCTGTCTCTTTTTGTGATTGAAAAATCTGTTCCAGAAGAGAGAGATTTTGTATCTTTCTGTTGCTGCTTTTTGTGAATTTGGCAGCAAAAGAAGACAGCATCCAGGCAGCATCTTTTAGACAGATTAATGGAAAATGTTTACAAATATGTTGACTGGCCTGTCTAAAGAATGTTGTACATCAGTGGCCTCATCTACAGGATTTTTTCTCTTTGAATACACGCATGAAAGAGACTTCTAAAACTTTGATGTTACAACACTCGTTACATAGCTATAAATGTGGAGATCATTGTAAGGAATAATTTTCAAGTTATTAAAAGACAAGATGGCTAAAAATGATAACATGTATATACGATTTTAAATATTGCTTTTGTAGGTCTCAAGTTAAATTGGAATTGTTTCTGTTTTTTTTAAATGTGGGCTCATCTAATCAGACTAACATGAAAACTATAACAGTTACGTTTTGTAAAATTATTTTACGTTAATTGTAGAAAATTGGTGTAGTAAAAGGCTGCAACAAATAAACCTGGGAACATACCAAACTTCTAATCGCAGCCACTGTTAACGCTTTTCAAGAATATCGTCTCTGAGGATATCTAAATGCCCTTATATATCATAACGTGGGATAATACGTACAAAAGGCATTTCTAACCTCTTTCCACTTAACAATATATTATGAGTAGTATGACACGTGAGCATTGAATGGCAGACCATACAAGAAGAGTAACTGACATGAAATGAGATTATCTGTTTCTTGCTTCTGTTTCCTCCTCTGACACTGGGTGGGCCACGAACTTGTTCTGGAGAGAAGACAGCGCAGGATCACTTCCATGAATTACAAGCCCTGCTGTGGTGGCTCCACACGTGAAGAATAAAGACTTTCAAATTTTAGCTGCACTTTCATTGGGAAGGGTCGTTGGTATGTGGCAAGAGATTTGACAAGATTGTGTGATCGTACGTGAGCAGGGTCCAGCTGTGCTCTACACAAGTGTGCAGGAGTTAGGAAGTGGTAGTAAGTGCAACGGAGATGATGTATCCAGACCTCCTGGGGCAGAATCCCGACTCAACTCTTGACTAGCCGGTTGACCTTGGGCAAGTTATTTAAGCTCTGTGCTTGGTTTCCTCGTCTGTGAAATGGGGATGGCAACAGCGCTTCCCTCATAGATTTTCCTGGGAAGCAAGTTGTCTGCACACACCACAGCCCAAAGGAAGCGCTTAGGACAGTGTCTGAGGCAAGGCAGGCAGAGCCTGAGAGCTGAGTGGGCTTGTTTCAGTTCTTGGTCAGTCCGTGGGAGCGTTGTTCTTGATTATTGTCTGTGCTTTTAACAAAGCAAACGTAGTGGATTTTATAGAAGGAAACTTGCTCAGGCGGTGCGAATGCATTACTTTGCTTATAGTAAATCCTTAGAAGAAACATTTAAACAACCTGTTATGCTCATCTGGGGACACAGAGGGTGGCTCAAGGACATATTTTCCTTTATTAAATCTACCATATTATTTTTAATAATCACATTGTTTTTGACTGGAAACCACTGCGTGTCTGAGTAGACACATTCTGTTTTTGGACAGAAAGAGGCGTGCTTCAATCAGCATTTACAAATGTGGAGTCCGGGGATTATTGCCGATAGAACACCTGTAGGGAGGAGGCTTACATAACTGACGCATAAGTCCCCTCGTCTTACTAAGTTTACATTCTAGTGCGGTCACATTACAACACGTGAAAAACAAAGCACGATCTAGGAGATGAAAAGCTCTCCTAGTTGAAACAGCGTGCATGTACTTTGGGTCGTCTGGCGAAAGGAAGCTTCGTGAAGGGCACAGGACTTGACATTCTCCTTGAAGATGTGACAAATATGGAGAAAGAGAAAAAAGGTCAGAAATCATTCAGGGTAAGGGGAAAACAACAAGAATAAAGGCAAAACCGAACTATGGAGCCGATGAGCCTGGGTTAGAAAGCTAAGAGTTTGCAGAAAGATGTGCAATGTTTAGGCAAACCTCACACCGGAGGGAACAGTCCCCATTAGGTTGCTGTCCCTTGTGACACCAGTGTTCAGGAGTCCTCAGGATCACCATCGCTTCAGACCAGCTGGCTGCAAATTCAAGGGTTCCCATGGCCACGGTCAGATTTGATGATTCACTGGAAAGAGTCGCAGAACTCACTGAAAGCTATTATATGCGTGGTCACATTTATTACAGGGAAGGGATATAAATAACCACCGGTTAAAGGAAGAGACCCGTAAGACAGAGACTAGGCGGGATCTAAACACTGAGCTTCCAGACATCTCCATGGAGTCAAGGATGGCATTTTCTCCTTTGGACAATACATATAGAAAATTGCCACACTTACCCAAGCCTTTGGTGGCTAGAGTTTTGACTAGGGTTCTGTCACATTGCATATGTGGCCAACCTTTGGTCTCCAGCCCTTCCCGGAAGGTTAGAGCTAATACCTTTAGTCTCCAGTTCCTCTGGAGCTCTGAACCTCTATGACATATCCCAGAACCCCTGTTGTAAATCACACCGTTGGACTGTCCTGGGACCAAAGCCTCCACGCAAACAAAGACACTCCTACCAGGCAGAGCGTTCCAGAGGCCTAGCGATCTCCCCCCCTGGAGCCGAGTGAGGGCAAAGGCCAGAACCTTCTCCAGATACATTTAATTCTTCCCTCCACAGGATGCATAGCAGTTCCAAGTCGAGGCAGTTAATACTGTGGAAACGCCACAATTTATTGAAATCGAGACAAGCATAATAGATGTTATTCTTTTAGAAAGTTGATTCTCTTATTATGTGGAGTGGATAAAAGAAAGTGAAATCTTTTGTGATGATATAGATCTGATGCAGGAGGATCTGAAGAGCAGTGTTGTAATGAATCTGATGTAAGTTACCTTCCCAGCATAGCCGTAGCACCGAACACTGCCTGACACAGGACCAATAAACATAATGGCAGAAGAAGAGATTGCTTCGACATAGAAGGATAAAGGACTGGAGAAGCAAATATCACTTCACCTTTGCATCTAGGACCTTGAGAATATTGGCATTATGGAAAGCCTTCATGGCAGTATGGAAATGAAGTTGACAGCGTGGGGTAAATGTTCAGATAGGCTGGATTTGAGAGAGTGAGAAATTCACTTGGAAGTTTCCTCCTAGCCAGTTAGAATTGTGAACTCAGATCTAGTTAGTAGATCAAAAGCACACATATATTACCTGAGCGAGAACTGCGTAGCTATGGAATTGGGAGTCATGAGTGCAAATGATTCTTCAAAGACATGGGAGTTTTAAGAATAAAAGTAAGTCACGTGTAAACAATGGCTCACTTTTTTAACCAGCTATTTAGATATTTTTCACAGTTAATTGCAAACACATAAGTATACGAACAATGTAAACTGCATATTCCTTTCACGTTGATGTGCTGTCTGGTATGGAGAGGAACGAACTGTGGAGTAAGACGACGGAAATTAACATTTCTTTATTCCACTCTAAGGGAGGTGATGGTTGGCTTTCCCAGTCTCCATTATCCATCCCTTTTCCATCTCTACCTTCCAGAGAGGTGACCGCATGACCCAGTCTGAAAATAGCACAGGGGTCGGGGTCTACCTTGTAATTCTGGGCGGGCTTGGTCTCCATTTTCTTCTGCTCCTGTCTTCTTACTGCCAGAATGTAGCCATCCTAGAGCCACGAAGTAAAGAAAAAAAATAGGGAGACTTTGGTGCAGACATCATGGAACTGGTGAACCAGCGTTAGCTGCTGCGTAAATTTTGGATGACCTGTTATGTAAACAATAAATCTCTGTACACTCCAGACGTTTTATTTGGGTTTACTGACGCAGCCGTATTCCGAATTTATAACCTTGCTGACTCAGAGTCCTCGTTAGTAAAATGTAGATGATCTTCATAACACCTGACTACTCCTGTGGTTGTGAGGAGTGATTATGTTTATGAAAACTGCCTTGAAAATTATAAAATGCTGTACAAACGTTAGCTGTTACTGCTCTTAAAGCCATATGTGCCCTTTCTCCGCATCCAGTTAGGAAGCTTGATGAAAGTGGTTGAAGTGGTAAGTTTGCTGGAAGAGAAGGGAGTAGTTCTTATTGCATTATTAACAGCGATTACCTTCCGTGGCCACGCTTCCTAAGGGAACATCTAGCTGCTGTGGGTCTGTGTTCTTGGGTTCTGCTCTAGAGGAATTCACGTGCGTATTCTCATTTTTCCCACATTCATAGATTCTGTCCCAGAATTGCTACTGGAATCTCCAGGGAAGAAGAATGTTGTGTCGATGATGTGACTAAATGGGGTGGTTTTAAAAGAAGTACGCAAAAGGTGAAGTCCTTTAAAAAAAAAAAAAAAAAAGGTGCTACACCACAGTAAGTAGTCTAGCTTTTCCAAGCCAAACAAAAACACAAACACTTGCACTACAGTTCGAGGAAAGCAGAATTTATTAAGATGGCAAAGTATATAGTTCATGTGCTAAGCTGGGGCTGCTATTGAATGCAACAGAGTTCATCCACAGGGTGTTGGCCATCGTGGAGAAAACGTTGAGGAGTTGACTTTCTTCCCAATAATGTGGAAAGCTGAAGCCTCCAGCTGCAGTCTTTCATTTGATGTTCACATACTTCCAAGTGCACGGGGATGCATTCTGAGTGCGGCTCCTACACCAGCCTCACAGCACCGAGCGAGTGCTCAGGTCAGGCGTGGCTGATTGCATTCTGTTCTGTGCACCACCTTGGGCTCTGGAAAGGGGCTCCTTTCCGCGCCCTGACCTGGAGGCGCGGTATTGCCTTCTGGGAGGTTGACGGTAGGCCTCCGACGAAGCACTGCCTGTCATCTGCTGCTCACCAACTTGAGGAATTACAGCACAGGACAGAGACTGGGGCGAGAGAGGTACAGGTTTAAGGGGGCAGCAGAAGATGAAAACACACCTCAGTTATCAAGACAGAAAGTTGCTTAGGGCAATATCTTAAGAAATTGGAAGAAATAGAACACATCTGTGATGAAGAGAATATCAAAAATCTTTGCATTCATTTTGAATTTTAAAATTGTACATTAAATATAATTTATCCTGATCACTAAGGGTGTGTGTGTGTGTCTGTGTGTGTGTGGTTGGTGTGTTTGTGTGTATGTGTGTGTGTCTGTGTGTCTGTGTCTGTGTGTGGTGTGTGTGTGTGTGTCTTTGTGTGTGGTTTGTGGTTGGTGTGTGTGTGTCTGTGTGTGTGTGTCTGTGTGTGTGGTGTGTGGTTGGTGTGTGTGTGTGTGTGTGTCTGTGTGTGTGTGTCTGTCTCTGTGTGTGTGGTTTGTCGTGTGTGTGTCTCTGGTGTGTCTGTGTGTGTGTCTATGTGTGTGTCTGTGTGTGTGGTTGGTGTGTGTCTGTGTTTCTGTGTGTGTGTGTCTCTGTGTGTGTCTGTGTATGTGTATGTGTGTATGTGTCTGTGTGTGTGTCTGTGTGTCTGTGTGTGTCTGTGTCTGTGTGTGTCTCTGTATGTGTGTGTCTGTGTCTGTGTGTGTGTGGTGTGGTTGGGGTGTGTGTGTGTGTGTCTGTGTGTGTGGTTTGTGGTGTGTGTGGTGTGTGTGTGTGCCTGTGTGTGTGTCTCTGTGTGTGTGTGTGTCTGTGTGGGTGTGTGGTGTGTGGTTGGTGTGTGTCTGTGTGTGCGTGTCTGTGTGTGTCTGTGTGTGTGTATGTCTGTGTATCTGTGTCTGTATGTGTCTGTGTGTGTGTTTCTGTGTGTGTGTGTCTGTGTCTGTGTGTGTGTCTGTGTCTGTGTGTCCCTGTGTGTGTGTCTGTCCCTGTGTGTGTGTCTGTGGTGTGTGTGTCTGTGTGTGTGTGTGTGTGGTTGGTGTGTGTGTGTCTGTGTGTGTGGTTTGTGGTGTGTGTGTCTGTGGTGTGTGTCTCTGTGTGTGTGTGTCTGTGTGTGTGTCTGTGTGTGTGGTGTGTGGTTGGTGTGTGTGTGTGGTGTGTGTCTGTGTGTGTGCGTGTCTGTGTGTGTGTGTGTCTGTGTGTATGTCTGTATGTGTGTCTGTGTGTGTGTATGTGTCTGTGTGTGTATGTGTCTGTTTCTGTGTGTCTGTGTGTGTGTGTGTGTGTGTGTGTCTGTGTGTGTGTGTCTGTGTCTGTGTGTGTGTCTGTGTCTGTGTGTGTCTGTGTGTGTGTTTCTGTGTGTGTATGTGTGTCTGTGTGTGTGTGTCTGTGTGTATGTGTCTGTGGGTGTGTGTTTGTGTGTGTGTGTCTGTGTGTGTGTTTCTGTGTGTGTGTGTGCGTGTCTGTGTGTGTGTCTGTGTGTGTATATGTCTGTGTATGTGTGTCTGTGTGTGTGTGTCTGTGTGTGTGTGTTTCTGTGTGTGTGTGTCTGTGTGTGTGTGTGTCTGTGTGTGTGTGTGTGTGAAGTTTTGTGTCTAAGGCCAGTGCTTCACTCACCCTACCCTAGCTGCAGCCCTGCTGGAGAAGAAAAATAACTTTAATTTCTTACCAGAAAAAAAAGTCAGATCTTCTGTTGCTTTACCATATGGCTCAGTGCTCACCACTGGAGGAGTTCCCCAGTCGGTGAGGCGGCCGGTCTGGTGTTCGTAGTTGTTGTTGTTAACATTCTTGAACAGGATTGCTGGCACCTTGCAGAGTTCCAGGTTATGACTGGAATGTGATGACGGAATGCATAATGATCGATGGTTGCTCATTGGCCAGATTTGCTCAGTCAGTTAGTGATGCTCTTCTGCAGCATGTGAGGCTCACGTAACCCTGCTTTGTAGTTCTGTGGGGAGCTGGCCGCACATTAACGTCGTCATGCATATAAGAGGTCATCTAGCAAGAGTGGAAACTGCCAGTGTTGACTCGTTGTCATGTACTGTAATATCATCATATATCAGTGCTGTCGCGCATTGTCAGTATTGTCAATTATTGTAATATTATCATACACGGTCAATATCAGAGAGCTGCAGGTATATTAGTAATCCTTCCAAAGTACATAAGCTTTAGGCTTCAATGCCTAGTATTTTAGTGGCTTGTTCTCTCTTATAAGGAACAAGGTATGGACCAAGGTATAAAGATCACTTTCAAATGTTTTATTTTACATTTGATACGTATGTTACGTATGTATTAATGATTTTCTGTACCTTGAAAAACGATTTATTAAGCACCTTCTCTGGACCAGGAAATACTCCAAGCGTTGAGGGATGGAGAGGTAACGACAGAAACCTTGGCTTTTCTCCAGTGGAATCTAAAAGGAAGCAAAGAATACGGATTTGAACGGTTACAAACATTACAAAGACGATGAAGAAGTAGAGAATGATGTCTCCTGAATGACTGGGGAAACGGATGTAGATATTAGGGTCAAGGAAGGCTTCTTTGGGGCAAATGATGTTTAACTTTACTAGAGAAGTAATTAGAAAGAAGTCAGTGTTTGGGAAAAGGAAGAGTAAAGCAATATGAACTAAATCTATGAGATAGACGCATGTTCGTGATGTTTCAGGAAGTAAAAATAGGATCAACGTGCTTGAAGTGTCGACGTGAGAGCGGAAAATGGCCTTCAGTGTCGGTGGGGAGGTTAGCAGGGGCCCAGTCAGGCAAGGTCTCGCAGGACAGATAAAGGAGCTTGGAGCTAAGGAGCAAAAGGAAGTGATCTCAGGGGGTTGAAAAGGGGAATGAGAAGATCGGTGTTTTAAATGAATCCTTCTGACTGATTAAAGAGTAAAGACTAGATTAGAAGTGATTCAAGACAACTAGTTAGGTGCCTGGTATAGAAGTCAGCGCAAAGAATGATGCAGACGGGGCTAGAGCGTAGGTAGTTGACTTAGTGCCAGGTGGGCGGAATCTAGAGATACCAAATGAAACAGTTCGCAAGATTCAGCAACTGACTGGATGAGGCTCATGAAAGAAGGTGTAAGGATAAAACCCAGATTCCCGAGCGACTGAAAAGAAAGTGATGATCTTTATAAGATTGCTCCTGACGTGCCTAGGTGACCATACATCTTCCCCGTGGAAGACGGCTAGTGTTTTCTACATACATCTGGGCACCGTTTTCTGATTTCTCAGCTTTAGTCATCTTCTCGGGGTATTCAGAAAGTCATTTCACATCAGACGACTGAAGAGGGTCTCAACCAGATTGCAGTTCCTTAGAGATTTCTCCTATGGGGAATTCATTAGTTCAGGAATTTCAGCCAAAAATTTGGGTGAAGGAACGTATGCTTGGGTTCAACTGGAAGGCTTAGGAAGTCTGATGCTGGATACATGTAGTGTTTGAAAGAAAGACGTAGCTCTTGTCAAGTTGTAGCCAATAGCTCTCGAGTTCTCAGCTTCTGGAATGTTCAGTGAATATCAGGCTTCAATATTCTTGCAAGACTTGAAACGCTGCTAATTTGCCGTCCCTCTCCTTCTTTTACGTTGCGTCTTTTTTCCCCCCCATCCTTCTTCAGAGGTTAAACATGGCAGTATTAACAGCAAATTATCCTCTGTTGCCCTCAGGTCATTTCCCACTTCCTGATTCTGTATATTTATATGAGTTTCAGTGCTTAATTTTTAAATAATTTTTCCATTATACAATGTGCCATATTTTGCTTTTCACCAAAAAGAAGATACGCCGTTGATGCTGTTGCTCTTGTCCTACTACGGAGGATCTAAAAAAGTTAACACCCCAGAAACACCACTAGTTATTCTGTGCTCTTCTTCTTCTGCATATACCTGGATCCTCTACATAAATGTCTGCCTTTTTTGTTTCACTTTTATGGTTTTCACTTGCTAATTGTAAGACTATATTCCTCAACTGTATTATCTGTCTGTCCTATCTACATACATATCCTATCTAATACATAACTGTATTATCTGTCTATCCTATCTACATACATATCCTATCTAATACATAACTGTATTATCTGTCTATCCTATCTACATACATATCCTATCTAATACATAACTGTATTATCTGTCTATCCTACTATCTACATTACTATGTAATTAGTACGTTACATACTAATGTATGTAAAACAATGACCTAATGGTATGTATAGATTGTAAAAAGGATTTAGCATCTAATTACTTAAATCACGTGATAGTGCAGATGATGGAAAATTCATATTAATCAGTATTCTATTCAGAACATGTCTACTTGTTCTCACCTATCAAAGCATATTGGTTCTCAGCTGTGGGTCACCCTCCTCACGAAGAAGGGCGACATGGCCTTAAATCTCTTCAGTGCACCATCTTTTGGGGCATCCATTCATTCTCTGAAAAGAACAGGATCACTTTGATTAGATTTAACATCATAAGTCCTGTCCTAGTCATACGTGACCCACTTTTCTCTCAACCCAGCTCTGTGCTCATATGTTCTGCTCTCCACTCAGGAGGCTCTAATAGTTAGTCCATGTTCTCAAAAAAAAAAAAAAAAAAAAAGTTCATTTGCCTAGATTAGATGAGTCCTCTCAAATCCGTATCTGTTGCCTTCTAGCAACATTGAACAGACTAATCTCCAACACTAGAGAATTCAGAAATTGTTTTAGAAAATTTATATCTTGACTTTCTTTTACAAGTTCATAGTCAACCCAGATGAAGCATTTATCCCAGACTTTGAAGCCAAGGGAAAAATCTAGGCATTTGTGAATGTCTGCAGAAATGTTACTGTAAATGGTCCCCATGCCTCCCTTTTTCCATTTATACATTAAACGATTATTAAACAGACTCTGAGGCCACTTCTAGCACTAACTTTATATATTTCTGTGCTTTTACTTAATTCACATATATTAGAAGAAAATAGGGAAAAATCAATTAATTGTGACATCTCCAGAGATACTTCAAGTTTTCTCGACATGAGTTCTCACTTCTAAAATTTTTGTTTGTTCTTGATAATTGAAAAACACATGCAACCAAACTATATATAGTGTTTTTCACTGCTCAGGTCAAAATTTGCTTGGTGGCCTTTCCCGTTCAATGCCTGGGAATACTGTGTTAAAAATACCCATTCAGAAGAAAGCATTTAAATGTCTGTATCAATAACAATATCAAACAATGTCTATGAAGGAAGTAGTTTCAAAGACCTATTCATGCTAGTATCATACACTCAAATGTGGTTTTATCATCATCACTGCGTATTGAAATCTTTTATCACCTCAATCTCCTTTTGATTCATTTCCGGACTGGTTCCTGTCACAAGCGGTAGACTTATTATGTAGGTGCGTTATTTTATGTGTTTGTGCATAGAGCCCATTTCATTGCATTGTAGGTAGAGTTATGGATATTGGTGTGATGATTTTTAATATCTTTTACAATGAAGAGGAAATAGAATTTAAGAAAAAATTTAAAATATTTTTCTTTAGACATGCACTGACAATTTTTAAAGGTTCTGTGAATGTTCAACATGAATAATATATGATCTGAGTATTTCTACTGGAGAAAATAGAACCTATCAAAACAACAGTTTCTTTTTAGCTAGGGGAAACTTAGAGATTTATTAAAAAAGACAAAAACTCAATGCAGTGCCAACAAGGCATTCTGACATCAGTGTCTCCAAAAGTTGTGTTATTGAGTGAGAAAATAGTGAACAGATATAAAGTGTTCCCCTCCCCACTGCTTTGTGATCAGATCTTACTCTGTAACGAAGGAAACAATACTATCGTTAGTTGGGCATGAAATGTCCGCTTTTGATTTCTCTTGTAATTTATCTTCAATTGAACTGATATCGATTTCGTGGGGAAAACTGCATATTCTCCAGGGAGATTTGTACAGGGCTAATCTTAGTTGGCACTTTATTTTGTCCCCCCCCCCCCCCCGTTTATTCTTTCCAGTGATTGAGCTACCTAATAACATTATAGATAAAACCTGGTCTTTCAGTTTATTTCTTCAAGAGCTGTTCATGTTTGCACACGCTTTGTCCTTAATTGCCTGGGGATTTTTAGATAGCCCTGTCTTCAGGGGTCTGAAACAAGTTGCAATATAAGTAATTAAGGCACTGAGCAGCCCAGGTGGACAAATGGTTGTTTTGCTTCCATGTGTGGTATTTAACTATTTGCTCGTTGCTGTGAAAACCCTTCACTTCATAGATGTCATGACCTTCAAGTGAATAAACATTGCTTTTATATTTATTAAAATAGTGTAGTGTAATAATGAATACTACAGTTTCCAAGTCCTTGGAAATACTGTGTGCTGCAGAATTTAATGTCGGACTGTTGAGGGTATCATCCATGCCTTAAAACAAAACCCAGAAAACTGTAAAATACATTAGACTTGTACAGAGAGACTAGAATGACGTAGGAGGGAGAATTGGGTTACCTGGAAGTAAGAGACTTGGACCCTAGTCCATCTCTGCCCGCCTTTACTTCCCTGGTCTTATTACCACATCAAGAAAGTTAGGGATTACATTAGGTAACTGTAAATGGACTTTGCAGCACAGGGTCTTCATGGGAGGAAAAAGGAGATGTGTATGGAGTGGAATGAATGCCTTGTGTCCTTCAAACATTATCATCTAATTTCAATCCGAAGCTGACTTTATAAAAGAGAGACTGCTTTAAAGCAATAAGAAGTAACATTTTTATTCAAAGACGCTTGAAGCTCGTGGATATTTATGCTGAGTTTGCAGAGCTTTTCTGCAGACACTTGAGGTTTTTATCAATGAGAATCATAAAGCTTCGGCAAAGGAATACGTAGAAGAGAAATAGAGGCTCTTATTAGGCCTTTTCAGCCATCTGGTATAAAATTCTTACTCTTATAAAGGAAATGTCCATCTTTATTAGAAGGCTGGTCCTCGACACCACTAGGTGGCAGCGTAGTCACGTACTTATGGTTTTGCATGGTCTCCTCCCAGCCAGGAGGGCTTCAGGCTGCAGTGTTGACGTTTCTAAGCCCCTCATGCGTCCTGATATTCGCTGTCCTTATTCAAAGGAAAGGCATATCTGTGCTAAATGATTTACTTTGAATATCAAACTCTGAAAATTCTGCTTGTTTGCCTGTATCTTCAAAGAAAACACTTGATTATGTTTTCAACACAGTAGTACAAGTTACCATGCAACTATTTTTAATTTAAAGCGTTCAGTATGAAAATGTTTTTATGAGGATATGAAAAATGAAAAAAATGAGTGATGGCAGTGTTTTGAAAATTCATTCTAAACAAAAATAAAGCTTAAATCTGTCTCAAAAATTTTTTAAAGGGAAAATGGGCACATATGATTCAAATCTTAGAACATTATCAAGGGCCTCATTGCTTGAGTTACTTAATGTATTCATGTGATATATTTCCTACATTAGACTTCCTGTCAATAATTATGTTTAGAGGCATGCATAACAAAAAGTTATACTTTTTGTATGGTTTTGAATAATTTTTTTTTTTTTTTTTTTTTTTTTTTTTTTGGTACGCGGACCTCTTACTGTTGTGGCCTCTCCCGTTGCGGAGCACAGGCTCCGGACGCGCAGGCTCAGCGGCCATGGCTCACGGGCCCAGCCGCTCCGCGGCATGTGGGATCTTCCCGGACCGGGGCACGAACCCGTGTCCCCTGCATCGGCAGGCGGACTCTCAACCACTGTGCCACCAGGGAAGCCCTGGTTCTGAATAATTTATGTAGATTATTATAAAGTCTTTCCTAGAAATACCCTAATTTCTTAACAGCTGATTTGGTCTCTTGGATTGCTATGTAGAGAACCTTGTAATATCCCATTTCATATATTTTTGGAAGACTTTCATGTTCCAGGCTGTCTTTATCATCTTCTTTGACATACAAAACACAGTATCTGCAATTCACAGGGTTAAAAAAAAAAAAATCAATAAAATTATTTCCTGCTTCTCATCACTTTTCTTGCACTAAAGTAAAATCGAATTCAGGCCCAAAGAGGTTTACATCTGACTAAACGTCTTTTGCACGTGTGAAATCTAAACGTTCTTATTTATTCGGCTTCCTGTTCATTCTTAACTCTGCTCCTTTCTGGAGAAGCTGGTCTAGAGAAAACCTGATGTAACCACTCTCAGTTCCTCCACTTGCAGGGGACAGAAAAGGAACTGACGTTTGCAGCTGCTTATAGAGGAAGGACTGCACATCTACCACGCTTTCCTCAGTCTCAACCAGGACTTGTCAGCACCGTGGGCCATGCCTCACACCATCCTGTTCTGTGAGGTCTGGGAAATGCTCTGTCTCAGAATAAAAGCACCCATTGTAGGGAAGAAAGTATAGGGAAAGACAGTAGATGAAAGCTAGCATGTCATGTTTTGGGAGGTTGATGAGAGTATTTTTAGGACTACATATGGGTCAACACTGCTAGGCTACCGTAGTTTCATAATACTGTGATGTAAGAGTATGTAAAAAAAAGAAACAAACAAAAAATAAACAACAACAAAAAACCCGTCAACCCTAGAAAAACTCTTCCTTGTTGGTCCTCTTCAAAACATTAGTCTTCTAGGACTATAAATTCTCAGATTTCATTTTGTATCTTACAGGGTTTTTTTCCTTGTTTTTTTTTTTTTTTTTTTTTTTTTTTTTGGTTTTGGTTTTGGTTTTTTGTTTTGTTTTTCCCCAACAGGTGGGAATAATAACATAGGAGGGAAAGGGGTGTCACAGATTCCTTTTAGGTGTGCATTTCTGGTAGGTCGCCCGGGGTGTGTGGCTTTATTTGTTCTCACAGTGCCCCCTGGTGGCAGAACAGGAAAAAACTTCAGATGGGCTCTGAAATTCATGCTCTTTTGCTAACCTTTATCCTGACCTGTTTTCATTGTCTTTATCTGATTACTTTTGAGATGGATTGTATCAGAACATCTTTTGGATCCCTGTGGACAATAATATTCATTATTAAACTCGTGCATCAGGCATTATAACGGGCATGGAAGAGCAGGCACATTTTGGAAGGGTAAGAGTCTGTGACAGCACCCTGTTTTGTGTTTTACAACCGCTCTTCCTGGGAAGATGGGAGATTGGCTATGCAACCAGAGCTCTTCCTTTTTGGTGATGTTCTTACTGGGCTTGTAACGGTATGACAGAGACAGGAGACAAACCAGAGTGTATAATTTATCCCTAGAGAACAATTTAGGTCCTGGGGGAACCTAGCGTGCAACCTAGAGGAACACATAGATTTTCTTTCCTCTTCATCTCTCATGACTCAAGACATTTTAGTTTAATGCCCAAACAATTGACTGTTCAATATTTAGATTCCCCCAGTGGAATGATATGACCACCCTCTCACTTGTCACATTTTGACTTTTTCTAAAGACTTTCATTATTTACCTGCATTGATTGGATGACCTTTGCCATCTCTTTGCTAGCCTGTAAGAGATTTACATCATCCATAAGTATAATCTGGCTGCATTCGCCCCCAAATTAATTAGTATTATTGGTCTCCTGTCGTGTACTTGAGAAGTGCACTTCCTTTACTTTTTTACCTGTTCTGGCTCATTTCAAGGCTGTATTATCCTTGTAAGATACAAAGATCGATCTTCATCGTACAACCTAAAGAAAAATGTACTAATTTTATGGAACTAGAATTGAAAACATTTCTATCAACATATGCTTGCTCTTATAACGTTATTGAGACTATTGTACATGTCAGTTACTCCATATCAAGCAATACAAAGACCAGTTTGTGAAGACAATAATGCAATGCAAAGTTGACTGAAATGAAAATTTTCTTTATTTTCTCTGGCTCGGAAATAAGGAAACACTGCAACTTAGCTCGGAGTAGCTTTGAGTTTTCGCAGTTCACTGCAGGGTTTCACAGCTCTAAAGTTATCTTTTGAACTCTCTTGAATTTTCCGGACTTTTCAAGGAAGAATAATACAGGTATATTCACTGTCATATAAAACAAGTGCAGTTCGGATACTGAAAGACAACTTACTGCAGTCCCTTCATGTAGAAAATTGGGGATTGACAATGCAGTGAGTCTGAGATTGGTAAGGATGTTTGAGAAAAGTGTTGATGCATGAATTTCCAAACACTTTTCCAAAAGTTTCTGAAGAATCAGTGCTGCCTGCCACGCTCAGGTATGGAGGAGCGTGTATAGTAATTGTGAAGCTTGGAGTTGAAATGCACTTGACATCCATGTGTCTCTGGTACCATATCTTCAGTCTCGAGGATGTGGTACGACAATCCAGTGAAATGAGAATAGCACATCACTTGAAACAAGGCTGTTATTTTATAATGTCACGATCATAGTCAATTTCAGTTTGTGCATAAACACATTCTTTTTCAGAATAGCAAAATCAGAGTATTTCTTTTGTTCTTTTGCACATGACACTGTTAAAGCATCACTAGTACAGCGGTGTTGCTCCCCACAAGGCTGAGGACTTCAGGGCAACACGAACTGCAGGCCCAGTGAGTAAGGTACTGTATCAAGTGCATAGTGACCAGCTGTTTAAAATATAAAATAACTGTCCCTTTTGCTGAGTTCTAACTTACCATCTCGTGAACTTCCAAAGTAGGTGAAGTTCCTGTTTTAAGACATAAAATTTTGGCTCTAAAGAGTCTTTTTTTTTCCTTCCCCCTGGCTGAAGGCTTTGCCTCTTAATAAAGAAGTGACTAGGAAGGAGTGACTACCACCCAAGCAGGGTTGGTGTCTTGTATTTATCTATCAACTTAATTGGTGGCTAAGAGTTGGGGACACGGATGGAAGCATTTTGCTGGGACTTCAAGGAGAGTTAAATCTCTAGGACCTCATGGCTCAGTGAGAGGGCAGAGCTAAATGGGAGCAGGTGACCAAGAGGACGGGGCGTGCAGAGGTCCGGGGGTGACATGACTGGTAATGGTGCAGTGGAAGGAACCCACTCAGGACAGTCCTGATCTACTTGCCGACGTGGCCATGGCCCAGAATAAGAAAGCAAACACTACACGGTATCTTCCAGGTCTGGTTTCCCCAAACATATCCACCCTGGATGCAAAACACTAAGGTGTTCACTTCTGTCTCAACTTCTCCATCTTCTTCAATGTCTCGTATTATCAGTGTGAGCTTGTCTGGTCTCCTCCCACCTCCCTTACTCCTGGTCTTGAGTTTTCCAAATGTGTCTTAATTTAGCTTTACTCGTGTTTGCTTTCAAAGGACAGGAAGGGGAAGTTCAATTGCGTATCTTGAAGACCGTGTGTGTTCTACGTTGGGACGTGTGTTTGGGGTAGCAGTGTCTGTGTACAGAGGATGCAGTCCAGCCTCGGTGAGTTTAGGTGACTGGGCCAACACCTCCAGGGCTAGAACCGAGGCTTCTTGCGTCCTCTGTGTAAATTGTTTGCAAAGCAGAAGGTGACTTCTCAATGGAAGACTATGTCTGATTCATCCTTGGTCTGTCTGGACTGATTGCACTGATTACTCACTGGTGGTCAGGTGGAGATAGTTCCCTCCCAATGTCTTAAATGTAACCTTAGTAAAGACAAGGGACAGTAGCCAGAGTGACAGCGCACGTACTGTACATAGTGGTGAACTACACATAGGAGTGTTTGCTTCCTTCTTTTTTTTTTTAGCTTTGATGTGTTTTTCTTTCTTTTTTTAAATTTTTATTTTATATTGGAGTATAGCTGATTTACAATGTTTTGTTAGTTTCAGGTGTGCAGCAAAGTGATTAAGTTATACATATATCTATTCTTATTCAGATTCTTTTTCCATATAGGTTAGGACAGAGTATTGAGTATAGAGTCCCCTGTGCTATACAGTAGGTCCTTGTTGATTATCTAGTTTATATATAGTAGTGTGTATAGTTAATCCCAACCTCCTAATGTATCCCCTTTCCACCTTTTTGGTAACTATAAGCTTGTTTTCTAAGTTTGTGGGTCTGTTTCTGTTTTCTAAATAAGATCTTTTGTATCTTTTTTAGATTTGACATATAAGTGATATCATATATTTGTCTTTCTCTTTCTGACTTCACTTAGTATGATGACCTCTAGGTCCATCCATGTTGCTGCAAATGGCATTATTGCATTCCTTTTCATGGCTGAGTAGTACTCCATTGTTTATAGGTACCACATCTTCTTTATCCGTTCATCTGTTGATGGACACTTAGGTTGCTTCCATGCCTTGGCTATTGTGAATTGTGCTGCAGTGAACATTGGGGTGCGTGTATCTTTTCAAATTAGAGTTTTCTCCAGTTACATGCCTAGGAGTGAGATTGCTGGGTCATATGGTAGTTCCATTTTTAGTTTTTTTTTTTTTTTTTGCGGTATGCGGGCCTCTCACTGTTGTTGCCTCTCCCATTGCAGAGCCCAGGCTCTGGACGCGCAGGCTGAGCGGCCATGGCTCACGGGCCCAGCCGCTCCGCTGCATGTGGGATCTTCCCAGACCGGGGCCCGAACCCGCGTCCCCTGCATCGGCAGGCAGGCTCTCAACCACTGTGCCACCAGGGAAGCCCCCATTTTTACTTTTTTAAGGAACCTCCATACTGTTCTCCATAGTGGCTGTATCAATTTACATTCCCACCAACAGTGTAGGAGGGTTCCCTTTTCTCCACACCCTCTCCAGCATTTATTGTTTATAAACTTTTTGATGATGGCCATTCTGACCGGTGTGAAATGATACCTCATTGTAGTTTTGATTTGCATTTTTCTAATAATTAGCGATGTTGAGCATGTTTTCATGTGCTTTTTGGCCATCTGTATGCTTCTTTCTTTGTGTGATATGAATGTACTCATCAAATACCACCCACTATTCAAGCAGGGATGATACTGAGAAGTGACTGATTGCATGTGTGTGGAGTGGAGGAAAAGACGGCTGGGCTTAGCACTTCATCGGCTCTGTGAGCCTTGCCCCACATTTACAAAAACCACAAAGTCTTGGTAAAATCAGGTAAAAACTAAGCAGCAACACCACCATGATAGCATGTTAAAGGATACTTTAAGATCTTCAGCCTGGAAGCAGAAAGCTACTTTTGTGCAGTCATATTTTCAGGGAGTTGAATTTCTAAACTCCTGTAGGCGTTTTCAGGTTATTTTATTGCATAGTGAGTACTGTTTAGCCTCAGTGTTAGATGGTGACTTTTTGTGGTCTTAGTTTCTTTAATCATGTTAACTCCAAATATTTTGGATCATTCTACGTACTCTTCTCCCAACTTCTCTGTAACATGGGTGAAGACAATAATATACCAACAATAAGGAGGTAAAGTGTACTTACGGAATTAAATCAGCAACTAGGAAACAAATTGTAAAATTTCCAGAAACAGTGTGGTTTATGAAAGGCATGAAAATAAATGCTTTCTCTTAAAAATGAACCTTGAATCAGATAATGAATTGGTTTTGCTCTGATATAAATCTTCAACATAAGGTTCTAAAATCTTGAGGGCACTGACTTGATTTTTCTTGTGTTTCTGGGGAGTACAGAGATTTCTCCTGGCCCTCGATCTCTGGATGGCTCTCTGGGAATCTATGGAGTGGGAACCAGGCAAGGAAAAGTAGTCTAAAAGTGCTTCAAGTGGTCAGAAACCATGAAAGTCATCCTGGAACTCAACTACTATTTTAACTCCAGTTCCCATGACTCTTGTGTTTGGAGAAACACAAGTTGCCATTTCCCCTTCTAATGGAGCATACCAACTTAGATCTAAGTAGGTGTGACAGTTTTTTCCCCTTCTAATGGAGCATACCAACTTAGATCTAAGTAGGTGTGACAATTTTTTCATGGGGCTATTGTGATACTTACTCTATAGCCTAAGAGGAGAAATACTGGGTCAGTTCCCCCAAGTATCTTAAGTAGTTCAATCAATGTCCTAAAAGTGTATCGCCTCTTTGATGTTCTAGTAATATTCACTTGGCTTGGAAGATTTAACATGCATCATTATACCGTCTTAGTGCAATGAATATCTTCTCTTGGGTGGGTGTATGGCATATGTTGCAAATAAGCAAAACAGATGAAAGATGCAGTGTATTAACCTGTATCTCTATTCAGTATTACACAGTGATCATAGAGAACCCAATTACCCATCAAAGCACCTGATCAAGTGATAGAATTTTCGCTTTGAAATCTTAGAAATCAGGTTTAATGAAATTTATATTAAATACATCATCCTTGTGAAGTGCTAACTTAACTATTATGTGTTTCCACATATAATAATGAGAAATATCATTTCCTCACCTCTGCCTGTGGCTTCCACTGATAGACATATACTTAGCCTAGGACGGGGATTTCAAGGGTGACAAAATGTCATTTACATAATGAATGTTACCCTCATATTCAGTCTCAAGGATTTCTTATCAATAATTTAGAAAGAATAATATATTTATAATACATGCTAGAAGTAGGAAAAATTATTTATAAATGCTTAACAAATGTTTGGTAATGCTTTTGCTATCCATGTTATAAATGATAAATAGATGACTATAGATACCTTGTTACAAATTAATGCCCAGTGGTTACAGTTATTCTGTAATGGCTTGAAAAAAGTTATTAAAAGAGTGAATTAGCCTTATACATTCTGTAAGCCAGTTATGGCAAAATATGTAAACTTTGAAGCAGGTTGTATGAATTGTTGAGTTGTTGGAGCCCATGCTGTTTATTCAGTGCTGGCGGCTTCCATGAATAATACCAAACACACAAACATAGTGTCTCTTAATCCTGAATTCCAAAGCAGTAGTTGCCAAACTTTGACTTGTTACATCCTGAGATTTTATGACTTTTAGGAAATTATGTGTAAATCCTTTACACTCAAATCCAAACTTCAAACTGCACTTTTTAAAAATTAATTTTCATTGGAGTACGGTTGACTTACCATGTTGTATTAGTTTTTGCTGTACAGCAAAGCGAATCAGTTATCCATATGCATATATCCAGTGTTTTTTAGATTCTGTTCCCATACACGTCATTACAGAGTATTGAGTAGAGTTGCCTGTGCTATACAGCAGGTTCTTATTAGTTATCTATTTTATATATAGTAATGTGCATACATCAATCCCACTCTCCCAGTTTATCCGTTTCCCCATCTTTCCACCTTGGTAACCATAAGTTTGTTTTCTACATCTGTGACTGTTTCTGTATTGTCAGTAGGTTTATTTGTACCATTTTTTTAGATTCCACATGAAAGCAATATCATGATATTTTCTTTCTCTGTCTGATTTCCTTCACTCAGTATCACAGTCTCTAGGTCCATCCATGTCAATGCAAATGGCATTATTTTGTTCTTTTTTATGGCTGAGTAATATTCCATTGTATATGTAACATATCTTCTTTATTCATTCATCTGCTGATGGACATTTAGGTTATTTCCACATCTTGGCTATTGTAAATAGTGCTGCTATGAATATAGGTGTGCGTGTATCTTTTCGAATTATGGTTTTCTCCAGATGTATGTCCCAGAGCGGGATTGCTGAATCATATAGTAGCTCTATTTTTAGTTAGCACTGGATGAACACTAGAAGAGAACCTCAGACACCTAAAAGGACAAGAAAGATCCCCGTGTAACTAGGTAGGATGAACGAGAAATTTAAAGAACAAATAGGGGACTTCCCTGGTGGCGCAGTGGTTAAGAATCCTCCTGCCGATGCAGGGGACACGTGTTTGAGCCCTGGTCCGGGAAGATTCCACATGCCGCGGAGCAACTAAGCCCGTGCGCCACGACTACTGAGCCTGCGCTCTAGAGCCCTCAATCCACAACTACTGAGCATGCCACAACTACTGAAGCCCGCGTGCCTAGAGCCTATGCTCCGTACCAAGAGAAGCCGCCGTAATGAGAAGCCCACACACTGCAACAAAGAGTATTCCCCGCTCAACGCAACTAGATAGAGCCCGCGTGCAGCAACGAAGACCCAATGCAGCCAAAAGTAAATAAATAAGTAAAATAAGAAAGAAAGAAAGAACAAATAAACTGCACTTCTATTTGAGAAGGAATTCAGGCTTGTAGCATAGGACTACAGTTTCCTAAGGAGGTTTTTAATTTGGAATTGTCACTCATTCTGTTGAACTTTTATGAAGAAAGGCATGGAATGATGAGTAAGAGAAGAGGGTTCTTACAGGTTAGATGGATCAACTCTGGGCAACCATTGGGATTTCAGGTATGTCATCCAGTTCTCTCTCGCATCCCAGAAAAAGGAGGAGCTAAGTTACTGGTCTAGTCTGTATAAGGTGTGTACCCACACCCCCAAAATCGTCCATATGATTTATACATATAATATTATGTGCATTGAACATTTTTCAAAACTCATCCAGTGTTTGTAGTAAAACCATCCAATAGCCTTATCTCCATCCACATCTGATAGTTCTACTCTTGCTTAACTTTTCTCAATGGCTCCCTGCTGCTTTCAGAATGACGCTTAAGCGAATTTGCATTTTAATACACTAGGGTACCAGGATGCTAGACTGGGCATTTCAATTTAGACACCAAAGATACATCAGATACCAAAGGCATGGGATAGAGCAAGTGCAGATTGACTTGGAGAGAGATGTAGCTGTAATTGAGTCCGGCTTGCTCAGCAGGAAAGGAAGGGGTTGGGAGGGGCTTGAAGGAAGACTCCTCTGAGAACTTGACGTACGTCTACTAATCCACTGATCTCGTCCCAAGGCGAGAGGCTGGGGCTGGTGGGCTAACACAGAGTGCGCAGTGAGGAAGAGCTGCTGCCTCCGTCATCAGATCAAAGGTATAGGAATTCCTGGGGACAAAGTGTGAAACCCTCAACGGGCATGTTGATCTTGGTTATTCTCAGAGGACCTTTTGTCCAGACATTTTTTTTTTTTTTTTTTTTTGCGGCATGCGGGCCTCTCACTGCTGTGGCCTCTCCCGTTGCGGAGCACAGGCTCCGGACGCACAGGCTCAGCGGCCATGGCTCACGGGCCCAGCCGCTCCGCGGCATGTGGGATCTTCCCGGACCGGAGCTCGAACCCGCGTCCCCTGCATCGGCAGGCGGACTCTCAACCACTGCGCCACCAGGGAAGCCCTGTCCAGACATATTTTGCCAGAGGACACGTGGCTCCACTAAAGAGGCTGTGGAGGAATAGAAATAGCCCTGTAGACGTGGTGAAGGAAGCTTTCCTGCAAAACCCAGCTTCACGCGCACGCGGGCACTCGTTCACCCGTTAGCCTGCTGAATCAGGGTTGAGGCCGCCAGCGATGATGAGCATGCGTGTGCCACACGGGAAGGGGGCACAGCTGTGTCAGGTGCTTTGGGGAAGGCTTCAGTAAGGTTTTCCCGTCCCCAGGGCTGTCCCAGCTTCGTGCACAAAGAAAGACACACGGACCCAGCCCCTGCATGCTTATCGTTGTTAAATTAAAAAAAGCAGTTCAGAAGTGTAAGAGCTCTATAGAAACAGATGTGAGTACAGAAACAATATAAAACACACGGTGTTCCTGGAGTGAATTCAAAGGACCGTAACCGGGTAAGGAAGAATAAGCATCTCCCCAGATGAGAGGCAGATTAAAGACACTGATGGCGAAGGTGAAGATGTAAACAGTATTGCAGAAGTGGTGTGTTATCCCAGGATGCGCGAGAGAACGACCTGGTTGTGGAAATGTAAGGGAGCTTTGCTTTATTGGAACAAGAACTGTGAGACTGAGGACTAAGAAATTTAAGAAATTCAGGCGTCAACTAAAAACTCAGCGATGACCTCGCCATCCTCTGAATTCACCTGTCACGTATGATCTAAGCAACTCGTTTCATACCTACCAGGCGCTGCCCTTCCTCATGACTACTATTTGGGTTTTTTGTGTCCTTGATTAAGTCTCCAGCTCTTGGGGAGTAGAAACTGCCCGCTCCCTCGGCAGCAAGCCCTGGGCTGGGTACCTAACCGGCGTTCAGTAATTATTCGTGGGTTTCAGGATTAGTCACAACATCATATGCAAAGTCAGTCACTTTTTCTCCTTTACTTCACTCTCTTGGATGCAGTTGCAGTAATTAATTCAGTCAGGTCAGGCCAGGAATCTGGCAGACCGGGAAATGGAAATTAAGAGACTGACTTGAGAAATATGGAGAAAATCATCAGTAGAATTTAGTGACAGACTGGATAGAGTGTGACAGAAACTCAGGTGCCATTTTGGAAAATGCCAAAAGCATCGTTGAGGGTACAATCACCTAAGCAGGTGCCTTTATGCATTCCGGCAGCGCCATGAAAGATCTCGTTATCACAGGAGGCTTTTTCTCCCTCTCCTTCCCGGCATGCAGATACTGTCAGGCTACATCAGCACCAGAAGGAGTTAGATTGCAGTGACCTTTACTAATCCACCACATTTATGTTTGTGCTTTTCTCACAATAAATGTAACATTACAGTTATTAATGTCAGCTTTTTCTTTGGGAACAGGGGTGAACTCATTAAGAACACTGCCAGGTGTTGCCCACCCCAGGTGTGAACCTAGTGGTTTGTGAGATGTAAATAACTCTTCATGGAAAATTTGCGGTCTAACGAATTAGCAACCACCCACAAAGCCAAACTAGTTTTCTGTGATTAGCTTTATGACAACACTAGTTGCTCTGGTGCAGGTTGAATGAAAAAAGGAGCATATGCCCCTCTTTTTAGGATATAAATCAGATTAGTATCTACCTTATTGCCCTCTGTTCCAAAGATAGCTGTCAGCCTTCGCACGAAAATGGAGAGAGGACCATGATAAAGTGCACGTCAGGACACTTGGTGGGATTTTCCTCCCTTTCTCTGAGATGCACAGCAGTGATGCGGTTTGTCCAACTACTAAGATACTTGTCATACCCTCAACTTCTCCCATCTTGCTTCCTATTTAAAGGAATGGCATCTGGTGGTGGCGGAGAGAGGAACAAGACTCTCAGATCCTTGTTCGACAGCTGCTCGGTGGCTAGCAGCTGTTTTGAGGTTCCTTTCCTGGTTCAGATGCTGTTTTCCATTTCTCTTTGTGTAATCTCTGAAACAAATTTCAACGTGATTATGATAGGGGGAAAAAAGAAGCATTCTGGGATCTCAGAGTCCAGATGAGCCAATCTGTTAGGCTACTGTGCGGCTCGTTATTGCTTGATGCCGTCTTTAAAGACGTCCAGATCCTTGAATAGTCTGCGTATTCCCATACGTGTCATGATAGAGGACCCCCCCTCCATGGGTGACGGCAGTACAAAATATGTGGGACTCAAGAAATAGATGAGATTAATGCAGTTTACACTGGATAACAGTCATGTTTAACTTTTTCTGTAGCTAGAAATACGCAACATGCAATACGGAGACTGCATATTTGTACTTACTTGATGCTACTGTGTGTAGGGGTATTAACTGATTATTTTGATGAAATATGGTTAGGTCCTGGAACTCAGCCACCTAGCTGTAAGGTCTTGGGCAAGTGACTGAACCTCCCAGGGAAAACGGGTAATAATTTCAACCTCATAAGGTTGTGGTGAGTAATGCATGAGATACTACGTAATTATCTATCAATTAATATTGACTATAGCATGTGTTCATAAATGCTGTATCCCGCTGTTTTAATGAAGCAGCAATCAATGCAGTGCACCTCCTGTTTTGGTTCTTCAGTAAACACACATTCGTTTAAGGTTAATTATGTGTTGTTGCCGTTCATTTGTTGACATCAGTCTTCTCCAGTGTCTTCCGTGTCCAGTATTCTCACTACCAGCAACACTACTCATGGAAAGTTCTCACTTCAGGGAGGAAGGCTGGCTGTGTAAACCACACACGTGCCCTGCTGCCATCACGTCTGTACTTTGCCCACAATTTCTAGATAGATTTGTGAAGTTGAGGAAAGTCACTTTTTTTGGTACAGTTCAGTTTCCTCATCTGTGTAATACAAATATAATAATTATTATAAAAGCCCCTTTGATATTGCAAATATCAATTTTGTATAAGAAGAGATGAAGAAGCAGTTTCACTAGACTTGACCCCTTGAAGGCAAGGAATGTCTTTTTTCTTTTTTTTAAAAAAAATTTTTTTTTGGCTGTGTCAGGTCTTAGTTGTGGCATGCAGGATCTTTCGTTGCAGTGTGTGGGCTTTTCGTTGTGGTGTGTGGGCTTCTCTGTAGTTGTGGCGTGCGGGTTTTCTCCTCTCTAGTTGTGGCACACAGGTTCCAGAGCACGTGGGCTCTGTAGTTTGCAGCACTCAGGCTCTAGTTGAGGCGCGAGAGTTCAGTAGTTGTGGCTCGCAAGCTTAGTTGCCCGAGGCATGTGGGATCTTAGTTCCCTGACCAGTGATCGAACTGGTGTCCCCTGCATTGGAAGGCAGATTTTTTACCACTAGACCACCAGGGAAGTCCCAGAGTGTCTGTCTTTATCACTTCGTACTCATCCCTCAGGTCAGTGTACCTAGTAAGCTTTCAACAAACAATCATTGAGTGCATGGTGGGATGAAAGAGCTAGAGCCATTTTGAGCACAGCTACTGAGGTAAACTTCACTAGGGGGTCTCAAGGATAGAGGATTTATAAGATTCTGCCCTGTATACCATAAACATCAATTCAGAAGAAATTAAAAATAGCAGGTTCAGGTTAATCTTGGTAGAATTGACTTTAATTATCTTAAGCTGGTCCTAGAAAGAAATACAGTGTTTTTTGTTGTTTTTTTTTTAATTCACAAAGTAGTTGTCTCTTTGCTACGGGCCATTGTTAGGTCATTTAATCCTCCTAGTAACCCTGTAAGGGAGGTACTGTAACTATCCCCATTGTATAGAAGAGGAAATGAGGCATAGAAAGTTTAAGCACCTTGACGTCACTCATACAGCCGGTCGGCCTGGCAGTTGGGCTCCAGAGTCCATTCTTACAACACCCTTGTGAGATGACATACTGCGTGGCTATACTTAATGGGTCGTTTTACGTGATGGGTGTGTAGAGGAGAGAAACCAAGAATTGGGGATTTACTGCAGGGAGTGAACTTCTGGGCACGAAATAAGTTTGCTCTAATCTAGTCCCTGTCTGCCCTTACACCTTCATCACGTACCCTCCTCCATACACACCGTGATTTATTCAGATAGTGTCTTCTAAGATAGTGTATGTTCTCTCACCTCCTTTTCTCTTTTTAATGGTCCTTCTGCAGCCCCTACCCGATGCCCATCCTCACATGCTTTGGCCCAAGACTGATCTCAAATACCACCTTCTCTGGGAAGGAATCCCACACAGTCGGATAACTTCTTTCCCATGTTTCTCTCGCACTTTTTTGAAAACTTGATTATAACAGTTGTGCTGGGTTGCCTAGAGAGCGCTTGTCTCTGAAAGCTTCATATTGCTGAAAAAATAATTCGCCTTGAAAAAAGAAAAGGTGCTGTGGTCTCTGCAGGGGTGAAGGTATTCTTTCTCCTGACTTAGGTTTTGAGACTTTCTATGTTAATTAAGTTTGGTAGTTTCTTATAGTTTATTCACTCTTGCTCCATTCTATGTTCTCTCTAGTTACATTCAAAAGGAAATCTAAATCCTGAGGGGAAAGAAAAAAGTATCACATTTACAAAATGTGTAAGTGGTAGGGTTAGCTCCCAGTTGGATACACTTTAATGCGATATTCTTAGCAATAAAAAGCTAATGCTTATTGACCACTTAAAATGTATCCAGCAGAGGCTGAGCACTTTGCGTGGAAAATTATACTCAAACACATACTAACAGTTGCTGCCACTGCCTGAAGTCAGGTAACTTGTCCGAAGTCGTATATCTGCTAAAGTATGGGACAGTCCAAACCCAGCCTGGTCCCAGAACTCAAGCTCTTTATCCTCTTACTACAGGGCCTTCAACTCTACTTTTATCTTTAAATGGGGAAAAAGGGGGAAAACATACCTATGTGAAATTCTGATCAGAATGATGACCAAAATAGGATGCGATGAAGGTCGTAGGTTGTTTTTTTTTCCTCAGGGTGTGAGGGGGCAGAGTGTAACTGATGGTTTTGGAAGGGAAGCCTACAGAGGAGAGGGCAAGAGACAGCAGTAAAGACCTTTACCAAGGGAGGGGCTACACGAGCAGGAAGGAACAGAGGGACCCTCCAACCCTGCTGTGCAGAACTCAGTAAATACTGCTAGAGTCCGACTCTTTTCTCTTACACACAATCAACAGAAAGGAACAAATGAGTGGGTTGTGGGAGGTCTCTGCATCCTTATTTTTAGCAATTTACATGCATTCTATTAAGAGAGAAACTAAAGACTTACATCGTTTGCAACAAATATTTAGGTTGTGTTCTCTGTGCTTTGAACATCCCATCAAAAGCCCTTCTGTAAACGGGAGCTGCCTTTCTACAGTCAAATAAGGGCCAGTAGAGGCGATATGGCTAGTGAAGAACGAAGCATTGTCTCAGGCCTTTGCTCTTCTAATCCCTGGGTAGAAAAATCAGTAAATTCTTCAGAAGCTTTTCTCTGTTGTTCTCAGATCCAAGCTGACGTCTCCTTTTCGGCATATTGTACTTGGTAATTGCAGAACTAGGTGATGGAGGTAAGAAGTCCGTTCAGATCACACGACAGCTTATCCATGGCAAGGTTGCCCGTTAACCCGTAAGACGAAGATGCAGACGTTTCATCAAGAGAGTGTAGAGGTTTCTTTTCACGTGAATATATAGTAAAACAGAGGAATTTCTGTTTTAAGGAACAGTTGACCGAAGTTCTCTACTTCAGCCGCCATCCAAGGCAGAGACCTGTCCTGAATACATTCTCAAGAGTGACATCTGTGTGTCTGAGGTTTATTCACTTCACCACAAACTTGGGTCTAAGTGACAGCAGTGGGTTTCCATTAATCAATTAGCTTAAGTGCCATTTTTCTTTAAACTCTTTGAGAAATGTCCTTATAAATCTTCCCCCCTTCCCTGTTGAGTAGAAAGGAGCGGGACAGTAAGAAAAAAGAGTTCTGCTAGTTCAAGCAGCAGGGTCAGCAAGTGCCCAATTGTAATGGATTCTTTTTTTTTTTTTTTTTTTTTTTTTTTTGTGGTGCGTGGGCCTCTCACTGTTGTGGCGTCTCCCGCTGCGGAGCACAGGCTCCAGACGTGCAGGCTCAGCCGCCATGGCTCACGGGCCCAGCCGCTCCGCGGCATGTGGGATCTTCCCGGACCGGGGCACGAACCCATGTCCCCTGCATCGGCAGACGGACTCTCACCACTGCGCCACCAGGGAAGCCCTGTAATGGATTTTTTTAAGCATCTTTACAGTGGTACCCATTGCTCATCCTGTGCATCAGTAGTTGAGAAATAGGGCAATTATCAGTCGAACAGACAGGGTCCTGGGACTCCGAATGCACAGATGGTCATTTTCTAGGCATTCAAGCCCATGTCCTGTTGTCCTCAGTACTTCAAGGTTACCACTACTTTGCTTCAGTATTTATACTTGATTTTTTGTGACAAATGAACATGAGACCGTTAATGGATCTTGTGATGCCCACTTTGTCTTTAGCTCTTTTCCCTACTTGTCTCAGGGGATCACCCACGTGACATGTCTGTTCTGGGGTGAAGGCGATAGGGGATGGAGCTGCGTGAAGACCGATTTGGATCCACTGGGAAAGTAGTTTTAGAGATGAGATGCATGTGTATCCTCTAATCAGATTCTGTGAAAACTGAGAAAAAGTTGTTTAAAGACGTGATGCATTTTTGTTTATTATTAAAGAAAACTTTTTGCTGTATTTTTATAATACCTGTTTTGTGGATGCAGCTAGACTAATTATATAACGTGTCTTTTAATAACGAAGGGCAGTATATATCAAAATGAGCCATTTGATTAGATGTCATTTATTTACAAGATAATCCTATTAAAACGCTCATTTATATAATGTTTCAACATTCATGCAGAATACTAATTACTCTACCATCCAATTAATATTGCGAATTATCTTATTTGAAATAAAATAGAGCATTGCAAATAAACAGGTAAATAATGTTTCATGCCTTGCTGAGCTCTTACTTAGCATTTTTAAAGCAAATTTTATTAAGCCTTCCAAAGGTGTTAGTCTCCATCTAAGTAAGATAATCTGTAAAAGTAAGACGTTTGTTCAGAATGTCGTCTTTATTCCTTCAGTCCCTAGGGTATTCTTTAGGGCGTAATTGCTGCAACGAGCGATTTTTCATTAATAGTATATGACGTATTCTAAAGCATAGGATGGAATTAGTGTTTAAGTATGCAGGAAGTTAGAGTAGTATGTGATGTTTGTTTCCAATTTGTTCTTTTCCAGCACAGCAGGGCACTAATAATAGGGCAGGGAAAGGCTACAATGACTTCTCAAGGTAGCTTCCAACTCTTGTTTTCTACTTGCTATGATACAAGGTGGCAGGGCAACCCAACCGCAAAGGAATAATTCTGAAACAAAAATAATGTGTCCATTCCAAACAGTTGTTTATCTGAAATTGGCAATTTTTATGACCTACCCAGTCTTTTGGCAAACCATTACTACTCTTGAGCTAATTTTCCTGTAGTTGGTCTTCAGTATGACTGTAGACTACAAAGGGCCGCTGGATAATTCTTAATTGTCCTCAAGCTAATTGTGCATGAAAGTCATGGCGGAAGAGTGTGGCTGGCTGGTGTCCCCACGGTTGTTTCTTCCAATTATTATTTTGAGATGAGTCCATTGTATGACCTTAGAGAGAACAGGAAACTTCCATAGCTGCATCCATTCAATTATCATAACCAGTGACTGTTCTGAGGACACAGTGGCCTCACAGATCTTATATTCTGGTGAGGGGGATGGAAAATAAATAAGCATATGAATATTTAAATAAGATCATTACAAGTTGCCACTGGTGCCCTGAAGGAAATAAACTCACTGCTCTGAGAGAAAATAAAAAGGGTGGATCTGTTTTAGATGGTGTGTTTAGGAAAGTATCAACTGGAAACATGTAAGTGCAGGAATAGTGAGATCAAAACTGTGATGTGATAATACTGGATCCACTATCTCTACAGTTTGTTGTAAGATTGATAGGAGGTCACAGTTGTGGAAGAACATTAAAAATGAAATGTAACTGTACAGTGTTGTGAATATTAAGAGGGGATAGAAAGATGGCTTTCCTTCCCTGCTACTCAGAGGACGATATGTCTGTGACCAACCTTCGCCTGCTGCTAGGGTAAGAAAGGAAATGGGACAGGCTTTAATAAGTGCCTGCAAATCCAAGAACTTTGTTTGATAAAGCAGGTTAGCATGATACAATACCACTTAAAGCCTAGCTCTGTTATTGTAGTTGATAAAGTCATTTGGTTGAATGTTACTTCTTAATATGCTAAAATCCATTGTAATATAAACACATGTAATTTTTCACATTCCTGAAGTTTATCAGTTATTTAAGTTTTTAAAGATTTAAGAAACAGGAATATAGAAAGCCGAGCGGAAGCACAAAAGCATTTTTCTCTCACAGCAGGGCCCCTTTAATCTAATCTTGGAATACATGATTTATCCTTAAAGAGAGATACTGTTAGGAAAAAAAATGAAAAACATTGTTCATGGCCATATGTTATTGTAAAACAGCATATTTGAATATTTTAAAGACGCTGAATTTTGTCCAAATTGAACTAGGCTTTTTTCCTTTGTTGACAGTATGAAGCATATGCTGGGAATGTGAGCTGTAATTAAGCAGTAAAGACACAACAGGGTGTGTGTGTGTTGTGCTGGGAATGGGCCATGCAATGGTGCTTAAAATGTGTGGCCAAAAAGAGAGACGCCCACAGCGACCGTGGTGATGGCAAAATTCCAAGCCAACGTACGAGCATATGCCTTGCAGCCTGCTTTTGCCGCATGAACATGCCCTTATCATGAATCATGTTACTTTATCCTAAAGAGCATTTTAAAGCATTATACTTTGGGCCAAAACAAGAAAAATGCAGACTCCACAATGAGACCTTTTCTTTGCCTTGATATATAAAGGGTTTGGTTGACATCATCTCCTGTGTGTTTAAGGTTGGCTTCAGTTGGGGATATTCCTTCTGTACTAAATACCGAAGTAGACAACTGGAAAGACAGAGGTGATTTGAACCCAATGGGGAAGTGCTAACTCAGAGCTAGACCTTGAACATTCCTGTGCAATTGAAAACTGAAGTCATTTGTTTTGCCCCTCCAATTTCAGGAAATAGGTTTGACCCTCTGAAGTTCTTAAATAAGAGAAGCATAAATCTTGTTCCAAGGACCCCTTGAGCTTTACAAAATGGTGTATAAAGTAAGAGAACAGAGCGGATTTCAACTTCACCGTTTTCTGGTTACATGTAGCAGCATGTTTTGAGAAATGGACAAAAAGTGTTGTCACCCTTTACTCTAACAATGCAGTGTTGATTTTAGGAGCTGGGAAATGTCATAGGCAAATTACTTGTCTTTCAACCAGCTTCTTTAAAAATGCACTGTGGCAAGGGAGACATTGAGAAAGAGAAGGGAGACTTTTTGAGATGAGAAGCCAAGGAACGCCTTGCAGGTGTAAGGCACCACTGTTACTCTGACAGAATAGATGTGTGTCTCTCTAATACATAAATTCCAACCAGGAAGGATGGTGCCAGGGACAGAGTACATATACTTTGTAATAAAACTGGATCTAGTCTGGGTTGCAGAGTATTTTTTTTAATTATATATCTTTGTTCGATTGGGAATGACCAAAATTAAATGAGACAGTATGTGTAACCATGTACAAATTGAAATGCCAATACCCATTGAAATTGAATGAACAATAACTCTGATATGGCCTGGTCTGTGAAACTTGAGTTAAAAACTTTTTGTAGAACTTGTTGAATTTGGGGGATCTGTTATAAAAAGAGAAAGAGAAAAGAAACAGACGAAAAGATCACACTGTATCTGAAATGTGTATTCCACTCTATTGAATTTTCTAGAATTTTTTCACACATTTAATAAAAAAGCTCTTATATTTTCATAGTTTAAAATCTTAGATTTTTAAATGCAAATTATATCTTATCTGCAACATATAAAATTTACACAGGTGTAAGTAAACACCAATTCCTTTTCTCAAGATGCTTAAAATTTAGGAAAATGGATTAGAAGATTCACAGGGGATTGTGATACAAGGAGGGAATAGGTAAGTGTCATAAGAAACAGAGACAAGAATTCAAAGGAGGGAATTTTTACTTCGTTTTAGAGACGGTTCTTTGGAGAGAGCTGTAGTTGAGGTAGCAATTCAGGTGTGGATGGGCCATGAATAAATAGGGGAGAGGTAACTTGGGCAAAGTGATCAGATAACATTTGGTAGAGCAGAGTGACTACAGGGTAAGTAGTAACTAGGTCCCGTTTGCCTTAGAAATTGGTGGCTGGGAGGGTGGAATGTTACAGAAGAAAGGCTTTTATGATCACTGCTTCTGATCACCTCCTTTTCAGAGGAAAACTTCAGTGCTCCTAGAATTGTTGGTGGCTGAAAGATACACAGTTAGAATGAGCCCAGACCTGAAAGCCAATTTGCTGACTTCACGGTCCACTGTTTTTTTCATATTATAAACTGATGTGAAAGAACAAAGAAGTATTTTATTTTAGCAGCAGTGGAAACCGGTGAAGGATTCTATGTGAGGTGGGATGAGAGAAGCACTCAAGGAATGTTCTTCAACAGTTGTGTGTAGGAAGGATTGAGCGCTTCTGTCAGACTGTGTCAACGAGTGCAAAAGGCAATCAAATTTTTTCATGGAGATAGAAACATAATGGGTTAATAAGGGGACCTTTTGAGTATTGGAGGTGCACTTTTTATGTAGATCATCAAATAGTGGAAGGTAGTTTCCATACCCAAGGAATCAATGATACACTCCACCAGAGAATCTTAATTGTCTCAGGCTTGGGGAAAACCTCCCCACACATATGTATCTCTGTCTCCTTTCTCAAATGTCGCTCATGGTCTTGAGAAAGACAATATATGCATCAAAAGAGATAAATGATCAGACGGAAATGGAGAAATAAGAAGATATGTTTATTCTTAGATCTCTTATT